>NC_056751.1:115927566-116252566 GCF_019279795.1 Protopterus annectens | reverse complement strand
TATTGCACAGCTCATTCCACTGTGTTTCACACTCAGTAGGCCAATCCTTGAGTATAAAACCCACTTACGTAAATGCCTGTCCAAACATTTGGCACAAGTCAAATGTCCACAGTGTTTCTTGCTAAATGTTTAAAGCCCTTGATTTTCTTTGTTTTGCAACGCAGGTAGAATGTATTGGAGGGGTCGCATCACAGAGAATACCACTTTTTTTTTTTTTTTTTTTTTAACTGTTTTCCTCTTTGCTTAAAGCATATTATTTCTCTTCTACTATTCAAATGTATCTGGGTGAATGGATGGGTAACCACAAATTCTCCCCTGGTTTTGCACCCATATACTTGTTCTGCTCCAGTTATTCGTACTCAAGAATAAAAAGGGTTAAAACTTCTTGGGACTGTATGACTTGGTTTCTAAAGGACCAACAAGCACCAATGAACCTGTAAACTGTGACTTAGCTGTGCATTGGCAGTTGTGGCTGCACCCAGTGCCTTTTGTCAGATACCTGCTAATTTTTTTAGATTTCTCTTTTTAAGCTGCCCTGTTTGACCCGAAACTAATTATTTGAAGGACATGGGAGAAAAGGAGCAGCATCTATGATCAGCAATAATCAAATTTCATCCACATCAACGTCCCCTTTCTGGAATGCAGAGGAGTTTGTGGAAGTCTCGTCTCTGCAACATCTACCCCTAGCAACCTTTTTCTAGTTGGGGTTCTACAAGGTCATTGTCAAAAGATTGATTGATTTGTGTAATGTGTTAAGCACTCTTCCATTCTCTGGCACCACCTGCTAATGTTACTCATTATGCAGTCCTCATGTGGGACATTGTAGCAGTTTAGCAACTTGCCAAAACTGCCTCTGGGTGCCCAGCTCGTCCTTTTGTCATCTGAGACAAGCTTAGAACCAATTGAAAAATTCCATGCCTTAAAAACTTCTTGGCTGTTTTGTGGTGGACCAATTTGCATCAAATTAAATTATTGGAGTAGGCTCAGTCTGCATGCTTGGAAAGAGCCTACAGAGATTATTCCGCTTGGGAATGAAGCAGAAGCTGTTATCACTAGACACTTAAGATTGAGGGTGGCAGGCATTCCGACCAGCTGGACTTCAACAGCTTCGGCAAACACGTTACACCAGACTTCAGATGGTGACGCTTCATACTCCGATGTATTGTTTGTATTCTTCCTAAGGTACATTAATTCCACTGGTAGTTTATTAAGGAATTTTTGTATGTGGTAGAGGTTCTGGCATGGTGCCAGTGACAGACTTTTTGGAATTATGCTTCAGATCTCATTCTTGTAAAAGCTTGACTTAAAGGACACAACAGATTTTTCTGGTTACTCTTACTCTACTAGGTTGAATATTGGATGTTTTCTTCTGTACACTGGATACTCAGTGTAGTACACAAGCGTTTCAGATGATGTGGAGACTGAAGCTATTAAATATATTAAGGGTCAGCAATTTGTGTACTGTTGTGTGGTGATTTTTGCCCAGTTAATGGAAGTGCTGCTCACAAAGAATGTTTTTAATTCTAGGTGTGACAGCTGTTACAGATTTGGTTCAACAGTGAGAGCTTACTTTGCATCCATTTATAATGACATGTTCGGTGGAGTACCATGAAAAAAAAAAATGTTTAACAGCTTAACTTTCTAAACCAGTTTCATATCTGGTGACATTTTTTAGGCGATTGCTGGTTTGGCTTAGCACAGGGATAGTCTTGATATTTTTGCTGTATTTGAATCATGTGGCTATGAGGATTGAGTTTACATTAAAGATGGAGCACCATGTTGTACATTCAGGTCACAAGATTAGTGGATGGTATTTTACATGCTATACTGCATAGAAAACCGTTTTCTAGAAAGTCTTTATTACAGGAAGATAACTGTCACCACTGGCACATGATATCAGACATGTCAAAGTCCTGATTTATGCAAATGAAATCAGTCTTTTCTTCTGATGGTGGGGTATTACTTCTGTGTCTAGGGACTTTGAACGTAGCTTTGTGCTCAAGTCCTATTGATTGGATTTAATAGATGATGTTATGGAACAAGTTGATGCCCATAGTGATCTTTTAACTTTAAAGCCAAGCTAGCTTTAGTTGTAACCCTTTGTTTCTTCCAGTGTTATCAATAAATCTATCCTCAAATTAACAAGGCCATTCAAAGATTTTGTCTAATAGTAAGAGACAGATTCTTTCATAAAATCCTGCCAGAAACTTGCCATTTTGTTTGCAGGAGAGGTAAAAACCTGTTTCATATATATTGCAAGTATAAAATTCCATGAGCAGATAACCAGGTTTGCACAAGGATTTACAGGGTGTACATGTTGTAACCAGTATGTTGTCTCAACTTAAAGTTGTATTTTTTGGATGTGTTGTTGTTTTTCTTTCGGCTTTTCCCGGTTAAGGGTCGCCACAGCCGAACTCTGGTCCACTAATGATTGGCAGTAGATTTTTTACGGGTGCCAGCTCGACACCCAACCCTCAGCGAAGGCACGCCCATTGTATGCATGTCTTTCAAACGCCACTTGACCATAGGGAGGACATGCAGACTCCATACAGAAGGCGCTCCAGCCGAGAATCGAACAGGAGAACCTCTTGCTGTGAGGCAACAATGCTACCGCTGCACCACCGCGGCATATAAGTGCCAATATATAAACACACACTGAAACAGACCATCACATGTCATAGGTATAGATGGGATTTATTCCGAAAATCATGATAATTAAATATGAAAGAAAGCTTGTGATAGCAAATTTAGGAACATTAACTTTATCTGGTTTATATGACTTTCCGAATGTTTTATTCAGCATATATAAGAGAACACTGTTAAATTAAATATATAGTTTACAGTGGATATAAAAAGTGTACACAGCCCTGTTAAAATGCCAGGTTTTTGTGATATAAGAAAATGAGACCACAGTAAATCATTTAAAAACTATTCCCACATTTAATGTGACCTATAACCTGTAAAATTCAATTGAAAAAAATCTGTTAGGGGAAAAATATAAAAAAATAAAAACATACAATGCCCTTGGTTGTATGGACTTTATATCCATCAGAGAATGCATGCTAACATAAATCATGTTCTAGCAAGTTTCTAATTTTGTAAGAGCAATGTTTAAAACCTGTCCATGTTTTTAATACTTTGTTCCCCCATTGTTTTAGGGTTTATCTTGATTTCTTGAGCTAAGAGGTTGAGAGGTATGCATACCTTTTTAAGTGATACGTCCATTACTCAGTCTCTCTCTCTCTTGCTTTTATGCACTCAAGCACCCATACACTGACATAATCATAAATACACTCGTACACATACACTTTTTGTTTTTTATTATCCATTTAATTTTTCACTCGCTAAACAGCAAAATCACTGCTTAGCGAGTGTAAAATAATGACTGCCGTTCTGTTACAGTCCAACCTCTACAGCAGCTTAATATGCTGCCATGAAGCAGCAGAGTCGTTTTTCAGCAGGCATTACTTGTACATTAACACCCTGCCGGAGAACATTTGTTTCTTTGAGAGTGGTGATGTACATGTTGCCCATTCTCCAGTGCAGTGTAATAGAACTTTCCTTTTCCAGAAATATTAAGCAGTGTGTTTTCATATGCCTTCTGTTAAAATCCTTTCATTTTTGTTGCAGTCCTTTGTCTTGAATCTGATCAGAGTGGCCAGTGTAATTGCAGAGAGAAACCCTCCAAAACTTTACATATTGCCCCAAATGCTAAGCCTGCATATTTTAGCATTTATAATTGTTTTCAGTGCTTTGCATTCAGTGTGCCAAGTCCTTTTATAGTCGGCTCTACATTGTTTTTATCATTTTCCTTTTGTAGTTTGTCTACGTTGTCACAAAGTAAAAACAAAATGAAAACTCCAGCAATCTAGAACTTCCACTGAGTGACCATCTGGTGTTTCAGCTTTTTGGCAGTTCTGAATGCCCATGACTTGTTTCGTCGTTTTAATGGACAATTTCGGGCCAATAAAGCCAAACCCCACTAGCTGTGGATATGCATATTTCGGCCTTGTTATGGGCTCATCAGCACAGCACAAGCAGTGTGTTTGACTAAGCATTAGAAACACAGGGCTGTTATACCCAGCTAATAATATGATTATTATAATAATAGCTGAAATATGCTTATCCACAGCTAGTGGGGTTTGGCTTTATTGGCCTGAAATTGTCCATTAAAATGACAAAACAAGTTATGGGCATTCAGAATTGCCAATTGGCTGAAACACCTGATAAGGATCATTTGCATATATCCCATGTTCCTCTTATACAAGAGGTTTGGGAGGTCACTCTGTGGAAGTTCTAGTTTTGCTGGAGTTTTCATTTTGTTTTTACTGATTGGTTTTTCAGTGACCTTCTCACTCATTGTTTTAGTCTACATTGCCACACCAGATGTTGTAAAGCTGTGACCAGAGAATGTAGTCATGTGGCTTCCTACGTGCATACCTCTTGAATCACTTTTATTGTTGCATTTTATCTTTATCCCCAGAACTACCCTTGTATACCCTCCAGTGAAAGCCAGTTTGCATGCCATTTTTTTAAATGCATCATTTTATAAGGCTGTGAGAACATTAACTTAATTTCATTTTATTTTAATCATTTGCATTGATTGAATAATGTGCCTGTGGATTATATGCTCTACCTCCGTTAATAAACATGAATGTTCAGGAAATGTGCTCTGTTAGGCTGAGCCTCTTTGTTAAACTTTGGCAGGATTTTAAGTCTTGCTTTAGTACAATACTTCAGTTACACTGCTAACTGCATAATGTAAGTTGCACCAGGATTTACGATCGTATGTTAACTGTTGGGAAGCCCTGGAAGTAAGAAAGAGAAGGAAGAAACGTAGTAACATATGCCAAAGCAAATTTGCTTATTATAAAAAAAAAAAAAAAATTAACAAAATTCTTAATTTTCTTTCAATTTTTTCTTAATTCTTGTACATTTCACACTGCCTTGCTCAAAAACAAGCATTGCTTCCATTTGTAAACTAAAAAAAAAAGAGGCAGTGTTATCTGGGTATGCAGCACTGATAGCTCCTGCATAGTGATCACAAAAGCTTAAGAAAAAATAAATATTTAATTGGGTGGCCCATTTTTTGAGTTGTCTACACATTTTATTTACATAAAACTCTGGCAGATGTTACCTGTTCATTGAATAATCTCTCTGATGACCTTACTATTGCAGTAGTATGGATCATTTATTTTGAATCTTAGCTGGGGACTGAGTTGACAGCTAGCTGCTTACTGTAACTTTGAATAGCCGTAAGTACTGTATGTTACTGAACACTTCTGGATTAAGAGTTCTAAAGCACCTCTGAGTAAACACTTTGAACCTTATAAGGGCCCAGTACTTTTTGAGCATTTGCTATGTAAACCCTGGAATGTGTATATGGGGTTAGAGTCATGCCATCTGTATGAAACTGTCTTTGAGGCTTGCATCCACGTCTTACTAGTGTTAGCGTTAAGCATTTGGCGTGTGTGCTACAGTTAACTGTGGGGAGGTGGATAAAGATAGTATAATCATGCTATTTTTTCACTGATACCAGCTGGTTGGCTTCTGTACTAGCATGTGTTTAAGTATAGCATGACACTGTAACCTGTAACTTAGCCCCGCTACTGACTGTTAAGAATCTGATCTCCAACTCACTGGCATTGCACAGCATCCAAAGTTTGGAGTCTGTACTATGCAGAGAGCTGCAGTGATTTAGCTGTGCAGCAGCTGATCTGAAGTGCATTATTTTTTACTTGCACAATATGCACAATATAGCTCATTCAAAAAATCCCTTAGCATGAGCAGCTTTTACCAGACACCCTCTGGCATGAGTAAGTTTTACAGCTCTGGTGTTTGGAAAGACTGAAGGCACTCTGAAATGTTTGAAAATGACTGAATATCAGGAATCCGTTCTGAGGAAGATTATATTACACTTTGTCAAAATCCTTGCTCCTTTTTGGTTATTTTGTAAATCTAAGATTATTTTTCTTGCTGTGGTAAGTTCTGTATGTACAACAAATGCCATGTTTGGGGCTTGATAGGTAATGAGTGGTACAATCGGGCTACTCTGAACTGCTGCAACTTTACTGCTGGTGCAGTGGAACATGGTTGAAATACAAAGTGGCAGCTGTTGGCTTGTTTCAGTGCTTATGTTGCAGAAACGAGTTGGAGACGGTCCTGATTGTTCTCTGTTTCAGTCTGTTTGGAGGCACAATATGTATAAAGAGGCATCAAAGGAAAATACTAACGTTGTATGGAAAGCAGACCGTGCACACACGTGTATATACAGTCCTTCGCAGTAACAGCATCCTTTCACATGTTGTGTGATAACTTAATTTGTGCCCCCCTGTGAGATCCTTCCTACAAAGTGTTTTTTCTTAGATGCATTATGAATTATTAGCTGTAGTTTGTCTTAATGCTGAAGAGGTAAGGTTACCAGTGTACATAATTTTGCATGATTGTTCTGACTTGGGTAGATGTTCACTAAATAATGTCCTGTTATTCCAGGAGAAAAAATAATTCCAAGCTTTTCTGTTAATATTGCAAAAATTCTGGGGTACCCTCTGTTAATTGCTAGTGAAGTATGAAACGTAGAAACTAAAAATGCAACAACAGCATGAATGCCAACTCTAGCATCTCCTGAAAATAGGCCACAAGCTTAGTCGGATTAACCCATCCAATGAAGTATTAACAAGTAAACAAAAATATTTTTTTCCAGTACTCCCTTGATCCTTTTTCAACGCACAGGTGATCTGAAGCTTATCCCACTAAACAGTGGGCACAGGACAGAGAAACTAATTCTTTGTTGGCAGGCTATTCACACATGCATGTCACACGTACGTGTGTGTGTGTGTGTGTGTGTGTGTGTAAGCACGCTCATCTGCCTTCCATTTTTTTCAGTAATAGTACTAAAATTAGTATTTTGTATTGGTTGACATTATAGTTTTGTTGGTGAAATGTACATTTTGGTAAGAAATGTCACACTTGGAGATGTGAGAACAGCCCACCTCCCCCCATGAGGAATATCAGGTTTGTGCTGCAGGAGTTCAGCAATCTGCTGTTAATGGAACTTTGCGTGTTCTGTTGGCTGATAACTTTCTGCTTTTCATTCAGTACCTCTTTGAAAGGACTAGGCATAACATGCACACTATAATTCAAAAAATCCTGGAACATGAGGATCTTTTAACACCGTCTTTGCCGCATGAGTAAGATTTGCAGCTCTTAATGTTACGTTGGAAGTCAAAAACCACAGACAGTCAGAAATGTTAGAAAACGTATTCAGATGTCTGAGAGTCGTGTCCATGAACATCATTCATATGAGATGGATGTACTGGCAGCTGCTAAAGATACATTTTTGCAGTTTTATGTAGACTTCTCTTGCCATGATTATTGTAACCTTTGGCTTAAGAGTTTTCTGAAATGTGAATGTGAGAGATTAGGTATAACAGCCTGTGAGCACTTTTTAAAATATTTTGTTTTTGTTTTGCATTTAACATCTTTAATTTTCAGATATTAATGCAGAAAAGAATTAATTTACCTGTAACTGGTTTTGCTTTTCTGAGTGCCCTTGTAAGGAGTGTGTGTCTGTGTTAAGACTGGGTCTTTAAAAGTGCAACAGTTATGGGAGTTGAGTGCGTAATGCAGTGTAATAAAGAATGCGACAAAAACCCTGTCTTGTCTGCCCCCATAAATGTTTTACAATTTTACCTCACCTCCATCACAGCCACCCACTTTTTTCTTGTGTACTTTTGAATGCCTTTTTAGATTCCATCTGTCCATTACCCATTTCAGTGGACTTTTCCATGGGTCTGTAATTGTGTTTGAGAAAAAGTAGTTTGAGTTTCAGTGAGTGGTTTCCCAAGGGTCTGAAGGCATGATAGTTGGTATAGAGGGAGTGGTGACATTGTACCGAAACTGTGTCTTAACAACAAAAAATATCAATATGATTGATTTCCAGAAGGGCCTCAAATTCTGGCATCTTTTCTGTTTAGATTCCTAGCATTGTGCTCCATTTACTGTCCAAATTTTGAGTTTTGGTTTCTCAATGTGGTAATGTCCAGTAAAGGGATTCTGCATAAAAAGACACTATGGAGTCAACAAAGGCTTTAGTCAGTATGCAGAAGTACTGGTATGACAGGTATAAGCCATCCCGGTGAGACTTGTGAATATAAGTGAAAAGTCCCACAGAGAAATGTGCAGACATTTGAAAGATGGAAATGCTGAGAAAGGAGATTTAAAGCCTACAGGTGCAGAGCATCTGCATTTCAGACTTCATCAGTCATACATAAACCTAAATGTACTGGATCCATTAAGGTGCAGATGTTGTTAGTGTTTCACTGTTGCAGTCATCACACTTGGGTTATCTGCCTGCAGGTAGTCCTCAGTCGGCCCGAATACCAGAGAGTTAGTATTTCTGTGTCGGATGCCATCGCTTCTTCCATAATGTTAGGTTGTCAGGGGTATAAAAACAGGCAGCCGACGCCATTACATCAGTCTTTCTTGCCGAGGAGGAGCCCGAAGCAGAAGCAGTTCGCAAGTGCCAGTCGGCCGCTACCTGAAATTTTTGTTTTTCGAGTTGATAATCCTGAAGTATTCTGAAGCTAAGTACCCAGTTTGGGATCCTTTTTTTTCTTGCTCTAACCGATGTCAGAAAAAGTTAACAATTGTCTTGCCTGTGGAAAGCAAATGCCTCACAGAGATTTGCATTCTTAATGCGTCACCTGTTTAGGCCCAGACCACAGTGTCTCTCACAGTCTATTTTGTGCCTTGTTTAACGCCTGAACCATTTGTCATCTGGCTATTTTTGTTGCTAAATTTTTTCGCTCTCTATCTTCGTATTCCAGAATGGCTTCGATAAGCCATCCGACTACTGATATTCCAAAAAAGTAAGACTAAAGGCAGACTGCATAGGTCCAAAACTGCCGATGATGCTTCTGTTAAGCTAGTCGCCAGTCCGCCAGTACTCGAGTGAGGTGCCTTCGCAGATCCTGATGCCCGCTTCTATGGATTCGCAGGCCTCTGCTGAGACCCATTCAGAGTTCGGTATGCCGTAAGATGCTTCTTTAACTATGGAACCAGCAGATATCTCTACCTTGGATGGGTCCGGAGCCGCTGTGCAGGCATCAGCTTCTGAGGGTATTTTCTGACCTACCGATGTTCGAATCAAACTGATTTCATTTTTTAGCCGAAACTACCAAGTTTCTTGGGCCCAGAGTACGCACTACATCTAGAAAACTGACGACCAAAGCACATGCTCAGGCCCCCATGCCAGAAAAACCAAATGCTTAGAATGGCTGAAGACCTTGAAACGCTAATTAGGGGAAGCCAGCCTTCCCCTGGACCAAGAATTCAGTTACCTTCAGATTCTACAGACCAGGAGTCCAATAACTCTGACCTTTCTGATTATCAGGACATGCCCTTATCAGCCTATGAGGATGCAGATGCAGAGGAATCCATTCCCTCTGCCTCCCCTCCAGAGGATTTCTCTTTTGGTGAAACATTGCATACTTTAAGAGAGCATTTCCATTGGGAATGCCAAGACTATCCTCAGTCCAAAAAGAGACTCAGAGAATTTTTAGAGCTACCTCAGCACAGGCCTTTAGCTATTCCCCGTCTTGGATGTTGTGGATGATGTTTTCATGGAATCTAGTCTTACTCCAGACACCTTACCTCCGGCCCCTAAGAAACCCGACAGGTACTACCAAGTACCTGATTCCCACAAGTTTCTTTTCAAGAATCCTACTGCTGATCCAGAGATAATTTCCCAGGGACCTAAAGGTATTAAGGCTACTACAGCCAAAAATCCTACCTCTTCGGACAGTGATTCCAGAGCTTTAGACAGATGGAGTAAGACGGTATATACTTCTGCAACTCTTGTATCAGGGCAATGAATTGCCAGTTTCACATGCTGAAGTACCAGGAACATATTATGGAACTCATTAAACAAAAAAATGGTAATATTTCCAGATTTTACAGAAAATAAAGGTTTGCAAGAGCTTATGTATTCTGCAAACCAAGTTAGTAAGCATACTTTGCAGTGTGGCTTTGATGCCCTAGAAGCATCTTGCAGGGCCGCAGTCACTGGCTCTGTACTAAGAAGACATGCTTGGCTGAAGGAGCAGACCTTGCCAGATCATGTTAAATCCAAATTACTAGATGCTTCTTTAAGTAAGGACATTTTGTTTGGCACCAAAGCAGAAGCTCTTAAAAAGATGGAAGAAAAAGCTAAATCTATGCAAACTGTTAATGAATTCTTACAAGTGCAACCACCTCGATTCAGTAGGCATTGTCGTTCAAAGCACTGGTCCTTTCCAGCCTCCTCCAGACCTTCCCAAACAAGACCCAGGGAAAACAGACCACCCAGACTACAGTCTCAGGATATGCAGAGATCTCAGCAATGGAGTGTTCCCACCCCTAAAACAGGGAGTGGTAAGGCACCTCTCTATGGAAAAAGTTCACAATGACTTCTCAACTCTACTTCCCAGCCCTGCCCAATTGCTTGTGCCCCTAGGAGGAAAACTTGCCCTTCATGCAAAAAACTGGATGTCCATCACTCAGTACTGATGGGTCCTCAATGTTGTATCTCAGGGGTACAAATTTTATTTGCATTCACTGCCAACCCCAAGCGGGTTTCCAGACCTTCCTCCAAACCAGTGGGCAAAGGCTCAAAACCAAGTTCTTTCCCTGCTCAACATCAGAGCTATTCAGCCATTTCCAGTAGAACAAAGGGGTCAGGGTTTCTACTCCACACTATTCTTGGTACCCAGGAAATAGGGCTGTCTGTGCCCAATCCTGGATCTTCCTGGTGGTTACAAAATTTAAGATGCTTACCCTACAACAGCTTCTCCCTATGCTAGCCAAGGATGCCTGGTTAGTCACCCTAGACTTAAAAGAAGCTTATCTGCACATCCCCATCAGGGAATCCTGCAGGAAATATCTACATTTCATGCCAGGATCTATGCATCATCAGTTCTCTGCACTTCCCTTTGGCTTATCTATTGCGCCCGGGGTATTCACAAAATGCCTGGCTCCGGCCATTGCATACTGCAGGCAGAGAAATATCCAAATTTACCCATACTTGGACGACTGCCTGATTCAGGCGGACAGCCAGGAATTGATGCTTTGGCACCTGGCATTTGTAAAAAGACTTCTCACTTCATTGGTGTACACCATCAACGAAAAGAAATCACAACTGGTGCCCAGTCACAATATTGTATTCCTGGGAGCAAGTTTGGACACAACTTCCCAGATGACATTTCTCACTTCAGAAAAACAGGCCTATCTGACCGACTACTTCAAACAAATGGCCACCAGAACCCAGCTAACTGCAAGCCCTAGGGTTCATGACCTCATGTATTCTGCTAATTCCATATGCAAGACTGCATATGAAGAAACTTCAGTGGTACTTTGGTTCCAACATTCTCAGGACCTGGAAACAGTCATTCCCATCATACCTGGTCTGAGGACAGAGTTTCTTTGGTGGGCAGAAGCATGCAACCACAACAAGGGACTGCATTTTACTCTACCCCACGCCACCCAAACCCTGACCACAGATGCATCAGACTATGCATGGGGGGCCCACATGGCTGACAAATGCATTCAAGGCCACTGGAGCCCAAGCCGAATTCTCCTGCACATCAACCTAAAGGAGATGCTCGCTGTACAGAATGCTCTGACAGCTTTCAGATACCTAATCCTTCCAGGACAACTGCTGATAAAAATAGACAACACCACAGTTATGTGGTACATAAACAAGCAGGGGGGGAACCCATTCTTACCCACTGTGCAGGTTAGCCATGACTCTGTGGAGCACAGCTTTGGACAACCAAGTCCATCTACAAGCTCAATTCCTGCAAGGCAAACAAAATTCATTCGCAGAGTACTTGAGCAGAAATCTCCTAGACCCACACGAGTGGAAATTGGAGCCCAGCACCTTCAACCTTCTGATCCAGAGGTGGGGGACCCCAGATGTGGATCTCTTTGCCTCCCCCCACAACCACCAGTTAAGCAAATTCTGAACCAGGAACCCTCACAGCAGGGCCTGGAAGGTGGATGCTCTATCCTTTCAATAGGAAAACCTCTCAATTTATGCCTTTACCCCTCTGCCCCTTCTCTCAAGAGTACTATTCCAGATAGAAAAAAAGACAGGCCAAGGACAATTTTGATTGCCCCGGACTGGCCACGCCAGCACTGGTATCTACTCCTGCGCAGCCTGACAACGGCACCACCCTGGCACCTACACCAGACCCCTACCCTGCTGTCACAGCAGGAGGGACAGATTTTGCATCCACAATTGCAAATCCTAAATCTTGCAGCCTGGCTTATTCCTTGAATACTCCGCCAGCAACCCTAAATAAACAGGTGTTGGACATTTTTGAAGCAAGAAGGCCTAGTACTAGGAAATCCTATGCGGAAAAATGGAAAAGATATTGTTCTTGGATTCAGTCTAAAGGAAAGTGCACAGTAGTGCCCTCCTTCCCTCTAATCTTGGATTACCTAGTAGATCTACTCCACAGAGGCCTATCCTTCTCCTCCATTAAGATTCATGCCTCTGCCATTTTGTCTCATTACAATACTAAGCCACCTCTATTTTCTCACCCTCTTATCAAACAGTTCCTGAGAGGGGACAGCAACTTAAGGCCCCCAAGGAGAGCACCCACCCCTGCTTGGGACCTTAACTTTGTACTGGAAAAGCTCACGCTTCCCACTTTTGAACTTGCTGCTTCAGCAGAGTTAAAATTCCTCTCTTGGAAAAGAGCATTGCTTCTAGCCATCACTTTAGCTAGAGGAGTGTTTGAGCTACAGGCACTGATGGCGGTGGAACCCTTTATTATCTTCCATGCTGATAGGGTTTCCCTCAGGACTAACCCGTCCTTTATGCCTAAGGTTGTGTCCAGTGTGGCCCTAAACCAATCCATCCATTTGCCAACCTTCTTCCCTAACCCTCAGAATAAAGGGAAAAGGATCCTGCACTCTTTGGATGTGCACAGACAGCTCAGGCCCTACCTTGATAGGGCTAAGCCTTTCAGAAAATCTGACCAGCTGCTAGTCAGCTTTGCAACAGAGGCAGAGGGAAAGGCCATTTCTAAATAAACCATTTCCAAATTGATAGCATACTGCATTAATTTCTGCTACAAGCACCATGGAAAACCAACCCCTCAGGGGGTCCGAACACATTCCACTAGGGCTACTTCTACCTCTACAGCATTTCTCAGGGGAGTCCCTACCAGGGACATCCTGGAAGCTGCAACCTGAAGTTCTGTACACACCTTCACCAAGCATTACCACTTACCTATCTTTTCCAAATCCAGGGCAGGATTTGCTACAGCAGTCTTGCAGAGCCTGCTAGCCAGCCCTAACTCTTCTTGACTGCCTCCACCCTTTCTCCCTTTGGGAATCAACCCAAGTGTGATGACTGCAACAGTGAAACATGAAGAACATAGTACAGTTGTGTACACTTACCATAAGTGTATATGTTTGAGTGTATTCACAGTTGCAGTCCTGGTGTGCCTCCCTTCAGCCCACTGGTTTTCTCTATCTTCCTATCTCTCCTCTCTATGGCTATTCCTAATGATATTGGTATTTACTTTTTACTGGTGGTGGTTTCCACACCATATACTAGCTCCCTATTTGGGGGCTCCTGACATTTGGGGCAAGAAAAACTAATGTAATGGCGTCGGCTGCCTGTTTTTATACCCCTGATGACCTGACGTGGAAGAAGCGACAGCGTCTGACGCAGAAATACTAAGACTCTGGTATTCGGGCTGACTGAGGGCTACTTGCAAGCAATTAACCCAAGTGTGATAACTGCAACAGTGAATACACTTGACCATCTACATTTATGGTAAGTGTACACAACTGTACTTTGTGTCTTCCTGGCCATCATAGCCATATTTTCAGCATCTCTGCCTGTGGTGGCCCCTTTGGCAGCAGACTGTGGGCGTGCAGTATCTGAAAGTAGCCAGGTCACTGATGCTTTTGCATCTGTGCCACATCTTGACACAGATCCATCACTGCCCTTCAGGGATCCCAACTACACAAAAGAGGAAGTTTTCTCTTTGGTAGACACCCCCCCCCCCCCAAAAAAAAAAATAAATCTGTAGTTTTAGATTAACCAATGATGCAAGTCTGGCTGAAATTATTAGACTTCTTCTAATGTTAGTTAATATTGGTGGTCATCATAGGTTCATAGGTGTGTACTAGGCTAATGGCCCTGGAGCCTTTACAAGCCTAGCCTGAAGGATTACTCTGGCATCGTGCCACCCAACCTTAGTTCCCAGTGCCTGTGTCGAGTAGAGCCACTGGAGTGATCCCCGTGGTGAATTTTTCTATTTCCCATCCACTCATCAATAATTTTCTTGGAGGGCCAGTGAGGCGCTGTGCTTGACATGTGTGGGAAATCTATTCCATAGCATGGGCAGTCTCTGGGTTATGGACCTGTCACTCCAGCTTGATGTTCATCATGTTTCACTGTTGCAGTCATTACACTTGGGTTATCCTGCTGGCAGGCTACCCGCAGTCGGCCCGAGTTCCAAAGTCTTGGTTCGGCGTCTGTTGATGTCGCCTCTTCCCTGACGTCAGTGCGCCAGGGGTATAAAAGATGCAACCAATGCCATTTTCTTCAGTCTTTCTTGCTGCACGGTGCCCAAAGTAAAAGCAGTTCGCAAGTGCCGGTCGGCCGACTCTCTTGAGATTTTCGAAATAGAGTTTCAGAACCGAAGTCTTCAATAAAGCCAAGTACCCCGTTGGGGAAACTTTTTCTTGCTCCAGACCGATGTCAGTAAAAGTTAACAATTGTATTTCTTGTGGGAAGCAAATACCTCATAAGGATTTTCACTCTTACTGTATTCCTTGCCTAGGCTCAGACCAAGACGTTACTAGCTGTCAGTTTTGTGCTAGATTCAACAAACTTACTATTAAACGTTGGTTTAATTTTGCTTTACATTACTTTGGCCGAAGGTTTAACTATATAATGCTGTTGGAACAACCGACGACCGGAATTCATAAAAAGCACAAAGACAAGGAAAAGGACAGGCAACCGAGGTCCAAAACCGACGATGAAGCCTCTTTTTTAGGCCAGTCGCCGGTTCTCAGTGAGGTGCTTTCGCAGCCCCTGACACCCACTACCTCAGAGCCACAGACCGTATCAGACTCCCACGCGGAGACAACTATGCTTCTGGATACTCAAGGTATTGAGCCTATGGAAACTATTCCCTCATATAGGTCCGGAGCCGCTGAGCAAGCATCTGCTTCTGAGGGTATTTTCAGACCTTCACAGCTTACTATTAAGTCCTCTGCAGCAGCCAGGTTACAGTCAAAGACACCAGTAAAGACAAGGAAACAAGTTCAGCATTCTCCTGGACAGTCATCTATGCCAAAGAAACAGATGCTTAAAATGGCCGAAGACTTAATTACTTTGATCAGGGGATCCCATCCCCTTCCTGAAAAAAGGCAGGGTTATTCTCTCCCTCCCTGTGAGGACTCTGATGCTGAAGAATCTATACCTTCAGCCTCTCCACCTGAGGATTATTCTTTTGGGGAAACTCTGCACACCATGAGGGAACATTTACACTGGGAGAGGCAGGATTTTTCAGAATCCAAGAAAAGGCTCAGAGATTTTCTTTTACTGCCTCAACACAGGCCCCTAGCTATCCCCCCTGTGCTTGATATTGTTGATGTTTTCTCTGAATCCAGTCTCTCTCTCTCCCCTGATTCTTTATCCCCCTGCACCAGTCAAGCCAGACTGGTATTACAGGGTCCCTGACTCTCATAAATTTCTTTATAAAAACCCTGCTGCTGACCCAGACACAATTTCTCAGGGTCCCAAAGGGGTTAAGGCTTCCACTGCAAAAAAACTTGTCCCCTCTGATAGGGGTTTAGAGCTCTGGATAGATGGGGGAAAAAAGTTTACACTTCTGCTACTTTAGCTGTAAGGGCTTTAAACTGCCAGTTTCACATGCTTAAATATCAATAATACCTAATGTCTTTGCTAAAACAGAAAATGCTTACAAACTCAGAATGTCCTGACAATAAGGAAATGCAGGAATTATTGCATGCATCTGAACAAGTGGGAAAGCATACTTTGCAATGTGGTTTTGATTCATTAGGGGCTTCTTGCAGAGCCGCAGTTGCAGGCTCTGTCATTCGAAGGCATGCTTGGTTGAAAGAACAAAGTTTACCTGAACATGTTAAAGTAAAATTATTGGATGCTCCACTACAGCATGATACTTTGCTTGGCGTCAAGGCAGAAGAGGTGTTAAAGAAAATGGAGGATAAAGCAAAATCTATGCAGACAGTCAAGGATTTCTTACAGGTTCAACCACCTAGGTTTAGTAGAAACTGGCTTTCAAAAAATTGGTCCTTTTCAGGTCTCTGGCCACAAAGAGGCAGATACAGACGCCCAAGAGGCAGATCTCTGCCCCAAGGATCCTACAGACCTAAACAATGGGGTGCTTCTACCCCCAAAGGAGGATAAGACAAATCACAACCTTACAGGAAACGGTCCCAATGACTTCCCTCTACAAAGGCCAAGCAATTACGTTTTGGCAGCACCCCTAGGGGGAAAGCTAGCACTTTTCGCACAAAATTGGCACAAAATTACCCAGGACAAATGGGTACTGAATATAGTTACTCAAGGTTACAGGTTCCACTTTCACACCCTTCCAAAATCAAAAGGTATGCCAAACCTGCCACAAAACCAATGGGCAGAGGCACAAAAGGAAATTGCTGCTCTCATGCACATGGGACGTATTCAAAGAGTATCGCAGCAAGAACAGGGACAAGGATTTTACTCAAGACTTTTCCTGGTACCCAGAAAGGACAAAGCCTGGAGACCAATACTGGACTTGTCAATCCTAAATACTTTCCTGGATGTTCCAAAATTCAAAATGTTAACACTACAGCAACTTCTACCCATGCTGGGCAAAAAGGTGTGGCTAGTTACTTTGGACCTCAAGGAGTCATACCTGCATGTCCCAATCAAACAATATTGCAGAAGATACCTCAGATTCATAGCTGGCTCAATGCATTACCAATTCTCTGCACTGCCCTTTGGCTTATCTACTGCGCCCAGGGTCTTAACAAAATGCCTGGTACCAGTAATTGCATTTTGCAAACAAAGAGGAATTCAAATATATCCCTACTTGCATGACTGCCTTATTCAAGCAGAGAGCAAGGACATTCTACTAAAACATCTGGCGTTTGTAAAAACATTACTAATTTGCCTAGGGTACACTGTAAACGAAAAGAAATCAAGACTAGTTCCCTCTCAAGAGATAATATTCCTGGGTGCAAGCTTAAATACAGCTGCCCAGATGGCTTATCTCCCGCCAGACAAAGGCAACTGACTCATTACTTTCAAATGATGGCAACAAAGACCCAGCTCCCTGCAAGAAAAATTCTGCAGGCCCTGGGTTTCATGGCATCCTGCATCCTACTAATTCCATATGCAAGGCTGCATATGAGGAAACTACAATGGTATCTTAAGTGTTTGAACTCAACATTGCCACAGCCTGGAAACAGTAATAACTATAAATGTTCATTGTGTTACACTGCTGCAGTCATTACACTTGGGTTATCCTGCCGTCAGGCGGTCCTACAGTCAGCCCAAGTTCCAAAGTCTTGGTCTGGCGTCTGTTGCTGTCGCTTCTTCCCTGACGTCAGTGCGCCAGGGGTATATAAGCTGAAGCAGATGCCATTTTCTTCAGTCTTTCTTGCCGCGTGGTGCCCGAAGCAAAAGCAGTTCGCAAGTGCCGGTCGGCCGACTCCTGAGATTTTCATTCCAAATCTAGAACTGAAGTGTTCTACAAAGCTAAGTACCCCATTGGGGAAACTTTTTCTTGCCCTAGACCGATGTCAGTAAAAATTGTATTTCTTGTGGGAAGCAAATACCTCATAAGGATTTCCATTCTTATTGTATCCCATGCCTAGGCCCAGACCATGATGTCACTGGTTGTCGGTTTTGTGCTAGGTTTAACAAGCGCACTATTAAACGTCTGATTTTGCCCTACATTATTTTGGCAGAAAATTCAATTACACTATGCCGTCGGGACAACCGACGACCGGGATTCACAAAAAGCGCAAAGACAAGGACAGGCATCCGAGGCCCAAAACTGACGAAGCCTGTTCTAGGCCAGTCGCCGGTTTTCAGTGAGGCACCTTCGCAGCCCCTGACTACCGCTTCTTTGGAACCACAGGCTGCCTCTGACTCCCACGTGGAGATGGCTGGGCCTTCAGATACACTAGACTTGCGGCCTACCGAGACTAACCCTTCAGTGGGATCCGGAGTAGCTGAACAACCCGCAGCTTCAGAGGGTGTTTTCAGACCTACTCGGTTAACCATTAAATCTTCTGCTAAATCTAAAACCCCTTCAAAAACAAAGAAACAACTTCAACATTCACCAGGACAGACCTCCATGCCTAAGAAACAGATGCTCAAAATGGCCGAAGACTTAATTACTCTGATCAGGGGGTCCCACCCTCCTCCTGATAAAAGGCCTAGACAGGATGCAGACTGACTAATCTGACCAGGTGTCCGTCTCTTCAGATTCATCCTCAGACCAAGGATACTCTTTACCCCCTTATGAGGATTTTGATGCTGAGGAATCCATTCCTTCAGCCTCTCTACCAGAGGACTACTCCTTTGGGGAAACCTTACATACCATGAGGAAGCATTTCCTTTGGGAGGGCCAGGATTATTCAGAATCCAAGAAAAGGCTCAGAGATTTTCTTTTATTACCTCAACACCGTCATTGTTAGATATTGTGGATGATGTGTATTCTGAATCCAGCTTAAATCCTGATTCTTTACCTCCTGCTCCAGTTAAGCCTGACAGATACTACAGAGTCCCTGACTCTCACAAATTTTTTTATAAAAGCCCTGTTGCTGACCCTGAAACTATTTCCCAGGGTCACAAAGGGGTAAAGGCCTCTACAGCAAAAAATCCAGTCCCCTCTGACAGAGATTTCGGAGCATTAGACAGATGGGGGAAGAAAGTATATACATCTGCAACTTTAGCAATGAGAGCCTTAAATTGCCAGTTTCACATGCTTAAATATCAGCTATATTTGATGTCTCAGTTGAAACAAAAAATGCTTCCAAATTCAGATCTTCCTAACTATAAGCAAATGCAGGATTTATTGCATGCAGCTGAACAAGTGGGAAAACATACTTTGCAATGTGGTTTTGATTCATTAGAGGCCTCCTGTAGAGCAGCAGTTACAGGGCCTGTCATTAGAAGACATGCTTGGTTAAAAGAGCAGACTTTACCAGATCATGTTAAAGCAAAATTATTGGATGCACCTTTGCAGCAGGATGTTTTATTTGGAGTTGAGGCAGAAGAGGTATTAAAATGGAGGATAAAGCAAAATCTATGCAAACGGTGAAGGATTTCTTACAGGTTCAGCCTCCTCTATTTAGCAGAAATTGGCCAACAAAGAATTGGTCCTTTCCAGTTTCAGACAGACTTCAAAGGGGCAGATACAAGCGTCCAAGAGGCAGAGGTCAACCACAAGGTACTTACAGGCCTCGACAATGGGGTGCTTCAACCCAGAAAGAAGGGGAAGACAGGCCTCAACCTTATAAAAAACAGCCCCAATGACTTTCCCACTACAGCTGCCAAACACTTCTCTCTTGGCAGCCCCCTTGGGGGGAAAACTGGCACTTTTCTGTCATAATTGGCATATGATCACCAAAGACAAATGTGTTCTCAATATTGTATCTCAAGGTTACAGGTTCCACTTTCACACTCTGCCAAGGTTAAAAGGAATGCCAAATCTGCCATCAAATCAATGGGCAGAGGCTCAAAGACCAATTACAGCACTCCTGGACATGAGAGCTATTCAAAAGATACCAACACAGGAGCAAGGACAAGGATTTTACTCTAGACTCTTTCTAGTTCCCAGAAAGGACAAAGCCTGGAGGCCATTCTGGATTTTTCTTCTCTAAATACTTACCTGGATGTTCCAAAATTCAAAATGTTGACACTACAGCAGCTTCTTCTCATGCTGGGCAAGAAAGCTTGGCTCGTAACTTTGGACCTCAAGGAGGCATACCTGCATGTCCCTATCAGACAAAATTGCAGAAGATACCTCAGATTCTTAGCAGGTTCAATGCATTACCAATTCTCTGCACTGCCCTTTGGCTTATCTACTGCGCCCAGAGTCTTTACAAAATGCCTGGCACCAGTAATTGCATTTTGCAGACAAAAAGGAAATTCAAATTTACCCATACTTGGACGACTGCCTTATTCAAGCAGAGAGCAAAGACATTCTTCTAAAGCATCTGGCATTTGTAAAAAGATTGCTAATTTGCCTAGGTTACACAGTAAACAAAAAGAAGTCAAAACTAGTGCCCTCACAAGAGATAATATTCCTGGGTGCCAGCTTAAATACAACGGCCCAGATGGCTTATCTCACGCCAGACAAGCAAGGACAACTGACTCAATATTTCCAGTTGATGGCAACAAAGACCCAACTCCCTGCAAGAAAAATTCTGCAGGCCTTGGGTTACATGGCATCTTGCATACTACTAATTCCATATGCCAGACTGCATATGAGGAAACTACAGTGGTAACTAAAGAGTGTCTGGTCTCAACACTGTCATAGTTTGGAAACAGTAATACCACTTATTCCTTGCCTTCAACAGGAGTTTCGATGGTGGGCTCAAGCCTGTCACCTCAACAAGGGACAGCCTTTCACTCAACCCACAGCCAGGCAAACAATGACAACAGATGCTTCGGATTATGCCTGGGGAGCGCACACATGGCAGGAAAATGTATTCAGGGCAAGTGGCCCGCAGAACAAAGGCATCTTCACATCCATCAAAAAGAGATGCTATCTGTACAAAATGCCCTTATAGCTTTCAAGGAACTTCTGCATCCAGAACAACTACTACTAAAGACGGACAACACCACAGTTATGTGGTACATAAACAAGCAAGGGGGCACTCGTTCATATCCCCTCTGCAGACAAGCCATGACCTTGTGGAACACAGCTTCAACTATTCAAGTTCATCTGCAAGCACAATTCCTGCCAGGAGAGAAAAACACACTGGCAGATGACTTAAGCAAAACATCATGGATCCGCATGGATCCGCACGAGTGGAAATTACATCCACAAATGTTCAGGATGATAACACAAAAATGGTGGAACCCGGACATAGATCTGTTTGCATCCCCAATGAATTGCCAATTACAGAAATTCTGCACAAGGACTTGCCACCCAGAAGCATGGAAAGTGGATGCCCTCTCATTCAGCTGGAAAAACCTACAAGTATACGCTTTCCCACCACTACCTCTCCTTTCAAAGATGCTCATAAAAGCCAGACAAGAAAAGCCAAAGATGATCCTGATTGCCCCAGACTGGCCACGCCAGCACTGGTACCCAATCTTAAAGAACTTATCACAAGGTCCACCATGGATTTTGCCTCAAATCCCACAACTTCTGACTCCGCAAAACAATCAGATACTTCACGGCCAGCTCAATACTTTAAACCTGGCTGCATGGCAGATTCCTTAGTCAAGCAAGCAATGCCTCTCTCCAAAGCTGTTATAGGTTCATAGGTTTATACTAAGCTATCTGCCCTAAGGCATTTATAAGCCTAGCCCAAAGTTTTGTGGCTTACGCCACCCCTTATGTTAAAAAATATTGTGCCCATTAGTTTGTTTTGCCTCTGTCCAGCAGTGACACAGAGATGATTCCCGGGGTAAACCTACGATCTCCCATCCACCGGTCAAGATTTCTCTTGAACAGAGCCAGCGAGGTGCTCTGCCTCACATGGACCGGGATTTTATTCCACAGCATAGGGAGTCTCTGAGGGACAAATCTATCCCTCCAGCATGTCTTATTTATATCCGTGCTAAGGTTTAAGTCGCTTGCTCTAGTGGATCTGGTAGATTTGGATTTTTTGAGGTGGAGCATGTCCATTAATTCCAGGTTGGACATGGCCTTGTATGTCAGGCACAGGTCACCTCTGAGCAGACTGTATGCGACTGAATAGAGCTGGAGTTTCTTCAGTCTGGCAGCATATGACAGATTTTGGAATCCCTTTATCCTTTTGGTGAGGAACTTTTGGGGTCTCTCCAATTGCTGCAGGTGTCGGGTGAGATACATCCCGAATGGGGCCTTGTACTCGATCATTGGTCTGATAAGTGAAGAGTACAGGGGAACAATGACCTCACTTGATCTGTATGTGAATCTCTTCATGATCAGGTGGGCAAGAAAGGCCACTGTCAACCTGGGTCCCCAGGTCCCTGATAACCTCTTCTGTGCTTAGTGGATTGCCACCTATATGGTAGCTTGGGGTTACCTTGTTTTTCCCGAAGGGTATGACTATACATTTTTTGGCATTTAACTTCAGGCCATGGCTCTGGCACCAGCTATCAGTTTCTGAGAGATCCCTCTGAAGGATATCTGTGTCCGATGTACTTTCCACTATGGCGCCCAGTTTGCAGTCATCTGCAAACTTTCAGCCATAGTCCTCTTGTGTTTGCCTGTACTTCTGAGAAGTAGATGCCGAACAACAGGGGGCCAAGGACTGAGCCCTGTGGGACACCACTTGTGACCGGCTTGGAGTCTGACATGGTGCCAGCAACTCT
Organism: Protopterus annectens; assembly: GCF_019279795.1. NCBI lineage: Eukaryota > Metazoa > Chordata > Ceratodontiformes > Protopteridae > Protopterus > Protopterus annectens. Next base: position 116,229,987 of record NC_056751.1, on the reverse strand, counting down.
GACCCTGTGGGTTCTGTCCTTTAGCCAGTTATGGATGTCATTCTGGAGGCCAGAAGGCCTAGCACCAGGAAAGCCTATTCGGATAAATGGAAGAGATTCTGTGCCTGGAACGAGGCTCACAGCCTTGACCCTCTTGTCCCAGATATTCCTCAGATACTACAATACTTAACTAAGATGCTGAACAAAGGCCTCTCCTTTTCATCCATTAAGATCCATGCCTCTGCCATCTCTGCTCATTACAACACAGGCCCACCAATTTTTTCTAATCCTTTGCTAAAACAGTACCTCAGAGGGGCTAAAAACATAAGACCGCCCCGTAGAGCACCAACTCCAACTTGGGACCTCAACTTCGTCTTGGAAAAATTAACTTTACCTCCTTTTGAGCCAGCTAACTCAGCAGACTTAAAATATGTCTCTTGGAAAACTGCTCTGCTCCTGGCAATAACCTCAGCACGAAGAGTTTCAGAATTACAGGCACTAATGGCAGTGGAACCTTTCATCATTTTCCACCAAGACAGGGTGTCTTTAAGAACAAACCCTACTTTTATGCCAAAGGTGGTATCAAGTGTGGCTCTAAACCAAACTATTCACTTGCCAACTTTTTATCCAGATCCACAGAATAAAGGGGAGAGACTACTGCATTCCTTGGATATACACCGGAAGTTATGCTTCCACTTGGACAAAACGAAAGCTTTCAGGAAAACTGAGCAATTGTTTGTAGCGTATGCTGCAGGAACACAGGGAAAAGCCATTTCAAAACAGACCATTTCAAAATGAATAGGGCACTATATACGTTTCTGCTATACACACCATGGGAAAACTGTACCTAACAGCATTAGGTCTCATTCCACCAGGGCAACAGCCACTTCAACTGCCTACCTCAGAGAAGTACCTACCAAGGGCATTTTGGAAGCAGCAACTTGGAGTTCTGTACATATCTTCACCAAGCATTACCAGCTGCCTCTTTACTCTAAATCCAGAGCTGGCTTTGCCACTGCAGTGCTGCAGGGCCTTATAGCCACCCCTAATGCCTTATAGAACCAGCCACCCTACCTCAGCTTTGGGATTCTACCCAAGTGTAATGACTGCAGCAGTGTAACACGATGAACATAGTACAGTTTTGTACCTACCATAAATGTAGATGTTCCAAGTGTATACACTGCTGCAGTCTAGGTTACCCTCCCTCCTTACCCTCTTACTTGCTGGTACTTGCCTATGTCTTCTACCCTTTGCTACCTATGGGGGAGTATTTGCTGGTAACTGAAAGTTTTTGATTGCTTTTCTTATGTATGTTTTATTAGCAATTTACATTGCCTACCTTTTTTGGGGCACCTGACATCTGGGGCAAGAAAAACTGAAGAAAATGGCGTCTGCTGCATCTTGTATACGCCTGGTGCACTGACGTCAGGGAAGAAGCGACAGCAACCGACGCCGGACCCAGACTTTGGAATTCGGGCCAACTGCGGGACTGCCTGACGGCAGGATAACCCAAGTGTAATGACTGCAGCAGTGTATATACTCTAACATCTACATTTATGGTAGGTACAAAACTGTACTTTCCCTGTCTACAACAGGAGTTTCTGTGGTGGTCCCGGGCCTGTCACCTCCACAAGGGACAGCCCTTCACCTTGCCCACAGCCAGGCAGACAATAACAACAGATGCATCGGATTATGCCTGGGGGGCGCACATGGAAGGAAAATGTATTCAGGGCACGTGGCCCAAGGAACAAATGCATCTTCTTCACATCAATCAAAAAGAGATGCTAGCTGTACAGAATGCCCTGACAGCCTTCAAGGATCTACTACATCCAGGACAACTATTACTAAAGACGGACAACACCACAGTTATGTGGTACATAAACAAGGGGGCACACATTCCTACCCCCTCTGCAGGCAAGCCATGACTTTGTGGAACACGGCACTGACCTATCAAGTACATCTGCAGGCACAATTCCTGCCAGGAAAGAAAAATACACTGGCAGACGAACTAAGCAGAAATCTCATGGATCCACACAAATGGAAACTAAATCCACAGGTATTCAGCATGATAACGAGGAAATGGGGACGCCCAGACATAGATCTTTTTGCCTCCCCTCACATCTGCCAACTACAGAAAATTCTGCACAAGGACTCGCTCACAAGCATGGAAAGTGGATGCTCTTTCATTCAGCTGGGAAACCCTGACAGTTTATGCCTTCCCTCCACTGCCTCTTCTTCCCAAGTTACTCCTAAAAGTCAGACGAGAAGCCAAAAATTATCCTGATTGCCCCAGATTGGCCATGCCAGCATTGGTACCAAATCCTAAAGAGCTTGTCTCAAGGCCCAGCCTGGCCTTTACCTCAAATTCCTCATCTACTGACTCAACAGAACAACCAGATTTCTACACAGTCAACTCAGAACCTTAAATCTGGCTGCATGGCAGATAATATAGTCACTCAAACCACATCTCTCTCTAAAGCTGTTATGGATGTCATTTTAGAAGCCAGGAGGTCCAAGCACTAGGAAATCCTATGCAGAAAAATGGAAGAGATTCTGTGCTTCGAACCAGGCCCAAGGATTCAAACCACTTGTTCCAAATATACCTCAGATTTTACAATACCCAACTGAGATGCCAGACAAAGGCCTATCCTTTTCATCTATTAAGATCCATGCCTCTGCCATTAAAGCTCATTACAATACGGAACCTCCTATTTTTTCACATCCGCTACTAAGGCAGTACCTCAGAGGGGCAAGAAACATAAGACCCCCCAGGAGAGCACCAATACCTACTTGGGACCTCAATTTTGTTTTAGAAAATTCACACTGCCTCCTTTTGAGCCAGCCATCACAGCTGATATAAAATTCTTATTTATTTTACATTTGTTAACCGGGGGTGTGTGTCTGAGCCGAAAAGGCCCTTTTTTAGCAGAGGCCCAGGGAGAAAAGCTCCACAAAGAAAAATTGCAGAAACATTTAGTTATTTAGACATGATCAGTATACACACAAATTACAGGAGACATGGTTGTTTTACAGTGGTATGCAGCGCATAAACAGTTACAGTGGAGAGAACAAACAAAAAAATATTAATTTTAAAAATAAAGGTAATATATTTGTGGTGTACAGCTGAAATTTGGAACATGGGTAGAATACATACATACTACAAGGTACAGTACATACATTGTAGATTAGCCAGTGTTTGTGAGTAAGATTGAAAACTATTATTGAGTGCTCTAGATTTTGTATGTATGTGTTATTTGCTTTCACTAGCCTGGGGAGCAATCCTGGCACTGCCAACTTTCCTTGAGATGTTGCCTGATGAGGTCTTTAAAGGAGGCTTTGGATGATGTGTTTTGAATGCTTGTAGGGACAGAGTTCCATTTTTTAGCCACTGAACTGCTATATAGTGCATCTCTAAAGCTATTGTAGCTGTTGGTGACTTCTAGTAGTAGTTTGCTTGATGATCTAGGAGGCCTTTTGGCTGAGTGATGTTGTACTAGGTTTTTGAGGGCAGGACACTTATTGGGGAGGTAATAGATAGAATGACAGAGGCAGAGCTGATTGTAGGTTAGGAGGTTGGGCAGTTCAAGCCAGTGGAGCTGTCTCAAAGCAGTACAGTGATGAGTTCTATATGAGCAGTTTGCAGCTAAGTGGGCAATTCTGTTATAGCAGGCTTCCATTTTGCTTAGTTCAGTTTTGTTGAGATTAGTCAGAATGGGAGATGCATAGAGTAGGGTGGATAGAAGTTGGGAGCGAGCAATGGCTGATCTTGTAAGAAATGGTTTGATACGGTAGAGTGGACCCCAGTTCAGCATGTATTTTAATAGTTAAGTTGAGATGACTATCAAATTTTAGGTGGGAGTCTATGGTTATTCCCAGTAGCTTAGCCTGTGCCACTGGAGCAATTGGAGTAGCATTAGTGGAGTAGATTGTCAATTTACTGTTAGTGTTTTTGTTAGAACTGGTTATAATCATAAGCTGAGTTTTCTCTTTGGATTGAGGATAAGTTGGGCTTTGGTAAGGTAGTTTTTCAACGTCTGAGAATGCTAGTTGAGTTGTTTGCAGGAGGGTGGGAATGTTTTGTGCAGCACAGATTAAGGTAGTGTCATCTGCATATTGAATTATAGATGCATGCTGTGTGGAGGTATGGAGGTCATTTGTGAAGACTGTGAATAGTAGTGGTCCTAAGATAGAACCCTGTGGGACTCCTATAGTTATGGGCAGCTGAGGAGAGAGATAATTTTCCCATTTCACAGCTTGGTACCTGTCAGTTAAGTAGCTTTGGAACCAGGTAAGAGTGGAATTTGATAGATGATATTGGTTTAGTTTGTTTAGCAGGATTTGGTGTGAGACTGTGTCAAATGATTTGGACATATCCAAAAAAAAAGAGTTGACACTTGTAGGCCTTCATTTTTGAGACGGTTTACTGTGTCTGTGAAGCAGAGGAGGGCTGTAGTGGTACTATGGGCAGGTCTGAAACCATGCTGAGTAGGTGACAGGATGTTGCTGTCTAGAAGTTAGTTTAGCATCTGGGTATGGATGCATTTTTCTAGGATTTTGGCCAGGGGGGAGAGTAAAGCAATGAGTCTGTAGTTATTTAGTTCAGTGGAGGTCCCACCTTTATGTATGGGTGTAACACAGGATATTTTCCAGAGTTTAGGGCACATAGTTTTCAACAATTGATCTGTTTATGAGAGTGGAGACTGGGGTAGCAATAGCATATGCTGTGAGTTTCAAGAAATAGCTGGGGAGTAGGTCGGCTGCTGTTGATGAAGCTTTTAGTTTGGAGAGCATGCTTTTGATTGAAGTGGTGGAAACTGTTTTGAGGATAAAGCTTGTATTAGTGTTGTTTGTGAACTCAGTTCTATCCTTAGTATCGCAGGACAGATGTTCTTCGTCTACCATTGCTGCAGTCCTGACATATGGGTATTCCGCTGTCCACCATCGGCCCGAATACCAAAGGGCTAGAATCTGGCGTCGGTCATGGCGCTCGAGGCTGACATCAGTATGTGCCAGTATAAATGCGCATGACCGACGCCATACCCTCAGTCTTTCTTGCCGCGTGGTCCTAAGCAGAAGCAGTGTTTGCAAGTGCCGTTCGGCTTTCTGGAATTGTCGGTTTTCGAGTTTCAGACCGGAGACCAAGCTGGGCTGAGTACCCTGTTGGGGACACTTTTGTCTTTTTCTTGCCTCAGTATTACCGGATGTCAGAAAAAGTTAATAACTGTATTTCTTGTGGGAAACAGATTCCTCATAGGGATTACCATTTACTCTGTATTCCTTGTTTAGGGCCTGAGCACGGCGTTGTTGGGTGTCGCTTTTGTGCTGCCTTTGATAAGCGCACTATTAAACGTCGCTTGGACTGTGCTAGGCTAGTGTTTGGTAAACGGTGCAATTATAACATGCCATCGGATTCTCCGCCCAGTTCGGCTAAAAAACGCAAAGAGTACTCCTTTGCGGTCCAAACAAGATGAGTCCATTGCGGACGCCGGTTCGGTAGAGCCACCGACTACTTCAACTGCTCCTTCTGACAGTTTAGCGGAGTCTCCAGGGGAGCCTTTGCTACTTCAGGAAGTGGCTTCTCCTGTTGTAGGCCAGGCTGAAGGGGCTTCTCATGTGTCGGTGGTTCCCTCCCCTCACAGAGTTTCTAGGCCTCCCCCTTCTCATAGTAAAAGCCTTTCTAAATCTAAATCTGCCCCTGCTGGTGTCTGTCCACAGGGTCCAGCTCCTAGAAAGCACATGTTAAAGGTGGCGGAGGATTTGATTACTTTAATTAGGGGTTCTATGCCTCCCCCTGAGAGAAAAGGCCCAGGGTAGAGCCAGGGATAGGGGGTCTGGGTCAGTCTTCCAATGACTCTGATTCTTCTGTGGAAGAGCCCCAGGATTTCCTCCTACTCTGATTCAGAGGCTGAGGATTCTCCTCCTCTGCGTCCCCTCCTGAAGATTTTTCTTTTTCTGAAACCTTGCATTCCATGAGGGAGCATTTTAAATGGGAAGGCCAGGATTATTCTGATTCTCGTAAAAGGCTTTGAGAATTCTTGTTTTTGCCTCAGCATAGGCCTTTGGCTATTCCCCCGTATTAGATGTTGTTCGGGATGTTTTTTCTGAGGCTTCTCTTAACCCTGACTCTTTGCCTCATGCCCCTGCTAAACCAGATAGATACTGCAGGGTACCGGAAGCTCACTAGTATTTATTCAAGGGTCCTAGGGCTGACCCAGACACCATTGCTCAAGGCCCCAAGGGTGTCAGGGCTGCTGTGGTTAAGAATCCAGTTCCTTTGGACGAGGATGCTAGAGCTCTGGATAGGTGGGGTAAGAAGTTGTATACCTCTTCCACTTTAGCTATGAGGGCTTTACATTGTCAAAATTATTTGCTGGGCCAATTGAAATGTAAAGTTGATGCTTTCTCTGAAGGTATTGAATGTAAAGAGCTTCAGGATTTAGTGCATGTTTCAGAACAAGTTGGTAAGCATTCTTTGCAATATGGTTTTGATGCTTTACAGGCTTCTTCCAGGGTGGCTGCTACTAGTTCAGTTCTTCGCAGGCATGCCTGGTTAAAAGTTCAGACATTGTCAGAGCATGTTAAGGCTTGGATTATGGATGCTCCTTTGCAGTCTGATGTTCTTTTGGCCCTCCGGTTGAATCAGTTTTGAAGAAATGGAGGAAAAAGCTAAGTCTATGCAGACAGTTAAGGATTGTTTACAGGTTCAGCCCCCTAAGTTCAGTAGGAATTGGCCTACTAAAGGGTGGTCTTTTCCCTCTTCAGATTATCAGTCTAGGGGCAGGTCTAGGCGAGGTAGGGGTAGAGCTTCCTCTCAGGGCCCTGCTACTCCTAGGACTTTGGGTTCTTTTACCCCTTCTGCTGGGGAGGGCAGGGTTCAGTCCTTTCGGAAACAAACTCAATGACCTGCGTCTTCAGCTGCCGGACTCTGCCATGCTGGCAGCTCCTCTAGGAGGAAAACTGGGACTTTTCGCAAAGTATTGGCATTTGGTTACCCAGGACAAATGGGTATTGGACATTGTAAATCGAGGCTACAAATTTTATTTCCACACTTTCCCTCCTTTCAAAGGTATGCCAGATGTGCCTCATCAGCAAAGACTGGAAGCACGGGCAAAAGAATTTCTTCTCTGCTTCAGTGGAGGGCAATACTGGAAGTACCTTCTGCTGAAGGAGGCACAGGGTTTTATTCCCGTCTTTTCTTAGTGCCAAAGGAAGTAAATACTTGGAGGCCAATTCTGGATTTGTCCATTCTAAACACCTTTTTGGGAATTCCAAAGTTCAAGATGTTAACGTTGCGGCGGTTGCTGCCTATGCTGAGCAAGGCTCACAGAGGCCTATCTTCACATTCCTATCGGGCCCAGTTCCAGAAAGTTCCTGAGATTTCGGGATGGGAATTTGCATTGTCAGTTCTCTGCATTGCCCTTTGGCTTGTCTACTGCGCCCAGGGTATTCACAAAAGTCCTGGCTCCAGTAATTGTTTTTTTCGGACTACAAGGAATTCAAATTTATCCTTATCTGGACGACTGTTTGTTTCTGGCTCAAGGCAAGCAAGAACTTCTTCAACATCTTCACTATGTAATGACGGTTTTAAGATGCCTAGGGTATTCTGTGAACGAAATAAAGTCCAGTCTAGTACCCTCACAAGAGATGTGTTTTCTGGGTGTGGGACTGAATACAGCAACCCAGATAGCATTTCTTACCCTGGACAAACAAAGACATCTTCATCAATACTTCCATCGGCTTTCAGTAATGTCCAGGCTGACTGCAAAGACAGTCCTTCAAGCCTTAGGGTTCATGGCATCTTGTATTCTAGTGCTTCCCAATGCCAAACTGCATATGAGGAAGTTACAATGGTATCTCAAAAGCGTGTGGACTCAACGCAGCCACGATTTGGTCACTGTCATTCAGATTCTCCCTTGCATACAAAAAGAATTTCTGTGGTGGGCTCAGGAATGTCACCTAAACAAGGGACTCTCTGTGACCCAGCCAGAGGCATATCAGATATTAACGACAGACGCCTCGGAGTCGGCCGGGGGAGCTCATCTCGAAGGTAAATGGATTCAGGACCTTTGGCCCCCAGAGCTACTTCATTTACATATCAACATGTAAGAGATGCTGGCAGTTCAATTTGCTTTGGAAGCATTCAAGAGCCTACTTCAATCAGGACTGGTGTTGATTCGAACAGACAACACAACAGTCATGTGGTACATCAACAAGCAAGGGGGAACCCATTCTTATCCATTGTGCAGACAAGCAATGCTAGTATGGGAAACTGCTGTAAAACTGCACATCACTCTTCGAGCACAGTTTCTGCCAGGAGCACAAAATTCTTTAGCAGATGTTCTGAGCAGACAGATTGTGGATCCTCGCGAATGGAAGTTGGATCATCAGGTGTTTCTGCAGTTGTCCATGGCTTGGGGAACTCCAGACATAGATCTGTTCGCTTCTCTGAATTATCAACTGCCTAAGTTTTGCACAAGGCTATTTCATCCGAAAGCCTGGAAAATAGATGCACTATCCTTCAGCTGGAGAAACCTGCACGTGTATGCCTTTCCTCCTTTGCCTCTTCTTCCAAAGGTATTGTTGAAAGTCAGGAGGGAAATGCCTCGCATGATTCTGATAGCACCAGATTGGCCTCGACAACACTGGTACCCCCTCTTAAGGAGTTTAATTCTTGGGACACCTTGGCCATTACCACAGATTCCTCACTTATTGACTCAGGAGGACAATCATTTTCTCAATATCAGTGTGCAATCTCTTTGCCTGACAGCCTGGAGAATTCAGTTTTGGGGAAGGGAGGCCTGCAGCTTCCACAACAAGTTTTGGATGTTCTTTTGGAAGCCAGGCGTCCTACTACTCGGAAAGTTTATGCTGATAAATGGGAGAGATTTTTTCTTTGGAGTGCAGCTCATGGCTTTGATGTTAAATTGCCTAACTTGAGTTGTATTTTGCATTATTTGACTGTTTTGTTAGACAAGGGATTGTCTTTCTCTTCTGTTAAAGTGCATGCTGCAGCTATTTCTGCTCACTATGAATGTGACCCTCCTTTGTTTTCTCATCCATTGGTTAAACAGTTTCTTAGAGGGCAAAGAATATAAGACCCCCGAGAAGGGCTCCCACTCCAGCCTGGGATCTTACTTTTGTTTTGGAGAAGCTGACTCTGCCTCCATTTGCACCTGCAGCTACAGCTGAGTTGAAGTTGTTGTCTTGGAAGACTGCTTTTTTGTTGGCTGTTACTTCTACTCGAAGGGTCTCTGAATTACAGGCCCTCATGGCAGTAGAACCATTTCTGATTTTTCACAAGGACAGAGTTTCCTTACGTACTAATCCTACTTTTATGCCTAAAGTAATTTCAAATGTGGCACTGAACCAATCTATACATTTACCTACTTTTTATGCTGACCCCCGAAATAAAAGGGGTGAATGTTTTGCATTCTTTGGATGTGCATAGGCATTTAAGATATTATTTGAGCAGAACCAAAGAGTTCAGAAGATCTCAACAGTTGTTTGTTTCTTTTGCTTTGACTTCACATGGGAAAGCTGTTTCAAAACAAACTATCTCCAAGTGGATTGGCCATTGTATTGCTTTTTGTTATTCTCATCATGGGAAGGATGTTCCTGCTGGGATCAGGCCTCACTCTACTAGGGCTACGGCCACCTCTACTGCTTTTTTGAGAGGGGTAGCTGCTAAGGACATTTTGGAGGCAGCTACTTGGAGTTCTGTACATACATTTACTAAGCATTATCATTTACCTCTTTATTCTAGGTCTAGGGCTGGGTTTGCCACTGCTCTTCTACAGGGCATGTTAGCAGCTCCTAATTCTATTTAGTTGGCCATCCTCCCTGTTTTCCGTTGCTCTGGGATTCTACCCATATGTCAGGACTGCAGCAATGGTAGACGAAGAACATAGTACAGTTTTGTACCTACCATAAATGTAGATGTTCGAGGATATCCATTGCTGCAGTCCAAATTTCCCTCCCTCCTCCCCCCTTATTTAGGTTTGGGTTTTGGGTGGTATTTTTTGCGTTCTGACGTCTGAGGCAAGAAAGACTGAGGGTATGGCGTCGGTCATGCGCATTTATACTGGCACATACTGATGTCAGCCTCGAGCGCCATGACCGACGCCAGATTCTAGCCCTTTGGTATTCGGGCCGATGGTGGACAGCGGAATACCCATATGTCAGGACTGCAGCAATGGATATCCTCGAACATCTACATTTATGGTAGGTACAAAACTGTACTTTCCTTCCTCACTATCCCCCCCCAACACAAAGTGGGAGTTGAATTGTGTTTCGATGGGAACTTTAGTGTCAGGGGTGGTTGGTTTTGGGGGTAGCCTTTTGGGTGGATTTTAGTAGCTGGGTTACATTTTTCCAAAATTTTTGTGGGTTGTGTTGGTATTTAGTTTGTAATGTTGTGTAGTAGGATTTTTTGTCCAGCCTAATGCATTTTTTGCACGGTTGCGCAGTTGTGTTTCTTTGTTTTTTTTGATAGTAAAGCTGGGCAGTGTCTCTGGAAAACTGCTCTGGTCCTAGCAATAACTTCAGCAAGAAGAGTCTCAGAGTTAAAGGCACTAATGGCAGTGGAACCTTTCATCATTTTTTCATCAGGACAGGATCTCTCTAAGGACAAACCCAACGTTTACGCCAAAGGTGGTTTCCAGTGTGGCTCTTAACCAAACTATTCATTTGCCAACTTTCTATCCAAATCCCCAGAATAAAGGGTAGAGACTTCTGCACACTTTGGACATACACAGGCAGCTACGATTCTACTTGGACAAAACAAAAGCTTTCAGAAAAACTGAACAGCTGTTTGTGGCTTGTGCTGCAGGATCACAAGGAAAGCTTATCTCAAAGCAGACAATTTCAAAATGGATAGGACACTGCATTCACTTCTGCTGTGCACAACATGGCAAATGAGTGCCTAAGGGCATTAGGCCACATTCTACAAGAGCCGCAGCCACTTCAGCAGCTTTTCTCAGAGGAGTACCAACCAAAGCCATTTTAGAAGCTGCAACCTGGAGTTCAGTGCACACCTTCACAAAGCACTACCACTTACCTCTCTACTCTAAATCCAGAGCAGGCTTTGCTACTGCAGTCCTGCAGGGCCTGGTAACCTCTCTTAATCCTATTTAGGCCCAGCCACCCAACCACAGCTTTGGGATTCAACCCAAGTGTAATGACTGCAACAGTGAAACATGATGAACATAGTACAGTTGTGTACTTACCATAAATGTAGATGTTAGAGTGTATTCACTGTTGCAGTCCAGGTTATCCTCCCACCATCCCCCATTTCATTGCTGGGACTTTTCTGTACTTCTCAACTCTATACAACCTATGTGGTGTATTTGCTTGTAGATGAAGGGATTGTTTATTTTAGTACATGCATACTTTTTGGCATACCTTTTTACAGCCTTCCTATTTGGGGGCAGCTGATATCTAGGGCAAGAAAACCTGAAGAAAATGGCGTTTGTTGCATCTTTTATACCCCTGGTGCACTGATGTCAGGGAAGAGGCGACATCAACCGACGCCGGACCAAGACTTTGGAACTCGGGCCGACTGCGGGTAGCCTGCCGGTAGGATAACCCAAGTGTAAAGACTGCAACAGTGAATACACTCTAACATCTAAATTTATGGTAGGTACACAACTGTACTTTCTGCTGATTGTGGTAATGAGGTTGAGGTCTCTGGAGCATGTAGTGCAGATGGATTGAGATTTCTTTAGATGTAGCATTTCGAACAGAGCTGGGTCAGACATGACTTTGTAAGTCAAGCAGAGATCTCCTCTAACTAGGCAATATGAGATGGAGAATAGTTGGAGTTTTTTGAGTCTGTCCTTATAGGACAAGTATTTAAGGCCTAGGATTCTCTTTGTGAGATACTTTTGCGGCCTCTCCAGTTGTTGCAGGTGTCTAGTGAGGTACATGCCAAATGGGGCATTGTACTGGATGATTGGCCTAATGAGGGAAGAGTAGAGGGAGACAATGACCTCTTTCTTCCTGGATGCAAAACCCTTAGTAATGAGATGTGCCACATAAAAGGACTTTCTGACCCCAGTGACAATGTGGTGGTCAGATGAGAGGTTGCTGTCAACCTGTGTTCCCTGATCTCTTATGACTCCTTCTGTGTTTAGTGGACTAACATTGATGTGGTAATTCATGGGAACTGGGTTTTTCCCCAGAGAGGATGATGACACATTTCATGGCATTGAGCTTAAGTCCATGGTTCTGACATCAGTCGGTTTCAGTCAGGCCTTTTCTGTAGGATGTCAGCATCACTTGGGGAGTTGATTGTAGCTCCCAGCTTGCAATAATGTGCGAACTTTGTCAGCCAGATTCCATTTGTGTTTGCCTGGACTTCAGAGAAGTAGATACCAAACAGGAGAGGACCCAGGACCAAACCCTGTGGGACTCTACTTGTGACTGGTCGGCAGTCTGACTTGAGTCAGCTACTTTCACACGGTGGGTTCTGCCTGTGAGGCAGTTTGCAACACACCTGTTGATATATAGGGGTTGATACCTAGCTTAGTGAGTTTTTCAACGATTCCTGAGCGGGGAATGGTATCAAAGGCCTTGGCCAGATCAAGGTAGGCTGTATGAACCACCTTACCTTCATCCACAGCTCTGGTGACTAACTCAAAGAAGTCGACCATGTTGAACAGGCATGATCTACCCTTCACAAAACCAAACTGGGTGGGATCCAAAGTTTGAAGATTTCCTATATCCTTGTTTATTAGGTCCATGATAATACATATCATAGCTTTGCATATCGGACTTGTCAGGCTAATGGGATGATAGTTCTCAGGGTCTGTAGTCACTTCTTGTTTGTGGAGAGGGGTGACTGTAGCAGTGCGCCATTCAGTAGGGACAAAGCCCGAGGTGAGGCTGTGATTGAACAGGGCTCACAGGTGATGTGCCAGTTCACTCTGTAGTTCATGTAGAACACAGCCAGGTATATTGTCAGGTCCCACAGAAGCTGTATTCTTGGCCTTGGACAGTGCTATTTTAACCTGTGCAGCAGTAATACTGGGTGCCTGGCAATCTACTGGTATTGATTGGTCCTTTGGGGGGGGGGGGTGAGCGGGGTAAAGTTAACACTGAATCTGTCGGCCAGTATATTGGCAATATTTGTTTTGGTATAGGAGGTGCCATTGTGCAACAGCTCTGAGCAAGTCTGGGTATTGCCGTGGAGATTCTTTACATAACTGTAGAAGGCTTTGTGGTTGTCCTTACATAACTATAGAAGGCCTTGTGGTTGTCTTTACTATCTGCTGCAATTCTGTTTTCATAGCTAGCTTTAGAGGATTTGATGAGGGACCTCAGTTTTTTGTTGAGGCTGATGAGGGAGTTTTTCCAGTCTTGGGACTTCACCTGATTTTGCATCAGTTTCCTTCTCCTGTTGTAGAGTTTATGGCAGGGGACCACCAGATTGGCTTCCTTTATTTTGGAGGAGAGCGTCTTGGTTCTGTTGGATATGGCAAGATCCATGCATTTGTGTACGTGTTCATACAGGGCATTAATGTATGATTCGGTGGTCATGCAGCTGTTCTCCAGTTGCATGGGTGCCGTGAAGTTAGCCACATCTGTTTTTAGGAGCCCAAAGTTAGCTTTGGAGAAGTTTTTCATGCTGGTTACCTTGAAGGTGGGGGGGGGGTGTGGATTTCCAAGGGGATTAGTTTGTAGTTGGATCTAACCAGGGAGGAGTTGACTATTGGTATAGAGCAATGGTCAACCATGTTAGTAATGACCAGGTCATGAGCTGGTCCAGGGCATTGGAATTAATGAATTCCAGGAATCATTGGTACAGGAGTAGTTTTCCCAGTTAATGGAAGGGTAGTTGAAGTTGCCCAGTATGAGAGTGTTAGGTTGGACCTTAATATTCTCCAGGGTGCTTAGAAACGTGGAGTGCGAGTCTTGGGTCATGGTTGGGGACCTATAGCAGGCTATGATCTAAATCGCTGTCTTACCCAATGTTAGCTGGACCTGAAGTATCTCTGATGCATTATGTTGGGCTACCAGTCTGGAGGAGTGAATATGGAAACACCACTGCCTTCGGAGCTTCGGTCCAAGTTCTGGGGCCAAAAGGTGTGGAGTGAGTTATAGCCTGATAGCGCAGGGGTGCTTTCTGCTGCCTTGAACCAAGTCTCTGTTACAGCACAAATGTCAGTGTTCTCCATTTTAAGGAGTGCTTCGTGCGAGTGCGTTTTGAGATTTGGACTTCTGGTGTCGAGCAGCATGACCCTCGGATTACATTTTTGACCCTCAGATTACATTTGTTTGTACCTGTTACGGTGGTGGTTTGGTCTTTGGAACACTGCCTTAAAAAGGCACTATAGGGGTGGCAAGAGCCTTGGCCAGTATCTGGAAACCCAGGGCTTGACAGATGCAGGCCATCTCTGGCAAAGCATTGAGGTCTGTCAATCATGTCATCCCAGGCAGACGGATACTGGTTCCCCTTAGAATGACACCAAAAACCTAACCAATTTTTGAAATCAATCATTTTCTGCTTGTACTGTGGTGTCATTCTGAGTGATGGTAGGAGGCTGCTCAGGGCTAGGGTCATACCCGCCTGGGCTACATAATCCGAGAGCTCTTCCATGTCTATTTTCATGTAATCCAGGGAGGGTATGTCTCTGGTCTTTCACACCCACATGTATGACAGAGTCATATTTGTACCTGTTGTTGAGGGACCCTGAGTGCGTGTGTTATGTGGTGTATCCTGGCACTTGACAGGCAGCTGACAGTTATATTCAACCTAGTGCGTGGGGACATCAGTGTGCCTCACTATCGAGTCACCTATAACTAGTGTATTGGCCATGCTGTTTTGCCTTAAGAGCCTTGGTTGAGTGGCCCACTGTTTAGGAGAGTTAATGACTCTCATGATTAATGTTGTTGTGTTGTGGTGGTCGAGTGTGTTTCTAGCTTGGCGGTCTCTGCTGTTTGGGGAGATTTTTATTGAGAGCCTCCGTGAAGGTAGGTGTGTGGTTTGTGTTTTCATGGGAAGTCCGTGATGGTGTGTGTTCTGGAGGGCTGTGTGTTCCATGTGGTGTGGTGCAGGTGTTGACCTTTTCCTCTTGACCAGCTATTCTGGTCTTGGCTGGAGAGTGTGTGGCTTCCAATCTGGATATATAAATGCATCTCTCAAAGTCTGAGTGTTGGGAGGTAAGAGGAGAGGGTTGTCAATGTACATGAGGCAGTTGCTACATTGCCTCAGGATGCCCAAGCTCACCAGGTTAAAAGGAGAAAGCACAGGGAACTGACCTTTGGACATGCCTGGAGGGGTGCGCATTAATAATAATTACTGGACCTGTTTCTTTGTAGAACGTTTAGTGCTGGTAGTACTTTTGTGTGCTACAATAATTGCTACAAGAAGTTTGGGAAAGTGCTAGACTAATAAGCTAGTAAAAGTGCAGGAGAGGAGAGAACTAGCATATCTACGGGAACAATTGAAGAGCAGACTTTTTGTAACAGCTCAGAACCTTACAAACAGTCCTGGATACAACAAATCTGTATCTGGACTATACTACTTCGAGGAAAGGCAGGAAACATTTTATTTATTCATTTTATTTATTTATTTGAATATTTGTTTGTTGTTTTATTTATTTAATTTTGTTTATTTTCTATCTCCAGTTCTCAGTGCTTAATTTCTGAATATCCACCAACACTGGTGCTTGCCAACTACTTAGCCCTGACCTGTTTCGGTCATAAGTTTACAGTTTAGTATGTGGTGGTCTGGTAGCAGGTTGCACACCACCCTTCCTACACTTTTGTTCCATGTATGTTTGTTGTGGCCCTTAAGCTAAAAGGAAGAACAGCTCTTACCCAGAGAAGCTGCCCAACTCTCAGCTTGGGGGGGGTGAATATCTGAGTTGGTGAGTTTATCTGCTCTCTGCATGTAGCTTTAATGTAGAGATTGGTTAACCCACTGACTATTTGTTCCCATTTTGGGATGCCTGCTTCACAGACACCATGACCCTCTTGAGGAGAAATGTTATATTTTTCTCCTTTTCAAAACCAGTACATAGAATTTCTGGTGATGGAATATTCTAAGTCCACAGCTGTTTCTCCATAATCCATGCCTTTGAGGATAATGCCTTTGTGAGTGCCTTAATTGAACCTTTCATTCCACTTACAACCCAGAAGAAGCTGGGCTGTTGTTTTATCTGGTCCTAAACTAAAATAAAAACTATGTACTCAGACTTCTATGACATATGTGACCACAGTAGTGTCCACTGATGTGGCCAGGGGATCTAATTCAGTACCTCTCCTCAACCTCTTCCCCACTGACCATAAAATCAAAATGTTTGATTATAGCGGGTAAAGATTTTATACCTTCTTTCCATGGATAAGAGCTAACAGTTGCCATATATTTGACACACTTTCATGCGACTGTGGATGTACAAAGTGAAATCTGGAAAAACAAGCTTACTAGACTGATCCAAACTGCTTTAAAATGTAGTACCCTGCAGTCAGGTATAGTTATAAACCCTGAGGACTTTTTCCATGGGGGAATGGGGCAGCCACAGGCATTATTATAAGACATGCCATTTTCAAAATTCAGGTCCTGCTTGTGGATATGATGGGGCAGTTAGCTGATGCTTTTTTATACAAAGACTTTCTCTTTGCAAGACGTCCAGAGGCAACTCTTGGTAATGGCTGCTGGGCTTTACCCCCCCCCCCTTAAAATAACTTTACCATTACTGAGCTCACAACCTCATGTATGCATGGAAGTTCCAAGACCTTCCAGTGTCACTTTAAAAGCTACTTACTCCACTTGTTGGATACAGCATCTACTCTATGCTGGGAATAAAGCAGTCACACCTTATTGCAAAGGGTGGAAAGGTTTGTTTACACCTTTTCATTTATTTATGCTTTGTTGACTGGGTTAGTCAGTCTTCCTAGGCCAATGGCCTCTTTTCAGGGGAGACCCAAGGCGGTGTTCACACTGACTGGAGGACATTTGGCAGGGAGACTGGCGAACTTCTCCTACTCTTTTTATTTTTTCTCTTTTTCAGCATTAGCTGTGGGAACTTTCACTTTATTTGAGCTGACGCCAGCTTGGGTAGAAAGCAGATGGGGCCTCTGTTTGCCATCCTTCAGATGAGATGTTACACTCAGGAGTGCAGCATACACGTTTGCTACATTGCAGTGTCAGTATTTGAAAATTGAATTAGTGCAGAAATAGAATAGATCCACAGCCTTCTGTATCAAAAGTGAGTATGGTATCTGTTAAAGTACTGAGACAGTTAGGAAATGGCTCATTGGGCTGCTGTATGAAGCAGCAAGGAGCCATTTCTTTTTTATTTACTATTGTTGGCTATGTCCAGAACTTGTTGCTGCTCCATTAGTGCAGAGGGATAAAAAATGACCCAGGTGACCTGGATTTAATAGAAGTGGCTCTGCTGACTGAGCAGCAGGGAGGGGTGGCTATGCCTATCCTAGGGATAGGATGGTGAAGTGGGTGTCTCCTGTGATGATCCCTGGTGGAGACTAAGATGTTGGGAGGAGGCAAGTGTGGACCTGCCTGAGCTGTTGCTGACTTAGGGTAGTACACCTCAACATCCCCGTTGTGCGCCTGCCGCTTGGATACAATCATATAGCTACAAGGAGAGGAAGTGGTTAGGGCATACAAGAAACTCCACGTTAAGGATGTTGAGATGCCCAAGCCTCTGGGACACCATTATGATCCATGACCAGCCACAGCACACACTGGAGTAAATCTGGCGGAGTTTCAGAGATTGGCTGGTAGACCCAGCATGGATGTGGGCTGGTACTATGCCAGAAGGGAATAAAAAAAAATCTTAAGCAGAGAAGTTGAAAGGTGTGTAGGGGGAGTGAATAGAAGCTCTCAGCTGCCCCTGTTTTTTGTCTCCTATTTTGGTAATTTTTTTTGTAAAATTTGTGGTGTTCTGGCAAGTCAGTGTGGATTGTAGTAACTAATGACAGATGTTTGTACTTTAGGCTTAATATCTTTCAGAAAAAAAACATGCTAATGCAATGCCTGTTCTAACAATTTTCTTAGTATATAAAAACAATATTTATCTCTGATTGTGGCCCTTTATCCCTCACTTAACTTTTAGCTTTCTCAAAGTTCTCTTTAATTTCTTCCTTACTCATGTTTTTTTTTTTTTTTTTTTTTGTTCAGGCTGTCAGTGGATCAGAAAGCTGTGTTTAAAAAGAAACTAGACCTTGGAGCATCTGCAGCTTTGAATGTTGGGTGCCTAGTTGATGGGGCCAGGTTGTGAGGAAAACTGGAGAGAGGCAGTGAGGAGGTGCAGGGGAACTCGTGTGACAAGGTCCACTTGAAGTCCTTTGTCTGACTCCATTGAACCTAGTGCTGGTCTTGATTGCAGTCAGATATCTGAGGTGTATGTATTCAGTAAAATGGTATGATGAGTGGGTACATACTGAGGTAGTGTGTAGATGAAAGTGAGTTCACCCATTTGTTTGATCTGAGGCAGTGGTCATTGACCTGCTGCAATAGAATCCCATTGAATTCTGATTAGCTGCACCCGTTTATTTGCTTTTTGCAGGACCCCCCCCCCCACACTTTCCTTTTTCGAACTCCCCAAACACCACTCAAGGCATCTTTAAAAGCAGTGCAGTGTAGATGTCAAGGATCAGCACAGGAAACACTGAGCATCTTGGGGGGGGGGGGTCATTTTCATGTCCAAAGAGAAGTCAGAAGTGCTGACACTTTTACTGTAGCCAACCTGCCTTGCAAGAGTACAGACAGAAGACAAGCTTTTTTAAGAAGCAGCAGTCTTGGAGCAGCAGAAGTTTTGTTGAGGTAGGCAATAAGGTTGTGGGTAAGAATGCTCCCCTCCCAGTTGTGAGTGAAAATTGCAGTGCTAACTGCAAGCTCCTCCTCCACCCTACCTCCCCCTTCTGTCCAAACTTTGTGAAAGACCGTTTAGACAGGATAGGTTTGACCTTTCCCACTACATCTGTGGGGTACAAGACAAGTTGGGGTGCTCTGTATTTTCTTGTCATGTGGATCTTCCTCACATTCAGCTGAAACTTTGTCCAGTTTGGAAAAGCTTCTTTTAATTTGAGCCATAGAAATGATCCCCCATGGAAGCAGGGCATAGGGCACAACAGAAGACTGTTTAGGATGCCAAAAAAGGATGGACTTTGAAACCCATTCTTTCTATAATATGTCCTACTCCTTGCTGCTCAGGGTAGATGTTCTTCATCTCACATTGCTGTAGTCCTAACACTTGGGTAGTCCGCTGTCCCTCCTTCGGCCCGAATATCAGAGTATAAGGCTGACGTCGGTCAGGGCGCATTTGACTGACATCAGAACGTCAGGGTACAAATGCGCATGACCGACGTCATATCCTCAGTCTTTTTTGCCGCATGGTCCGATGCAGAAGCAGTGTTGCAAGTGCCGTTCGGCGTTCTGAAATGTTTCGAATTCGGAGTTTCAGACCGAAGTCAGAGTTGGTTAAGTACCCCGTTGGGGAATATTTTGGTTTTTCTTGCCTCAGTGGTTTACCGGATGTCAGAAAAAGTGAATAACTGTATTTCTTGTGGGAAACAGATACCGCATAGAGATTATCATAATTTGTGTATACCTTGTTTAGGACCTGAGCACGACGTTGTTGGATGCCGCTTTTGTGCTAGGTTTAATAAACGCACTATAAAGCGGAGGTTGGATTGTGCAAGGTTGGTCTTTGGGAAGCGGTGCAATTACAAAATGCCGTCGGATGCTCCGGCCGCTTCCTCAAAGAAGCGCAAGGACAAGGCAGTTAAACCTAGGTTAGAGGAGTCGTCCGAACCGGACGCCAGTTCTTTAGAGGTGTCAGTGGAACCGGTGGTTCCGACGGAGGCCTCTCTGGAGACCCAGGGAGAAACTTTGATTTTACAGGATGTGGCCTCCCAGGAGGCAGGGCAGGCTGTAGGGGCTTCTCAAGTAACTGTACTCCCCTCCCTTCCTAAGGGGTCTAGGCCCTCTCTTTCTGCTTCCAAGGCTTCTCCTAGAGGCAGGTCTAGTTTAGCTTCGGTGGGTGTCACTCCCAGTTCTTCAGGTGCTGTGCCCAAGAAGCACATGCTCAAAATGGCAGAGGATTTAATTACTTTAATTAGAGGCTCTATGCCCCCTCCTGATAAGAGGCCTAGGATGGAACCTGTGTTGGGGATTATGAGCAGGCTTCGGATGTGTCTGAGTCTTCGGCTGAAGACTTGCAGGAGTATTCTCATTATTCTGATTCTGATGTGGATGATTCTACTCCTTCTGCTTCTCCTCCTGAGGATTTTTCTTTTTCAGAGACCCTTCATTCCATGAGAGAGCATTTTAAATGGGAAGGTCAGGATTTCTCTGATTCCAGGAAAAGGCTTAGGGAATTTTTGTTTTTACCCCAGCATAGGCCTTTAGCTATTCCTCCTGTTCTGAATGTGGTGGAAGATGTGTTTGCGGAGGCTTCTCTTAATCCTGATTCTTTGCCTCCTGCTCCTGTTAAACCGGATAGGTATTACAGGGTGCCTGAAGCTCATAGTCCTAGGGCAGACCCAGAAACTGTTAGCCAGGGGCCTAAGGGTGTTAAGGCTTCTGTTGTCAAGAATCCGGTTCCTGCAGATAAAGAGGCCAGGGCCTTGGATAGATGGGGAAAGAAAGTTTATACTTCTTCCACTCTAGCCATGAGAGCTTTGAATTGCCAGTTTCACATGTTGAAATATCAAAATTATCTCCTTTCCCATTTGAAATCTAAGGTTGATGCCCTGGCGGAAGGTATTGACTGTAAAGAGTTACAAGATTTAGTGCATGTTTCTGAGCAGGTGGGTAAGCATTCTTTGCAATGTGGTTTTGATGCTGTTCAGGCCTCATCTAGGGTGGCTGCCACTGGGTCAGTTCTTCGCAGGCATGCCTGGCTGAGGGATCAAAATTTATCTGACCATGTTAAAACTAGGATTTTGGATGCCCCTTTGCAATCTGATGTCTTGTTTGGTTCTCCTGTTGAGGCAGTTTTAAAGAAAATGGAAGATAAGGCTAAGTCTATGCAGACTGTTAAAGATTTTTTGCAGGTTCAGCCTCCAAAGTTTAGTAGAAATTGGCCTACTAAAGGGTGGACGTATCCTTCTTATGATTCCCAGTCTAGGGGTAGATCTAGGCGTGGCAGGGGCAGAGGTCAGGGCTCTTTCAGGCCCAGAACAGGGAGTTCTCCTGCACAGTCTTCAAGTGAGGGCAGGGGTCAGTCCTTTCGTAAACAGACCCAATGACCTACCTTTTCAGCTGCCAGAACCTTCTCGCCTGGCAGCACCTTTGGGAGGAAGGTTGGCACTTTTCAAAGAAAATTGGAGTTTGATTACCCAAGACAAATGGGTACTGGATATCATACATCACGGTTACAGGTTTTATTTCCATACCTTGCCTCCTTTCAAAGGCATGCCAGACATTCCTCCTCAACAAACAATAGAGGCTCACAAGCAACTTTCACTGCTACTCCGAATAGGGGCCATACAGCCGGTTCCTTTGCCAGAAAGGGGCCTAGGATTTTATTCTCGCCTGTTCCTAGTCCCAAAGAAGGGGAACACGTGGAGACCAATTTTGGATTTGTCTATCCTCAACACTTATCTGGACATTCCCAAGTTCAAAATGTTGACGTTGCAGCAGCTTTTACCTCTGCTGGGCAAAGATCATTGGATGGTAACTTTGGATCTCAAGGAGGCTTACCTTCATGTTCCTATCAGACTAAGTTGCAGGAAGTATCTGCGTTTTCGAGCTGGGACTTCTCACTATCAGTTCTCTGCATTGCCCTTTGGCTTATCTACTGCGCCCAGAGTGTTCACGAAAGTTCTGGCTCCAGTGATAGCTTTCTTCAGGCTAAAAGGAATACAGATCTATCCTTATTTGGACGACTGCCTGATTCTGGCTCAAGGAAGGGAAGAGCTTCTTCATCATTTGGAATATGTGATAGCAGTGCTAAGATGCCTGGGGTATTCTGTGAACGAAATAAAGTCCAGTCTAAAGTCCAGTCTAGTACCCTCTCAAGACATGTGCTTTCTGGGTGTGAGACTGAATACAGCATCCCAGATGGCCTTTTTAACCCCGGACAAACAAAAGAGTCTATCCCTTTACTTCCATCAGCTATCTCATCAGTCCGGGCTGACTGCAAGGACAGTCCTTCAAGCCTTAGGGTTCATGGCATCTTGTATTCTGGTGCTTCCCAATGCCAAACTGCATATGAGGAAGCTACAATGGTATCTCAAAAATGTATGGACACAGCACTGCCAGGATCTGGACACTGTCATTCAAATAATACCTTGCATTCAAAAGGAATTTTTGTGGTGGGCTCAGGAATGTCACCTAAACAAGGGACTCTCTGTGACCCGGCCAGAGGCGAGTCAGATTTTAACGACAGATGCCTCAGACATAGCTTGGGGAGCTCATCTAAATGGAAAGTGGATACAAGACAAGTGGCCTGCCAGACTACAACATCTACATATCAACATGAAGGAGATGTTAGCAGTCCAGTTTGCATTAATAGCTTTCAAGGAGTTACTTCTTCCAGGGCAGGTGTTGATTCTAACAGACAACACAACTGTCATGTGGTACATCAACAAGCAAGGGGGAACACATTCTTATCCTCTATGCAGGCAAGCAATGCTTTTGTGGGAGACTGCTCTGTTTACAACTAAATCTTCAGGCAAGGTTTCTGCCGGGAGCACAGAACTCCTTAGCAGATGTGTTAAGCAGACAAATCATGCATCCCCACGAGTGGAAACTGGATCTTCATGTATTTCAGAAATTGACAGTGTCCTGGGGAACTCCAGACATAGATCTGTTCGCTTCTCCACTAAACCACCAGCTGCCAAAGTTTTGCACAAAGCGGTTTCATCCCACAACTTGGAAAGTGGATGCTCTTTCTTTCAGTTGGAAAAATCTTCATGTGTATGCCTTTCCACCTTTGCCTCTCCTCCCAAAGGTACTTCTGAAGGTCAGACAGGACAAGCCAAGGATGATTTTGATAGCTCCAGATTGGCCTCGACAGCACTGGTACCCACTACTGAGAAGTCTAGTACGGAAGCCTCCATGGCCTTTGCCTTTGATTCCACATCTGTTGTCCCAGGAGGACAGTCATTTGCTCAATGTCAAACTTCACTCTCTTCACCTAACAGCATGGCATATTCAGTTTTAAACCATAGAGGGTCTCAACTTCCACAACAAGTTTTGAATGTGATTTTGGAAGCTAGAAGGTCTAGTACAAGGAAAGTGTACGCAGATAAATGGAAGAGATTTTTATTTTGGAGTGCAGCTAAGGATTTGGATGTTTCTGAGCCTGATTTAAGTGTGGCTCTTCAATATCTTACTGAGTTATTGGACAAAGGTTTGTCCTTCTCTTCTATTAAGATTCATGCTGCAGCAATTTCAGCTCACTACGATTGTGACCCACCATTGTTTTCTCATCCTTTATTCAAGCAATTTCTCAGAGGGGCAATGAATATAAGACCCCCACGAAGAGCTCCTACTCCTGCTTGGGATCTCAATTTTGTGTTGGAGAAACTCACTCTACAACCTTTTGAGCCTGCAGCTACTGCTGAGTTGAAATATTTGTCATGGAAGACTGCTTTTTTGTTGGCCATTACCTCTGCAAGAAGGGTTTCTGAATTGCAGGCCCTTATGGCAGTTGAGCCTTTCTTAATTTTTCACAAGGATAGGGTATCTTTACGTACTAATCCCTCCTTTATGCCTAAAGTGGTTTCTAGTGTGGCTTTAAACCAAACTATTATTTTGCCTACTTTTTATGCAAATCCCCAAACTAAAGGGGAAAAGATTTTGCACACTTTAGATGTTCACAGGCAGTTGCGATATTATTTGGACAGAACTAAAGGGTTCAGACAATCTCAGCAGTTGTTAGTTTCTTTTGCTTTGTGCTCTCAGGGCAAGCCCGTGTCAAAACAAACTATTTCTAAGTGGATTGGATTTTGCATTGCTTTCTGTTATTCCCATCATGGCAAAGAGATTCCAGCTGGGATTAGACCTCATTCCACTAGGGCTACTGCCACTTCAACAGCTTTTGAGGGGTGGCTACTAAGGATATTTTGGAGGCAGCCACTTGGAGTTCAGTGCATACCTTCTCTAGGCATTACCACCTTCCCTTGTACTCTAAATCCAGGGCTGGTTTTGCCACTGCTGTGTTGCAGGGCATTTTGGCAGCTCCTGCTTCATTATAGTTTAGCCATCCTCCCTTACCTCTGCTTTGGGATTCTACCCAAGTGTTAGGACTGCAGCAATGTGAGATGAAGAACATAGTACAGTTTTGTACCTACCATAAATGTAGATGTTCGAAGATCCACATTGCTGCAGTCCAATTTACCCTCCCTCCTTCCCCTCTGTTGTTTGAGGTGGTTGTGTCGGTTGTGTTACCCAACTGAGGTAAACTGCATTTTGTTTATTGCATTTTGTATGTCTTGTATATATTATACATATTTTTGGTGTTAGGCTAGTTGGTTGTTTAGTTGTGGTCTTTGGGTTTGGACCTTTCTTTTTAGGGTCTTCTGACATCTGGGGCAAGAAAAGACTGAGGATATGACGTCGGTCATGCGCATTTGTACCCTGACGTTCTGATGTCAGTCAAATGCGCCCTGACCGACGTCAGCCTTATACTCTGATATTCGGGCCGAATGAGGGACAGCGGACTACCCAAGTGTTAGGACTGCAGCAATGTGGATCTTCGAACATCTACATTTATGGTAGGTACAAAACTGTACTTTTCTTAGTAGTCCTATACATGAAGGAAGCCTACCTTACATCTGTAGCCACATGTACCATGAATGACTCCTCAGATTTACTACAGATCATCATCAGCAGCAGCAGCAGCAACACCATCAGCAGTAACAGTGACACCATCGTCATCAGCAGCAACAGTAGCAGTAACACCATCATCATCAGCAGCAGAAGCAGCTACAACACTATCAATGTTTTGTCAATGTGCTTGGCTCCTGTTGGTTTGTCTACATTGCTTGGAGTATTACCGTATTCAAATCACTTCAAAGTCGGAACTCAGGGGATCCTTATCCTTCTACCTCTCTTTGGCTAACCACTGTGAGGGTCTTGATCATCTTGCATAAATCAAACCTTGAACAAGTTTCCCCCAAGACCTTCCTGGATGCAGTTTTGGATATTCGTATAAGCAGGGTGGTGTTTCCTCATGAGAAACTCTTCTTCACTAGTCAGCCTGCTTTTACTTTGGTGCAATATTTTTGCAATGCAGCCACAGCATAACCATCTAGCCCTTTTCCTATTTTAGTTTCGCATTTGGGGTGCAGGGAACAAAGAGCACTTCTAGTGATTGAACCACTTCCTTCATGATGGAGCTAACCAGGAAGCCCATATGCTAGTGCAGTAATACACCTCAACCAAAATGCAAGGGGAAATCGGAGCAGTTCTGAAGTTGTCTTCATTTGGTCTTCAACCTGTGGGTCTCTGATCCATCCTCAGATCCAACTCGGCCGTATACTCCAGCCTTGGAGCCAAAAGCTTAGCTCCTCCTCTCCTACCCATCATGCCCCACTCTCCTTCCACCCCCAAGATCATGTTTGCCACTCACCTGAACAGCTGTGGGGGTCTGTTATTGAACTCCCTCTAGGGAATCTTTCAGTGTTTTTGTGGTACGTAAGAACTCTAAATTTTGTCCCTTTTTCTATCTCCTATCCGTATCTAGTTAAAAAAAAAAAAAAAAGGTTTACTTTAGTGTAGAAGGGCTTCTAGAAGTAGGGTCTCTTCCTCTCTCTCTCTCTCTCTGACTCTCTCTCTTTCCCTCTCTACTTTTTTACTTCTTCCGTTCCCTTAGTGCTCTTGTAGTTCCTCCTATGGCTGATTCTAAGCCAGCAGGCTTTAATAAGTGCACTGAGTGTGGGCATAAAATTCTACCTTCAGATGCCCACACCCTGTGTGTGGCCTACCTAGATTCCTCCTGTTCTATATGCGCGGGCTTCAATTGGCGCAAGTTTATAGACGAGAGGAATAAGCTTAATCCTCAGGGGGGGGGGGTCTTCTCCCTTCCTCCACCCTCTCTTTGGTGGAATCCACTTCAGGTGTTCAAACCCCCTCTAAGAAAGTGGCTGAAAAGAGCAAAGACAGGAACAAACGGAAATAGTCTCCCAACAAGACTTCAGCTCCAGTGGGAGAACAGCTGACTAAAATTTGCCCTTCCACTTCAGCTTCCCCTTGGCTCCAATCTCTGACTTTTTCTCTCTGAAGCTGGTGGGTTTCCTTCCTAAGTCTCCCATTTTGGCTTCGCCCAGGCACCACTCCAGGCTGGGGTTGACAGCTTCTTCTGCCAGGTCCTCCCAAAGCCTTTGAGTTTGAGATGGACAGGCTGATGAGGGAATTTCTGAAGGCACAAATTCAGTTGAGTTTTACCTGCCCATGCTCTCTCTGGTGCCATGGGCACTCAGACTGCTTTCTTGCCTATCTCTCCTTCTCCAATCTGCCCTTCGGCATTGGAGCCCTGTGGTCCGAGGATCTAGATTTTTAAGATGTTGGCGCAGACAGGCACCTGCTCTTCACCAAGCGTCATCTTGAGCAGTTCGGCTCTGATGTCTTTGGCCCCTGTTGACTCTCGGAGCCATAGCTTTGACGTCTGGTCAGAGGGGTTGGCTTCAGCTACCAGGCTTTCAGATTTGTCCCTTCCAGTCAGCACTTTAGCGCTCAATAGTTTGGCTCCTACTCCCACTCGTCCTTTGGCATTGGGAGTGGTAGGGGGTTGCAGGGCTTCTTCAGGGCTGAAACCATCAATGTCCTAGCTAGCCTCTGAATCTCGTTCACCCTCAACATTCAGAGTAGTGGAGAGGGTTCTCTCTGCCACAACGAGAGCCTCGACTCTCCCCCTTTGGACAAGACTCCTCTCCCTTCTGAGTTGGCTGTGCTGGATCCCTCCTTCCTGTCTACCTTGGGACAGCCTGTTCCAAGAAGCTTGTAGGTGGCCCCTCCTCAGAAGCACCCCAAGTTTTCTAACACCTCTCCATAGCATCCTCCCAAGGAGGTCACAGGAAGCATATGTGTAAAAGGAGGAATTTGGATTCCCCACCTGACAGGAAGACATGGACTTGGGTGAAGGGGAAGGTTCCCCCAGATCCCCACCTGAGGATGTCTCCTTTGGGGACATCATGGAGACCCCAGATCCCCACCTGAGGATTTCTCCTTTGGGGACATCATGGAGATCCTGTGACAGAAAGGTGGGTGGTCCGTCCATAAACCTAACTCTGAGTCCAAGTTCATAGAAGCCTTTGGAACAAGTCCATCTACATCCTGGGTTTTCACCCCCTGCTGACCCCTTGATTGAGCTATTTTCAAGCAGAACATGGAAGGAACCGGACATCATACCAAAGCACTTGGATAAAATTCTTAGCACTCCTATGGATAGTCTCCACTGGACTAAGGGTATCCTGGTCGATGCAGTGGTGGTGGCAGCTCCCGCAAAGGAAAATCTGGCCCAAGAGAGCTCTTCGGTTCATCTCCCAGACCGGGAGTACGAAGCATGTCTACTCTTCAGTGACCCTTTCCCTGCATGCGCTGAATTACTTGGCACATGTGGTCAGACTTTCAGAGAGACTGGTTTCCATGTCTGAAGAAGACTTGGAAGATCTCCTCCTCCAGAATGACCACCCTTCACTCTCTCTCCAATATGTCCATGAGATTACGCTCTAATGTGGCAGAGGGTACCTCAAGGGTGGCCGGTTTGGGCATTACCCATCAGACGCTGTGCCTGGATGAGGTTTTGTGAATTCTTGGAACCCTTCAAGGCATCCTTTATTAACGTGCCCTTCCCTGGATCATCCCTTTTTGGTCCCACTATCAGAGACTTTTTCTCCAAGTGCAAAAGAGATGGAAACAGCCTTTCTGCCATCAGAATACTCTTTTCTACCCCACAACTGCCCTATTCCAGGAACCAGCTTAGCAGTAAAAAGCTATGGTTTCAAAAGTCTCAGGGAGCTTTCCAGGACTTGCAGGGAGATTCTTTCTCCAGAGGCAGAGGGGGGAATAATTCCAATGGTAGGGGCTGCCTCTGCTGCGGGGGGGTGTCCGAGGAATCAAGGGTCACTCTGTTCTCAGATGGGCCCTTTCAGCAATCCTGAGGGTTTGCCCGACTGCTCTACTCTGGAGGCAGTTGGCGGATATCTCTCCCTTCACCCAACAGTCTGGGAATCCAACACTGCCAATCATTGGGTGATGAAGATAATATCCAGGGGTTACACCACTCTGTTCTTCAAAACCATCTCTAAACCTCCCGGATGTGCCACCCAATCAAAGGGAGTTGTCAGCTCTAGAAATCACAAAGCTGCTGGAGAAAAGTCATCCAGCCCATCCCCCCAGACCAGTTCAGATCAGGCATTTATTCCAGATTCTTTTTGGTGCCGAAGAAGACTGGAGACTTCAGACCAATTCTGGATCTCTGTTCTCTGGAAAGATCGGTTGCCAAGACAAAATTCCAAATGATCACCATACAGTCCATTCTGCCCTTTCTGCAGAAGGACAGTTGGATGTGCTCAGTAGGCCTTCAGGATGCGTATTACCACATCAAGATGGACAAACACTCCAGAAGGTTCCTCTGCTTCCATCTGGGAGCCAATCATTTTCAATTCAAGGTACTCCCCTTTGGAATCCCGACATCTCCCAGGGTGTTTCTCAAAGTGATGGCAGTAGTTGCAGCTTACCTAAGACTGCTCGGATTCCACATGTTTCCTTATCTGGATGATTGGGTCTCCACTGCCTCCTCCATGCATAGACTCCTGCAAGCGAAGGATTGTCTCCTTCACCTTGCCATAATCTTGGGCATAACCATCAACCTTCCCAAGTCTAAATTGGATCCAGTCCAGATCATAGACTTTATAGGGGCATAACTGGACACAGCACGGTGCATGACTTTCCTTCCCCTAGACAGAATTCAGTCTCTTCAGCTGCATGTTGAAGCAGATTCTCTTCGATCATCCTCCTCCCACCTTTCCTGTTCTCAGAACAATGGGGTCCATGGCAGCGACCAAAACTCTTCTCCTGGTAGGTTGTCTTCACACAAGTACTTCAGTGGACCTTGGCGGTTCAATGGTCCCTTCTCGAGCTACCCATGCACTACCCCATCAAACTTTCTTGAGTCTGCAAGGAATCTCTTTTATGGTGGCTTTGTCCTCAGGATATGTACTTAGGACGGTCATCCTCCCAAGGCCACTGTGGTCACGAATGCCTCCAGCTCGAGTGGGGGGACATTGGGTGGGTCAGACAGTCCAAAGCCAAAGCACCTGGTCCCCTGTAGAGACCAATCTGCATGTCAATGTCCTGGAGATGAGGGCAGTCCTTTTAGTGTTGCAAGCCCTTCATGCCTCTCTTCCCACAGGGCATTTGGTATCCAGACAGACAGCGTCAGTTGTCTTGTACATCAACAAGCAGAGAGGAACCAAGTCTTACCCCTTATGTCAAGAAGCCATGAGATTGTGGGAATGAGCAATCTCTTCCAACTACTTTCTAGTAAGGGCACACATTCCGGGAAGTCAAACATTCTAGCAGACAAGCTCAGCAGAACCATTCTGATGCCTCTCAAGTGGTGTCTGAATTCATCCGTGGCAAACATGATCTTTCAGAAATGGGATCAACCTTGCTGTGATCTCTTCCCTCTCCTTCCAGTGCCAAGTGCAGCGAGTACTTTGCCCTGATTCTCATCCTGGGGAATCTCCCAGAGATGCTCTGATCCATGCTTGGCCCAAAGCCTTTTTATCCTTATCCTCCTTTTCCCCTAATTCCCAAATTCCTCCAGAAAGTTCAGAGGATGAAGTGCAAAATCATCCCTTGCCCCATTCTGGCCTCTACAAGTTTAGTTTCCTTTCCTCTGGTCTCACCTTGTGTGTCCACCTTGGCTATATATCCCCTTTTGGATCTTCTGTCCCACCCTTCGGGCTGTCAACATCCAGACGTCCTCAGCCTGAAGTTAACCACTTGACTTCTCCACTTCCGATGATCGCTAGAACTCACAGGCTATCCTCCCCATTCGGTAGATTCTGATCACATCTCATAAGGTCTCTACTAGGAAAATTTATTCTAGTAAATGGAAGAAATTTTCTATTTGGGCATGACAGCATCAGTTAGATCTTTTCATGGCTCCTCTCAGCGATTCTAGATTTCTTGGCACCTATTTTTCATGGTGGGGTTGGCTTTTCACAGTCGAGGAAAAATTGGCAGCCATCTCTAATTTCCATATTGGTAAGGATTCTACTTTGTTGGTGCCCTCAAAAAATATGTAAGGCTTTTCTGAGGAGTGCCTTTCTACTTTGGCCTATGGTCAGTTATCTTATGCCCCTCGGGACCTCACTTTGGTGTTAGAAGATCTGGTTTCTGCTCTCTTTGAACCAGCTGCCACAGTTGATTTGCAATTCTTGTCTTGGAAGATGGCCTTCTTAGTGGCTATCACCTCTACTAAGATGGTTTTGGAACTTCATGCTTTTATGTATTAAACCTCCTTATCTGGTTTTCCACAAGGGCAGAGTAACTCTTCGCCTTAACCCTCCCTTCATGCCCAGGGTTGCTTCAGAGGTCAACATCAACCAAGTAATTAATCTCCCAGTCTTCTTCCCCAGTTTCCAAAACAAGGGAGAATACAAGCTTCACTTACTTGACATTCACAGACAGTTATGTTTTTAATTGGATAGGACAAAAGCTTTCAGAAAATTGGACCAACTTTTTGTCTCTTATGCAAGTTCCAGATTAGGAAGAACAATCACTATAAGGTCACCTTGGCTAATTGGATCTTGAAGTGTCTTGCCTTGCATTACACTAACAAAGGAGTTCTTCTTCTAAATAGTGTCAAAGCCCATTCTACTAGGTCTGTATCCACCTCTGCGACCTTCTGGTCCAGAGTGCCTCATGATAACATTTGCTCAGCTGCTACGTGGGCTTCTGAACATACCTTCATATCCCATTACAAATTGGATGTCTGTTCCTGGGGTAGGACTTCTTTTGGCTCTACCATGCTTTGGAATATCCTTCCATGAGGACCACCAAGCGGTTATGTAGCTGGGGACTCGGTCCCACAGGTTGAAGACCAAATGAAGACAACAACTTCAGATAAAGAACTGAGTTGTTGCTTCATTTGTCTTCAGCCTTTCCCACTGTCCTTCCCCCTTTGTCACTTTTTGGGAGGATCTGGCAGAAGTGGCTCAAGTCTTTTCCATTACTGTGTCATCCAAACCCTGAGGTATTCTGTGAATGGTGTAGCTAATGCTTAGCTTTGTTTAGCTGGTGGTGGTTTTATTTTCAGCAGCAAACTCTATCCGAGGGGGTGTAGGGAGATTGGGGCTTGATGGGTAGGAGAGGAGGAGATCGGCTTTTGGCTTCAAGGCTAGAGTATATGACCAAGTCGGATACGAGGACCGATCTGAGACCCACAGGTTGAAGACAAATGAAGCAACAACTCAGATGGAATGTTATGGTAAGAACATGACTTTTTACTCAAAGTACAACAGCTGCCTCAGCCTTGGTGCTGAATTACAAACTGCATTAGACGCATCTTGCAAGGGCCTTACTTTACATGCTGAAGGGTTGCATCTGGCATTGAGGGCACCAGGTTTGAGTGGACTGTGTTTGGCCATAAAGAAATACCCCAGCAGGCCAGATGATACCAGCTCACTCATTCCTTTCCCAGTGTATTGATGACTGATTCCTCTGCTGAGCCTTCAGACTCTCTCCAAAGAGACTATTCCAGTGCTGTGTCATACTGGGGCATCTGAGAGTTCACCAGAAAAATATAATTTGAGACGAGCTGGTATAAATGATGATAGAGTTGGCTGGGATACGTTTTGTTGCATAATCTACATATGGTGACATAAAAATGTAATAGCTTTAATGCATCATCACACTGTGGGTAAATATTAGTTACTTTATGTGGAAAGTGAAGTCCTGATATTTGATTAGTGATACTTGACAATGAAGGGGATGGACTGAGCAGTATGGAAGTGGGTGGATGTTGTCAGCTCACTCTTAATGGGGGTGTGGGAGGGAGGTGTGGCTTCTGCTTGGGTGACACCTTGTGGGAGCAGTGGGTGTTGCACCTGTGGGGAACAGGCCAGTTGAGCAGCAGAAAAAACTAGTCAGAAGACTAGTGTGGAGGCATGCATGCTTTTTTATGGTAGGTTAATTTGGGTGATTAGAAAAGCTGTTCTAGGGTAAGGAGCATAGTCTCAATCCAGCAAGACTGACTTGTCCCTCTTGGGAATGAATCATCTGACAATGCCCTCCAGCCAGGGAATAAGTGAGCTGCAGGGTTATTTTCCCTACTGGAGATGACTGACTCCTGACCAGAGAAAGGAGCACGCATGTCATTGGTGTGAAGGGGGAATCACTGAGCAAGACCCCTGGGAGTGGGGTAGAAGTAATTTATATGGACATGACTGAGATCAGAGTAGATCATGCAAGGGTCTTGATATTACATAAATAAAACCTTAAACAAGTCCCCTCCAAGGTCTTCCTGGATGCAGTTTTGGGTATTTGTATAAGCCGGGTGCCCCTTCTACACAAGAAACTTTTCTTTACCTGATTATTCACCATTCAGCCTTATCAGCTGAGAAAAAAATTATATAGAACAGAGCTTGTTGTAATATAGGGGTGTTCCAAGAAGTAATACTTAACGCCAGTTTGAAAAATGCAATTCTATTGTAAGAAGCCAAGTAAGCTTTGTGCTGCAGATGAACAGTTAAGATGTACTGTATAGACAGTTAAGCCACAGTTGTGCTGAATTATAGTGGCTTAAGTGTGTGTAGACCATTAAAATGTTCAAGTGCATGTGCTAGTGATCCAGAAAGCAAGCAATATGGCGGTGTTGCATTTTGATGTAGGTGGTAGTCAGAAGGGAAGAACTCAGAATGGAAGAGGTTATGAGTAAGAGCCTTGATATAAAATTGTGTATGAAGATTATGTGAAACTTGTTCAAAGCTCTTGTCGCCCAAGTCTCTTCCCTTTTTTTTTTTTTTAATTTCTCCAGATCTTTTGGGGTTTCTAATACCATGACTGGAATGGACCCCATTCCTAAGTCAAAGTAGTATTAAAGTTCATGAAATTAGTATTGTTTCAGTCTTTGATGTCAGCCAGAAGTGCTCTTCGCAGCACCTGCAGTGTGCCCAGTAATGACTCGTTCTGCATTTCATATGGAGTTGCATGTATTGGTAGCATGTCTAAATATGTTTGTAAATTACCCGTTGCTCCTACTACTATTGGAACTGTCTAGGTATCTTTCTTCCACATTGCTCTCGTTTCTGCCTGCAAATCTTGATGTATGACTTTGTCTCTCTCTATATGCAAGACACTGTAGTCACTGGGTATAGTGATTTCAGTGATCAATGCTAGTTTTGTCTTCTTTTCATGGACCCTACATTTGGTTTTCTTGCATCTGTCTTGAATTGTTGGTAACTGGTGATCCCACTGATGTAGACTTCATGATTTTCTATGATGCTTTGTGGTTCATGTTTCCAGTGTTTTTCAGCCACTTCAGTACCATAATGTTTGAACAATCCCCAGTGCAACAGCCTTGCCACATTATTGTGCCTTTCAGTGTACAGTCCTTCTGCCATTAGTATGTCACAACCAGCAACAACGTGTGAGACTCTTTCCAATTCTGTTTTACAAAACCTACATTTGTCTGTTTCTCCCACATCTTCAATGGACTCTCTAAACCAATGTGTACATAGCCACCAATATTAATCTTTCATCTTTTGCTTTGAATTTGCTTCTGCTTAACCATTCCTGCTTTCGATCCTTTTCATCATGAGGTTCTTCCAGAAGTTTTCTATACTAGCAAATATATTTA
The DNA here is from genome assembly GCF_019279795.1 of Protopterus annectens. Taxonomy (NCBI): domain Eukaryota; kingdom Metazoa; phylum Chordata; order Ceratodontiformes; family Protopteridae; genus Protopterus; species Protopterus annectens. Next base: position 116,196,223 of record NC_056751.1, on the reverse strand, counting down.
TGCATTTTCTACACTTCTTTCCTTCTCAACTGATCCTTCACCTTGTATTTCTTTCTTTTGTTTTTTGGCACATTCAGTTGCCACCTGAGTTTTATCTACTTTTGGTTTGATTTCCATTCCTGCTTGACGCTGATATGCTTTTGCTAGACTAAGCAGGGAAGTTGTCTTAGATTTATTCTCCTCATGTTTCAAGACTTTCACTATATTTGGGTCCTGAGAGGTCAGCAGATGTGTGCAGTCCCGCGATTGCAGATCTATACATGTAATCACTTTCAAGGAGGCCCATACCGCCTTCGAAATGGTGAATATATAATCTTAGTTTGCACTGATTTTTATAAATCATTTGGTGAGCATAAAGAATCCTTGTTTTCCTGTCTAATCTATCCAACATATTTTGGGGCCAGTCAGTCACTCCATAACTGTAAGTTAGGACAGGAAGAGCAAATTGGTTTATAGCTTGAATTTTTTTCCTAGATGTCAATGCTGTTTTCAGGATCAATTCAAGTCTTCTAAAATATTCCTTACTAAGTTTTTTATTCACATTTTGTTCTTGTTTTATTGTTGATCCTTCATCAGTTCCAAAATATTTATACACTCCCTCTTGTTCAAGTTCTTTAAATGACATTCTTGTCCCAAACTGATGTTTTCTTGGTACTGTAGTTTTCTTGCTTTAAAGGTTGCTTTTGCACATTTATCAAGACCAAATGACATTCTTATGTCACATGAAAAAGTTTTGACGACTTGCAGTTGTGCTTTCAGTTCCTCATCTGATGAGCTATACAGTTTTAAATCATCAAAGAGAAGATGAGAGGTCTTTACACTTTGTTTAATAGGACCCAAGTTATAGCCATGGCCTAATCTGTTAAGTAGACAGCTTAAAGGGTTAAGTGCAAGGGATAATAGCAGTGGTGACGGAATCACCCTGGAATGTCCCCCTTTTAATTTTTATCCCTGGAGTAATATTTTGCCTTTATCATGGCTTAATTGGAAAGTGGTCTGCCACTGTTTCATGGTCACTGTAATGTAATTGATCAGTGTAGGGTGTATCTTGTACATTTTTGAGCACTCTTTTATCCATGAGTGTGGGATATTGTCAGATGCTTTTTTGTAGTCAATCCATGCCATACTGTCTTCCTCTTTTTGTAGTTCTCCATTATTTCTTAATTTAGCAACAGGTGATCTTTGTTCCATACAACTTTCTTTTATTTCCCTTTTGTTCTATTACCATGATTGAATTTTCTTCTAAATGACTATAAAGTCTGTCGGCATCAATTCCAGTGTATAGTTTATATGTAGTCAGAAGGCAAGTTATTGGTCTATAATTTGTACGGTAACTTGCAGCTTCATTGTTAAGTAGTAGCATTGTTTTTCCTGTTAACCAGATTGGTGTCTGTTTGGTGTGCATATATAAATAGTTCTTACTCGTGCAGAGATGTTAATACTTTTAGTCAGATGTTAGGTACTGCATCCAGGCCTGGGGTTTTCGAATTTGAGGCTTTTCTTAACTTTACTTGCGTCTGTATGGCTGTTAAGTCATCCCATTTCATATCCTGTACCTTTGAACTTTTTTTTTTTTCTTTTACTTCAATCCATTTAGGATCTTCATAGATATTTCTCCAAAATGTATCTATTTCTTTTTTTTGGGTGTCTTTCAATTCCTTTTGCCTTGCTTCCCAAGTCTCTATAGACCTTTTTGGGGTCATCAGTAAATTGCTTATTTTGTACTTTTCGTTTACATTTATCTGTGTATCTTGTAAGTTTTTCTGCCTGTGCTGAGATTTTTAGTTTATTATTTCCAATAGTGCAAGATAGATGTTCATCGTGCATACAGCTGCAGTCATAACAAATGGGTTTTCCTGCCGTCAGGCGGGTCCTCGGTCGGTCGAATTCCAAAGTCTAGGTCCGGCATCTGTTGTCGTCGCTTCCTCCCTGACGTCAGTGCGACAGGGGTATAAAAGATCCAGCCGACACCATTTTCTTCCGTCATTCTTGCCGCTCTGTGCCCGAAGCAGAAGCAGTTCGCAAGTGCCGGTCGGCCAGCTCCTGAGATTACGAATATTTTTCAACCGAAGTCTTCTTGAAAGCTAAGTACCCCATTGGGGAAGCTTTTCTTGCCTCAGACAGATGTCAGACAAAGTTAATAATTGCATTTCTTGTGGGAAGCAAATACCGCATAAGAATTTTCATTCCCTCTGCATTCCTTGCCTAGGCCCAGACCACAACGTCTCGGCCTGTCGTTTTTGTGCTACATTCAACAGACGCACTATTAAGCATCGGGCGGAGTTCGCCCAACATTATTTTGGCAAAAAATTTAATTACATTATGTCATCGGATTCTCCGACTCCAGTTTTAAGTAAAAGACGCAAAGATAAGGACCGACATACGAGGTCCGCGACTTCTACAGACACCATGCCAAAGCCGACTACAGGTGGTCTGATTCTCAGTGAGGTGCCTACGCAGCCCCTGACTACCGACGACACTTCATTGACAGTGGCTTCTGTGCCCGAGGTCGCAGGCTCTTCGGCCCACACCCCGACTACAGATACCGAAGCCACTATTGGCGGTGAAACTAGAGTTTAGATAGACCTGCCACCTCTCAAGGTGTCTACAGGCCTTCCTCTTCTTTTTCCATCAAGGCTTTCACCAAGTCTAAATCAGCCATGCATACTAAAAAACAAGCTCCACAGGGCCCTTCTCAAGGCCCCATGCCTAAAAAGCAGATGCTCAAAATGGCTGAGGATTTGATTACTCTTATTGGGGGTTCTCGAACCCCCCCCCCCGGACAAAAGACCCAGAGTGGAGGAAGAATCCCCCTCCTCGGACCAGGCCTCCATTATTTCAGAACATTCTGAAGACCAGGAACATTCTTACTCCCCTTTTGAAGATTCTGATGCAGAGGAGTCCATTCCCTCGGTCTCCCCCCTGAGGATTACTCTTTTGGGGAAACCTTACATACCCTGAGGGAACATTTCCACTGGGAAGGCCAAGAGTACTCAGACTCCAAGAAAAGGCTTAGGGATTTCCTCTTGCTCCCTCAGCACAGGCCTCTGGCTATACCTCCTGTCTTAGACATTCTAGATGACGTGTATTCGGAGGCCTGCCTTAACCCAGATTCTTTACCTGCAGCTCCAGTCAAGCCTGACAGGTATTACCGGGTTCCTGACTCACACCAATTCCTATACAAAAGCCATGTGGCTGACCCAGAAACTATATCACAGGGTCCCAAGGGAATTAAGGCCTCCACTGCTAAAAATCCATTACCTTCAGAGAGAGATTCCAGAGCTTTAGAGAGGTGGGGGAAAAAGGTTTACACCTCTGCCACCTTAACCATGAGGGCATTAAACTGTCAGTTCCAAATGTTAAAGTACCAGCAATTTCTGTTATCACAGTTGAGAAATAAATGTCACAACCTGAACAACCAGACTTGAAGGAGTTGCAGGATTTGATACATAGTGCAGAACAAGTGGGTAAACATACCTTACAATGTGGTTTTGATGCTTTAGAGGCTTCATGTAGGGCTGCTGTTACAGGATCAGTCATACGTAGACATGCCAGGCTCAAAGAGCAAACCTTACCAGATCATGTCAAAGCTAAATTACTAGATGCCCCTCTGCAAAAAGATGTATTGTTTGGTGTTAAAGCTGAGGAGGTATTAAAGAAAATGGAGGAGAAGGCAAAATCAATGCAAACAGTAAAAGATTTCCTACAGGTACAACCTCCACGTTTCAGTAGAAATTGGCCTTCCAAAAATTGGTTCTTTCCAGCCACGGACAGACCCCAAAGAGGTAGATACAGGTGCCCGAGGGGTAGAGGGCAATCTCAAGGATCATTTAGAGGCAGACAATGGCAAACACCCACACAAAGAGGTGGTGAGGATAGTTCACAGCCATTCTGAAAGCAGAACCAATGACTTTCCCCTTTGCATGCCAAGTAAGGCTCAAATGGCAGCACCTTTAGGCGGAAAACTGGCATTATTTTCGAAAAATTGGCATATTGTCACAAAAGACAAATGGATTCTGGACATTATAGACAGAGGCTACAGATTTCACTTTCACACCCTTCCAAAAATGAGAGGCATGCCAAACCTGCCACACAATCAAAGGGCAGAGGCACAAAAACAAATTTCAGATCTCATGGACATGAAAGCTATTCAAGAGGTACCTGTACAAGAACAGGGTCAAGGTTTTTATTCCAGACTATTCCTGGTACCAAGGAAGGGAAAAGATTGGAGACCTATTGGATCTATCCATCCTAAACACATTTTTACTCGTGCCAAAATTCTAGATGCTCACATTACAGCAGCTTCTTCCCATGCTTGGCAAGGAGTCTTGGCTGGTAACATTGGACCTCAAGGGGGCATACCTGCATGTCCCAATCAGACAAGATTGCAGAAGATACCTCAGATTTCTTGCAGGTTCAACCCATTATCAATTCTCTGCATTGCCCTTTGGCTACTGCGCCCAGAGTGTTCACGAAATGCCTGGCATCAGTAATCGCCTACTGCGGACTTCAAGGGATACAAATATACCCATATCTCGACGACTGCCTGATCCAAGCGGACAGCAAGCACATACTTATGACACATCTGGCGTTTGTAATAATGTTGAATTCTCTGGGATACACAGTCAACAAAAAGAAATCAAGGCTAATAACCTCTCAAACAATAATTTTCCTGGGTGCCAGCTTGGATACAAACACCCAGATGGCCTACCTCACGCCAGAGAAACAAGGGCAACTAACTCAATACAGAAAACTGGCAACTTTCACCAGGCTGACTGCAAGGAAAATCCTGCAGGCTCTGGGATTCATGGCATCTTGCATCCTACTAATCCCATGTGCAAAGCTGCATATGAGGAAACTTCAATGGTACCTAAAAAACCTATGGTCTCAACACAGCCACAGTTTGGAAACAGTAATACCACTAATTCCATGTCTTCAAAAGGAATTTTTGTGGTGGGCTCAAGCATGCCAAAGAAACACAGGTCTCCCATTCTGCAAGCCTCAAGCAAATAAAATCATCACAACAGACGCCTCTGACTACGCCTGGGGGGCGCACATGACAGATCGGTGTATTCAGGGTAAATGGTCCCAAAAAGAAAAGCACCTACACATCAATCAGAAGGAAATGCTAGCAGTAATAAAGGCTATTTTAGCTTTCAAAGACCTACTGCATCCAGGCCAGCTATTGATAAGGATGGACAACACCACAGTAATGTGGTACATAAACAAACAGGGAGGTACCCATTCATACCCCCTATGCAGGCAAGCCATGTCTGTTTGGAACATGGCTCTGGAATTACAAATCAAGCTACAAGCACAGTACCTGCCAGGCAAGGAAAACACACTGGCAGACAACCTAAGCAGAAATATGACAGATCCACACGAATGGAAGTTGCATCCTCAAGTTTTCACAAAGATAACTCAAGCATGGGGAAGGCCAGACATAGATCACTTTGCTTCCAACAGAAATCACCAATTGACAAAATTCTGCTCAAGGACCTTTCATCCACAGGCCTGGAAAGTGGACGCACTCTCCTTCAGTTGGGCAACAATGACAGTTTATGCCTTTCCACCTCTCCCTCTGCTGCCCAAAGTTCTATTAAAAACCAGAGCAGACAGACCAAAGATGATTCTCATTGCTCCAGACTGGCCAAGGCAACACTGGTACCCACTCCTGAAAAGCCTGACGCATTCCCCACCATGGATCCTGCCTCTAATGCCTCTTCTGCTGACTCAGCACAACTTCAAAACTATTCACAGTCAGCTGAAAACACTCAATCTAGGCCGCATGGAAGATTCCTTAAATTCACAACAGGCTCTACTCTCCAAGGAGGTGCAGGATGTCATTTTGGAGGCCAGAAGACCACCTACAAAAAAGCCTACTTTGCAAAATGGAAACTGTTTTGTGCCTGGAATGAGAAAAAGGGTCAAAATCCTGGAATACTGAATTTACCCCAAATATTACAGTACCTAGCAGAGATGCTAAGCAATGGACTTTCATTCTCCTCCCATCAAAATCCATGCCTCAGCCATTTCTGCAGAATACAACACTGATCCTCCTTTATTCTCTCACCCCCTCTTAAGACAGTTCCTCAGAGGGGCTAAGAATATAAAACCCCCAAGGAAACAACCAGTACCTGCTTGGGACCTCAATTTCATACTGGAAAAACTGACCTTGCCTCCTTTTGAGCAAGCTGCTTCAACAGAACTGCAATACTTGTCTTGGAAAACAGCCTTCCTCCTGGCAATCACTTCAGCTCGCAGGGTTTCAGAACTACAAGCCCTCATGGCTGTGCAGTCTTTCATCATTTTCCATCAGGACAGAGTTACCTTACGAACCAATCCGTCCTTTATGCCAAAGGTAGTATCCAGGATAGCCTTGAATCAGGCTATCAACTTACCTACCTTCTACCCTAATCCTCAAAACAAAGGGGAAAGACTACTACATTCCTTGGACATTCACAGACAGCTGCGTTATTTGGACAGAACAAAGCCTTTCAGAAAATCTGAGCAACTCTGTGTCCTATGCTGCAAGAGTTCAAGGGAAGCCAATTTCCAAACAGACAATCTCAAAGTGGATAGCCCACTGCATATGCTTTTGTTACTCTTTTCATGGTAAATCTGTACCTGCAGGCATCATATCTCACTCCACAAGGGCCACAGCTACCTCTGCAGCTTTCCTCAGGGGGGTTCCTACCAAAGATATTTTGAAAGCAGCCACTGGACTTCCGTACATACCTTCTCCAAGCACTATCACCTACCATTCTACTCCAAATCTAGAGCAGGCTTTGCCACTGCAGTCTTGCAGGGCATCCTGGCTCCTCCTAGTTCCACCTAGTGCCTACCACCCGTTTTATAGCTTTGGGATTCTGCTCATCTGTTATGACTGCAGCTGTATGCACGATGAACATAGTACAATTTTGTACCTACCATACATGTAGATGTTAGAGTGCTAATACAGCTGCAGTCCAGGTTTCCCTCCCTCCTTCCCCTCTTGGGACAGGCCTAACGGCTAACACCTCCTCATACAACCTGTTTGGGGTATTCTTTTCATAGGTTCATAGGTTCATACTAGGCTATCTGCTTATAAGCCTAGTCAGAGTGTGTGTGGCTTTCACCACCCCTTAGGATGAGAATACTATACCCATTAGTTTGCTGTGCCTCTGTCCAGCTGTGACACAGAGATGATTCCTGGGGTAAACCTACGATCTCCCATCCACTCGTCAAGATTTCTCGTGAACAGAGTCAGTGAGGGGCTCTGCCTCACATGGACTGGGATTCTGTTCCATAGTGTAGGGAGTCTCTGGGTGATGAATCTGTCCCTCCAGCACGTCCTATTTATATCTGTGTTGAGGTTTAAGTCTCTTGCTCTCGTGGCTCTGGTGGATTTGGATTTTGGATTTTTTGAGGTGGAGCATGTCCATTAATTCCGGGTTGGACATGGCCTTGTATGTCAGGCACAGATCACCTCTGAGCAGATGGTATGCAACTGAATAGAGCTGGAGTTTCTTCAGTCGGGCATCGTATGACATATGTTTGAGCCCCTTTATCCTTTTGGTGAGGAACTTTTGGGGTCTTTCCAACTGCTGCAGGTGTCGGGTAAGGTACATTCGAAATGGGGCGTTGTACTCAATCATTGGTCTGATAAGTGAAGAGTACAGGGGTACAATGACCTCTCCTGATCTGGATGCGAATCCCTTCATGATCAGGTGGGCAATGTAGAAGGTCTTCCTAACCACTTTGGCAATGTGAGTGTCAAAAGAGGTTACTGTCAACTTGGGTCCCCAGGTCCCTGATAACTTCTTCCGTGTTTAATGGATTACCACTTATGTGGTAATTAGGGGTTACCTTGTTTTTCCCAAAGGGTATGACTATACATTTTTGGCATTTAGCTTAAGGCCATGGCTCTGGCACCAGTTATCCATTTCTATGAGACCTCTCTGGAGGATGTCTGTGTCTGATGGAGTGTCAATTATGGTGCCCAGTTTGCAGTCATCTGCAAATTTTGTCAGCCACAATCCCCCTATGTTTGCCTGCACTTCAGAAAAATAAATGCCGAACAAGAGGGGGCCCAGGACTGAGCCCTGTGGGACACCACTCGTGACCGGCTTTGAGTCTGACATGGCACCAGCAACTCTAACCCTGTGTGTTCTGTCCTTGAGCCAGTTTGCAACCCATGTTGTGACATATGGGTTTACATCTAAGCTGGTGATCTTTTCTATGATGCCCGATTGGGGTATTCTGTCGAACGCTTTTGCTAGGTCAAGGTAGGCTGTGTGAACTGCCTTACCCTCATCAATGGCCTTAGTGACTGTTTCGAAAAAGTCGACCAAGTTCAAGAGGCAGGATCTGCCCTTGACAAAGCCAAACTGGGTAGGATCCAGTGTCTGTAGGTCCCCAATGTCTTTATTTATGAGTTCCATTATGATCCTCTCCATAGCTTTGCAGACGAGGCTCGTCAAGCTTATGGGGCGGTAATTTCCAGGGTCCGTAGAAGCACCGCCTTTGTGGAGTGGGACCACAGTTGCCGTACGCCATTCTTTGGGTACGTATCCTGTAGTAAGGCAAAGATTAAACAGCAGCCTTATGTGTGGGTTTAGTTCCTCATTGAGTTCGTGTAGCACACAGCTGGGGACACCGTCCGGTCCCATTGATGCTGTGTTTTTGCTTTAGAGAGCAGCTCTCACCTGGGCATCTGAGATGTTTGGGAGGCTAGACTCTGGTGGGATAGATATTTCTCCTTTTGGGGGGGAGGGAGGGGAGAAATTTGCACTGAACCTGTCTGTCAGTATGTTGGCAATGTCTGTGGGTTCAGTGATTTTTTTATCATTTTGGACTAATTCTGAGCATATCTGGGAGTTTCCACCCAGGTTTCTAGCATAGCTAAAGAAGGCCTTATGATTGTCTATTGTGTCATTAGCGATTTTTCTCTCAAAGTTGGCCTTGGATGATTTTATGAGTGATCGTAGTTTTTTGCTAGTATTGATCTGAGATGCCTTCCCTTTTAGGGATTTTGCTCGGTCATGTAGTAGCTTTCTCCTCTTGTTGTAGAGTTTGTTTATGGCTGGGGTCCACCAGACCCCCCGCCTGCCTTTGGTGGAAAGGGTCTTGATTTTATTAGGGATTGCTTGATCCATACATTCCTGGAGGTGCTCGTTGAAGGCATTTGTAAGGGTTTCAGCAGCGTGGGTTGTGGTTTCCACTGGCTCGGGGACCTTGAAGGATACCACTCCAGTCTTAAGAAGTGCGAAGTTTGCTTTTGAGAAGTTCTTCACTGTGGTCTTTTTTGCTGGGGGTGGGGGCGGGATGTGGATCTCCAGTGAGATTAATTTATGGTCTGATCTCACCAATGAGGGATATACTTCCGGTGTGGAGCATTTTGTCCCCATGTTTGTGATGATCAGGTCTAGTATATTTTCTTCTCTTGTGGGGATGGTGACTAGTTGTTCCATAGCATTTGAGTTTATGAACTCCAGGAACCTTTGGGCTAGGGTGTTGGGGCTTGAGTAATGTTCCCAGTCTATGTTTGGGTAGTTGAAGTCACCCAATATGATGGTGTTTGGAGAGACATTCATACTCTCCAGTGTCTTCAGGAAGGCTGTGTGGGTTTCCTGAGTTTGAGAATGTGGTCTGTAGCATGCTACAAACTGTAGGGCAGTTTTACCTATGGTTAATTGCACCTGGATGGTCTCCGATGCTTCGTGCGTTGCCACTGACCTGGAGGTGTGGGTATCCTTTATGAATATGGATACTCCCCCTCCTTTTGTGGTTCGGTCCGGATTTTGGTTCCGGAACGCATGATATGAGGTATAACCTGATGGTGCTGGGGTGCTCTCAGGAGCCTTGAACCAGGTTTCAGTCACAGCACAGACATCGATGTTCTCCATACTGAGGAGGGCTTCGAGGGCGTGCATCTTGAGGTTTAGACTTCTGGCATTGAGCAGTATTACCCTTAGTTTTTCTCCATTTTTGTTTTCTAGGGCGGTAGGTTTATCATTTGAGCCTTGCCTAAAAAAGGCACTATGGGGGTGGCAAGATCCTTTGCCAATATCCGTGTATTTGCTTGCAACTACTGTTTTTTGATTATATTGCATTGCATTATTACATAATTTTATGTATTGCCTTCCTTCTGGGGGCACCTGACATCTGGGGCAAGAAAAACTGAAGAAAATGGCGTCTGCTGGATCTTTTATACTGCTGTCGCACTGACGTCGGGGAGGAAGCGACGACAACCGACGCCGGACCTAGACTTTGGAATTCGGCCGACCGAGGACCCGCCTGACGGCAGGAAAACCCATCTGTTATGACTGCAGCTGTATTAGCACTCGAACATCTACATTTATGGTAGGTACAAAACTGTACTTTTCTGCTCCGTCATAATACTGTGCATTGCTTTCATCCCTTCTGCCTTTGAGTATTTTTGTTCTGTTCCCTTTCAACATTGACTGCATCAGAGTTGCCACATTTTCCTGTTTCTTCTTTTGTCACCCAGCTTCAGGTGAACATTTTTACTGGTTTCCGGTGGAAAGCTCCAAAATGTCTTTATATGGCAACTGTCCAGTTGCTTCCCGTTTTACTGGTTTCTCCTAATTTGGACATCTCTTGCTCTATCCTACTGTGATGCTTTCTGAGTTAGATTTTCTACACTGAATCGTTCACTTCACAGGTACTCCATAACCTCAGATGTTCTTCGTCTTCCATTGCTGCAGTCCTGACTATTGGGTATAGTCCGCGTCCCAGTCGGCCCGAATACCAGAGTATAAGGCTGACGTCGGTCAGGGCGCATTAGACTGGCGCCAATGCGTCAGGGTACTAATCGCATGACCGGCGTCATATCCTCAGTCTTTTGCCGCATGGTCCGATGCAGAAGCAGTTTTGCGAGTGCAGGTTGGCGTACTGAAATATTTCGATGCGGGTTTCAGACCGAAACAGAGTTGGCTAAGTACCCGTTGGGGAACATTTTGTTTTTTCTTGCCTCAGTATTTTACGGATGTCAGAAAAAGTGAATAACTGTATTTCTTGTGGGAAACAGCTTACAGAAAAGTGGTTTCAAAGTCTCAGGAGCTTTCCAGGACTTGCAGGAGATTCTTTCTCCAGAGGCAGAGGGGAATAATTCCAATGGTAGGGGCTGCCTCTTGCGGGGGTGTCCGAGGAATCAAGGGTCACTCTGTTCTCAGATGGGCCCTTTCAGCAATCCTGAGGGTTTGCCCGACTGCTCTACTCTGGAGGCAGTTGGCGGATATCTCTCCCTTCACCCAACAGTCTGGGAATCCAACACTGCCAATCATTGGGTGATGAAGATAATATCCAGGGGTTACACCACTCTGTTCTTCAAAACCATCTCTAAACCTCCCGGATGTGCCACCCAATCAAAGGGAGTTGTCAGCTCTAGAAATCACAAAGCTGCTGGAGAAAAGTCATCCAGCCCATCCCCCCAGACCAGTTCAGATCAGGCATTTATTCCAGATTCTTTTTGGTGCCGAAGAAGACTGGAGACTTCAGACCAATTCTGGATCTCTGTTCTCTGGAAAGATCGGTTGCCAAGACAAAATTCCAAATGATCACCATACAGTCCATTCTGCCCTTTCTGCAGAAGGACAGTTGGATGTGCTCAGTAGGCCTTCAGGATGCGTATTACCACATCAAGATGGACAAACACTCCAGAAGGTTCCTCTGCTTCCATCTGGGTGCCAATCATTTTCAATTCAAGGTACTCCCCTTTGGAATCCCGACATCTCCCAGGGTGTTTCTCAAAGTGATGGCAGTAGTTGCAGCTTACCTAAGACTGCTCGGATTCCACATGTTTCCTTATCTGGATGATTGGGTCTCCACTGCCTCCTCCATGCATAGACTCCTGCAAGCGAAGGATTGTCTCCTTCACCTTGCCATAATCTTGGGCATAACCATCAACCTTCCCAAGTCTAAATTGGATCCAGTCCAGATCATAGACTTTATAGGGGCATAACTGGACACAGCACGGTGCATGACTTTCCTTCCCCTAGACAGAATTCAGTCTCTTCAGCTGCATGTTGAAGCAGATTCTCTTCGATCATCCTCCTCCCACCTTTCCTGTTCTCAGAACAATGGGGTCCATGGCAGCGACCAAAACTCTTCTCCTGGTAGGTTGTCTTCACACAAGTACTTCAGTGGACCTTGGCGGTTCAATGGTCCCTTCTCGAGCTACCCATGCACTACCCCATCAAACTTTCTTGAGTCTGCAAGGAATCTCTTTTATGGTGGCTTTGTCCTCAGGATATGTACTTAGGACGGTCATCCTCCCAAGGCCACTGTGGTCACGAACGCCTCCAGCTCGAGTGGGGGGACATTGGGTGGGTCAGACAGTCCAAAGCCAAAGCACCTGGTCCCCTGTAGAGACCAATCTGCATGTCAATGTCCTGGAGATGAGGGCAGTCCTTTTAGTGTTGCAAGCCCTTCATGCCTCTCTTCCCACAGGGCATTTGGTATCCAGACAGACAGCGTCAGTTGTCTGGTACATCAACAAGCAGAGAGGAACCAAGTCTTACCCCTTATGTCAAGAAGCCATGAGATTGTGGGAATGAGCAATCTCTTCCAACTACTTTCTAGTAAGGGCACACATTCCGGGAAGTCAAACATTCTAGCAGACAAGCTCAGCAGAACCACTCTGATGCCTCTCAAGTGGTGTCTGAATTCATCCGTGGCAAACATGATCTTTCAGAAATGGGATCAACCTTGCTGTGATCTCTTCCCCTCTCCTTCCAGTGCCAAGTGCAGCGAGTACTTTGCCCTGATTCTCATCCTGGGGGAATCTCCCAGAGATGCTCTGATCCATGCTTGGCCCAAAGCCTTTTTTATCCTTATCCTCCTTTTCCCCTAATTCCCAAATTCCTCCAGAAAGTTCAGAGGATGAAGTGCAAAATCATCCCCTTGCCCCATTCTGGCCTCTACAAGTTTAGTTTCCTTTCCTCTGGTCTCACCTTGTGTGTCCACCTTGGCTATATATCCCCTTTTGGATCTTCTGTCCCACCCTTCGGGCTGTCAACATCCAGACGTCCTCAGCCTGAAGTTAACCACTTGACTTCTCCACTTCCGATGATCGCTAGAACTCACAGGCTATCCTCCCCCATTCGGTAGATTCTGATCACATCTCATAAGGTCTCTACTAGGAAAATTTATTCTAGTAAATGGAAGAAATTTTCTATTTGGGCATGACAGCATCAGTTAGATCTTTTCATGGCTCCTCTCAGCGATTCTAGATTTCTTGGCACCTATTTTTCATGGTGGAGTTGGCTTTTTCACAGTCGAGGAAAAATTGGCAGCCATCTCTAATTTCCATATTGGTAAGGATTCTACTTTGTTGGTGCCCTCAAAAAATATGTAAGGCTTTTCTGAGGAGTGCCTTTCTACTTTGGCCTATGGTCAGTTATCTTATGCCCCCTCGGGACCTCACTTTGGTGTTAGAAGATCTGGTTTCTGCTCTCTTTGAACCAGCTGCCACAGTTGATTTGCAATTCTTGTCTTGGAAGATGGCCTTCTTAGTGGCTATCACCTCTACTAAGATGGTTTTGGAACTTCATGCTTTTATGTATTAAACCTCCTTATCTGGTTTTCCACAAGGGCAGAGTAACTCTTCGCCTTAACCCTCCCTTCATGCCCAGGGTTGCTTCAGAGGTCAACATCAACCAAGTAATTAATCTCCCAGTCTTCTTCCCCAGTTTCCAAAACAAGGGAGAATACAAGCTTCACTTACTTGACATTCACAGACAGTTATGTTTTTAATTGGATAGGACAAAAGCTTTCAGAAAATTGGACCAACTTTTTGTCTCTTATGCAAGTTCCAGATTAGGAAGAACAATCACTATAAGGTCACCTTGGCTAATTGGATCTTTAAAGGTCTTGCCTTGCATTTCACTAACAAAGGAGTTCTTCTTCTAAATAGTGTCAAAGCCCATTCTACTAGGTCTGTATCCACCTCTCGACCTTCTGGTCCAGAGTGCCTCATGATAACATTTGCTCAGCTGCTACGTGGGCTTCTGAACATACCTTCATATCCCATTACAAATTGGATGTCTGTTCCTGGGGTAGGACTTCTTTTGGCTCTACCATGCTTTGGAATATCCTTCCATGAGGACCACCAAGCGGTTATGTAGCTGGGGACTCGGTCCCACAGGTTGAAGACCAAATGAAGACAACAACTTCAGATAAAGAACTGAGTTGTTGCTTCATTTGTCTTCAGCCTTTCCCACTGTCCTTCCCCCTTTGTCACTTTTTGGGAGGATCTGGCAGAAGTGGCTCAAGTCTTTTCCATTACTGTGTCATCCAAACCCTGAGGTATTTTGTGAATGGTGTAGCTAATGCTTAGCTTTGTTTAGCTGGTGGTGGTTTTATTTTCAGCAGCAAACTCTATCCGAGGGGGTGTAGGGAGATTGGGGCTTGATGGGTAGGAGAGGAGGAGATCGGCTTTTGGCTTCAAGGCTAGAGTATATGACCAAGTCGGATACGAGGACCGATCTGAGACCCACAGGTTGAAGACAAATGAAGCAACAACTCAGATGGAATGTTATGGTAAGAACATGACTTTTTACTCAAAGTACAACAGCTGCCTCAGCCTTGGTGCTGAATTACAAACTGCATTAGACATCTTGCAAGGGCCTTACTTTACATGCTGAAGGGTTGCATCTGGCATTGAGGGCACCAGGTTTGAGTGGACTGTGTTTGGCCATAAAGAAATACCCCAGCAGGCCAGATGATACCAGCTCACTCATTCCTTTCCCAGTGTATTGATGACTGATTCCTCTGCTGAGCCTTCAGACTCTCTCCAAAGAGACTATTCCAGTGCTGTGTCATACTGGGGCATCTGAGAGTTCACCAGAAAAATATAATTTGAGACGAGCTGGTATAAATGATGATAGAGTTGGCTGGGATACGTTTTGTTGCATAATCTACATATGGTGACATAAAAATGTAATAGCTTTAATGCATCATCACACTGTGGGTAAATATTAGTTACTTTATGTGGAAAGTGAAGTCCTGATATTTGATTAGTGATACTTGACAATGAAGGGGATGGACTGAGCAGTATGGAAGTGGGTGGATGTTGTCAGCTCACTCTTAATGGGGGTGTGGGAGGGAGGTGTGGCTTCTGCTTGGGTGACACCTTGTGGGAGCAGTGGGTGTTGCACCTGTGGGGAACAGGCCAGTTGAGCAGCAGAAAAAACTAGTCAGAAGACTAGTGTGGAGGCATGCATGCTTTTTTATGGTAGGTTAATTTGGGTGATTAGAAAAGCTGTTCTAGGGTAAGGAGCATAGTCTCAATCCAGCAAGACTGACTTGTCCCTCTTGGGAATGAATCATCTGACAATGCCCTCCAGCCAGGGAATAAGTGAGCTGCAGGGTTATTTTCCCTACTGGAGATGACTGACTCCTGACCAGAGAAAGGAGCACGCATGTCATTGGTGTGAAGGGGGAATCACTGAGCAAGACCCCTGGGAGTGGGGGTAGAAGTAATTTATATGGACATGACTGAGATCAGAGTAGATCATGCAAGGGTCTTGATATTACATAAATAAAACCTTAAACAAGTCCCCTCCAAGGTCTTCCTGGATGCAGTTTTGGGTATTTGTATAAGCCGGGTGCCCCTTCTACACAAGAAACTTTTCTTTACCTGATTATTCACCATTCAGCCTTATCAGCTGAGAAAAAAATTATATAGAACAGAGCTTGTTGTAATATAGGGGTGTTCCAAGAAGTAATACTTACGCCAGTTTGAAAAATGCAATTCTATTGTAAGAAGCCAAGTAAGCTGGGTGCTGAAAAGGATGAACAGTTAAGATGGTGTAATTGTATAGACAGTTGGAGCCACAGCCAGTTGAATTATAGTGGCTTATGTGTGTGTAGACCATTAAAATGTTCATGCATGCTAGATCCAGAAAGTAAGCAAATATGTGAAGTGGCCGTGGCTTTGATGTAGGTAGGTCAGAAGGAAGAAACTCAGAAATTTAAGAGGTTATGAGTAAGAGCCTTGATATAAAATGTATGTGAAGATTGGTGAAACTTGTTCAAAGCTCTGTCATCAAGTCTCTCCTTTTTTTTTTTACCTCTGTAGATCTTTAAGTTTCTATCACCATGACTGAATGGGACCCAGTCTCCAAAAGTCAAAGTAGTATTAAAGTTCATGAAATTAGTATTGTTTCGTCTTTGATGTCAGCTGGTAGTGTTTTCGTGAATTCGCAGTGCCCAGTAATGACTCGTTTCTGCATTTCATATGGGAGTTGTGGCCATAGCATGTCTAAATATGTTTGTAAATTACCTGCTGTTCTACTACTATTGGAACTGTCTAGGTATCTTTCTTCCACATTGCGCTGCTTTCTGCTCAAAATCTTGACATGTATATTGTTCCTCTATATGCAAGACAATTGTAGTCATTGGCATAGTGATTTCAGTGATCATTTTAGTTTTGTCTTCTTTCTATGACCCTGACATTTGGTTTTCTGTATCTGTCTTGAATTGTTGGTAACTGAGATCCCCACCTGATGACTTCATGATTTTCTATGATGCTATGTGTTCATGTTTCCAAAGTGTTTTTCAGCCACTTCAGTACCATAATGTTTGAACAACCCCAGTAACAGCTTCTTGCCACATTATTGTACCTTTCAGGTGTACAGTCCTTCTGCCATTAGTATAAGTCACAAATATAACAACGCAGAGACTTTTCCAATTTGTTTTAAGGAAACTCTTACATTTGTCTGTTTCTCCCACATCTTCAATGGACTCTCTAAAACCAATGTGTACATAGCCACCAATATTAATCTTTCATCTTTTGCTTTGAATTTGCTTCTGCTTTAACCATTCCTGCTTTCATCCTTTCTAATTTCCTATGAGGTTCTTCCAGAAGTTTCTATACCAGTTAAAATATATTTATGCATTTTCACTCTTCTTTCCTTCTCAACTGATCCCACCTTGTATTTCTTTCCTTTTTTTGTTTTTAAGTAAGTACATTCAGTCAGTTCACCTTGGAGTTTCGATTCACTTTGGCTTCTGATTTCTCCATTCCTGCTTTTTGACGCCGATATGCTTTTGCTAGACTACAGGAAGTTTTAAGTTCAGATTTGTTCTCCTCATGTGTTTCAAGACCACTATAGGTTTGGGGTCCTGAGAGGTCAGCAGATGTGCAGTCCCTACGATTGCAGATCTGACATGTAATCACTTTCAAGGAGGCCTTACACCGCTCAAATGGTGAATATAATCTTAGTTTGCACCGATTTTATAAATCATTTAGTGAAGGCTAAAGAACTCTCGTTTTCTCCGTCTAATTCGTATCCAACATATTTTGGGGCTAGCTGGGCCACCCACAACTGTAAAAGTTAGGATGAGGGAAGAGCAAATTGGTTTATAGTTTGAATTTTTTTCTCAGATGTCAATGCTAAGCTTGTGGTTCTAATTCAGTTCTTAAAAATATTCTTTACCAAGTTTTTATTCAAGATTTTGTTCTGTTTTATTGGCTGATCCTCTATCAGTTCTGGAAAATATTTGTGAGAAGACTCCTTTCGTTCAAGTTCTTTAAATGACATTCTTGTCCCAAACTGATGTTTTCTTGGTACTGTAGTTTTCTTGCTTAAAGCGGTTGCTTTGCATTATTTTGGACCGTTAATCAAATGACATTCTTATGTCGGGTATGAAAAGTTTTGACGACTTCAGTTGTGCTTTCAGTTCTCATCTGATGAGCTATACAGTTTTAAATCATCAAAGAGAAGATGAGGAGGTCTTTAAGACTTTTGTCGGTTAGGACCCAAGTAAGGCTTCCAATCTGTTAAGTATAGACAATAAAAGGTTATGGGTGTGGAGGCCAGCAGTGTACGGAATCATCTTCTGGAATGTCCCCTCTTTAATTTTTATCCCTGGAGAACATGGCTCTCATCATGGCTTTCACCTGAAAGCGGTCTGCCACTGTTTCATGGTCATCGCAATGTAATTGATCAGTGGTGTATCTTGGTACATTTTGGAGCACCCCTTTATCCATGAGTGGATATTGTCGATTTTTTCTTTTGTAAATAATCCATGCCACAATGTCTTCTCCTCTCTTTTTGTAGTCTCCATTATTTCTTAATTTAGCAACAGGTGATCTTTTGTTCCATGCCAACTTCTTTTTATTTCCCTTGTTCTATTACCATGATTGAATTTTCTCTAAATGACTATAAAGTCTGGTCAGCATCAATTCCTATGTATAGTTTATATGTAGTCATGTTATTTATCTAATTTGCAAATGCAACTTGCAGCTCATTGTTAAGTAGTAGCATTGTTTTCCTGTTAACCGATTGCGTCTGTTTGCGTGCATACATAAAATAGTTCTACTGCAGAGATGGCATTACTTTTAGTCAGGATGTTATGGGCACTGCATCCAGGCCTGGGGGTTTTCAATTTGGAGGGCTTTTCAACTTACTTTGCGCCTCAGGCTGGCTAGTAAGCTCATCCCACTCTTGCGGTGTCCTGTGTACCTTTGAACTTTTTTTTTTTTCTTTACTCAATCCAGCTTTAGGATCTCATAGACAGGCCTCTCCTGTAATGTACTATTTTCCTTTTTTTTAGTGTCTTTCACCTTCTGCCTTGCTCCCAAGTTCTATAGACCTTTTAGTCATCAGTAAATTGCTATTTTGTACTTTTCGCTTACATTTTATCTGTGTACTTTTCTTTTACATTTATCTGTGTGGTCTTTGTAAGTTTTCTGCCCGGTGTTGAGAGATTTTTAGTTTATTATTTCCATGCAAAAAGATAGATGCTCATCGCGGGTATACAGTCAGTAGTCATAAATAAATGGTTTCGTCACAGGCGGTCCTCGTCGGTCGAATTCCAAAAGTCTAGGTGTTCCGCATCTGTTGTCGCCGCCTCCTCCTGACGCCAGTTATGTGTAGCGGTACATCCAGCCGGTACCATTTTCTTCCGCCATTCTTGCCTTTCCAGTTCAAGTAGAAGCAGTTCGCAAGTGCTCGGCTATTCTGAGAGATTACGAATATTTTTCAACCAAGTCTTTGAAAGCTTGGCACTTAATAAAGCTTTTCTGCTCCTGACAGATGTCAGATGAAGTTAATAATTGTATTTCTTTAGGGAAGCAACACCGATAGAACCTCATTCCTCTGTATTCTTGCTTCCAGGGGCCCAGACCACAACGCCTGCCTGTCATGGTGCTACATTCAACAGACGACTATTAAGCATCGGGCTGGACTCTAACATTATTTGGCAAAAATTTAATTACATTATGTCATCGATTCTCCCAACGGCTTTTGGGCAAAGACGAAGATAAGGACACGACATACGAGAGCCCGACTTCCACAGGCAGACACCATGCCAAAGCCGACCACAGGTGGTCTGATTCTCAGTGAGGTGCCTGGGCAAAAGAGCCCCTGACTAGTCGGCTCCACTTCATTGACAGTGGCTTGCTTCTGTGCCCGAGGGTCGCAGGCTTCTTCGGCCCAACTCCGACTACAGATATCGAAGCCACTTATTGGCGGTGAAACTAGAAGTTTAGATAGACCTGCGCCACCTGCTCAAGGTGTCTACAGGGGCCCTTCCCTCTTCTTTTTCCATCAAGGCTTTGGGCTACTCAAGTCTAACTGGAAGCCATGCATACTAAAAAGTAAGCTCCACAGGGCCCTTCTCTCCAAGGCCCCATGCCCTGTGTACAGGATGCTCAAAATGGCTGGAGGATTTGATTACTCTTATTGGGGTTCTCGAACCCCCGGACAAAGAGGACCCAGAGTGGGAAGGAAGCAATCCTCTCTCCCCTCTACCTCGGACCAGGCCTCCATTATTTCAATTAACATTCTGAAGACCAGGAACATTCTTACTCCCCTTTTGAAGATTCTGATGCAGAGTGGTCCATTCCCTCGGTCTCCCCCCTGAGGGATTACTTCCTTTTGGGGAAACTCTTTACATACCCTGAGGGAACATTTCCACTGGGAAGCTTGGGCAGTACCTCAGACTCCAAGAAAAGGCTTAGGGATTTCCTCCTTTTTTGCCTCCTCTCCTTTTGCACAGGCCTCCCTGGCTATACCTCCTGTCTTAGACATATCTCTAGATGACGTGGTGATCTCGGAGGCCTGCCTTAACCCAGATTCTTTACCTGCTGCAGCTCCAGTCAGAAGCCTGACAGGAGTGGCCATTACCGGGTCTCTTGACTCACAACGCAATTCCTATGGGTTGCAAAAAGCCATGTGGCTGACCCAGAAACTATATCCACAGGGGTCCCAAGGGAATTAAAGGCCTCATCACTGCTAAAAATCCATTACCTTCAGAGAGAGATTCCAGAGCTTTTTAGAGAGGTGGGGGAAAAAGGTTTAGCACCTCTGCCTGCCAATTTTAACCATGAGGGCATTAAACTGTCCAGTTCCAAATGTTAAAGTACCAGTACCTCTTCTGTTATCACAGTTGAGAAATAAAATGTGTCAAGCAACCTCCAGAACAACAGTTCAGACTTGAAGGAGTTGCAGGATTTTGATACATAGTGCAGAACAAGTTAAGGTAAAACATACCTTACAATGTGGTTTTTGATGCTTTAGAGGCTTCATGTAGGGCTGCTGTTGTTACTGGGAGGATCAGTCACACGTGAGACATGCCCAGGCTCTGAAAAGAGCAAACCTTACCAGATCATGTCAAAGCTTGTACCATTACTAGATGCCCCTCTGCAAAAAGATGTATTGTTTGGTGTTAAAGCTGAGGAGGGTATCTAAAAAGAAAATGGAGGAGAAAATCTGGCCAAAATCAATGCAAACACAATGAATTTCTACAGGTACAACCTCCACGTTTCAGTAGAAATTGGCCTTCCAAAATTGGTTCTTTCTAGGCCACGGACAGACCCCCAAAGAGGTAGGATACAGGAAAGCCCGCAGGGTGAGGGCAATCTCAAGGGGTCATTTAGGAGGCAGACAGTCGTGGCAAACACCCACACAAAAGGTGGTGAGGAGAAGTTCACATGCCATTCTGAAAGCAAGAACCAATAATGACTTTCCACGCCTTTGCATGCCAAGTAAGGTCTCAAACTCAGCACCTTTAGAGGAAAAAGCTGGCAATTAAGTCAGTGGAAAATCGGCATATTGTCGCATAAAGACAAATGGATTCTGGACATTATGGAGCTGAAGGCAGAGGGCTACGAGATTTCCTTTCACACCCTTCTTAAGTCAATGAGAGGCATGCCAAAGCCTTATGCCACACAATCAAGGGGCAGAGCACAAACAAATTTCCAGATCTCATGGACATGAAAGCTATTCAAGAGGTACCCGGTGCCACAAGAACAGGGGTCAAGGCTTTTATTTACCAGACTATTCCTGGTACCAAGGAAGGGGAAAAGATTGAGACCTATTTCTGGATCTATCCAGCTCCTAAACACATTTTTAGCTTCCTCGTGCCAAAATTCTAGATGCTCAGATGCATTACAGCAGCTTCTTCCCATGCTTAAAAGCAAGGGAGTCTTCAACTGGTAACATTGGACCTCAAGGGTACATATTTCGCATGTCCCAATCGTACAGGTATTGCAGAAGATACCTCTAGATTTCTTGCAGGTTCAACCCATTACTTCAATTCTCTGCATTGCCCTTTGGCTACTCAAGCTACCAGAGTGTTCACTTAAATGCTCCGGCATCAGTAATAAGCCTACTGCCAGGGGACTTCAAGGGATACAACATATACCTATTATTCCTCGAAGCGACTCGCCCTGGATCCAGTTTTTGCGGACAGTGCCATTAGCACATACTTTATGACACATCTAGATGCGTTTGTAATATTATGTTGAATTCTCTGGGATACACAGTCAACAAAAAAATCAAGGCTAATAACCTTTCTCAAAACAATAATTTTTCCTGGGTGCCAGCTTGGATACAAAACACCCAGATGGGTCACCACCTCCATTTCTGTAGGTAGAAACAAGCAAGGCAACTTAACCCAATACAGAAAGCATCCTGGGCAAATCCTCACCAGGCTGACTGCCGAGGAAAATCCTGCAGGCTCTGGGATCTGCAAGCGAATCTTGCATGGCAGATTTACTAATCCCATGTGCTGGCTTCATATGAGGAAACTGAATGGTACCTAAAAAACTGGCATGGTCTCAACACAATGACCACCAGTTTGGAAACAGTAATACCACTAATTCCGGTGTCTTCAAAAGGAATTTTGTGGTGGGCTCAAAAACATGCCAAAGAAACACAGGTCTCCTCTCATTTCTGCAAGCTCTCAAGCAAATAAAATCATCACAACAGATACGCCTTCTGACCCTAAGCGCTTGGGCGCACATGATTTATTGGATCGGTGTGTATTCAGTGGCAAATGGTCCCAAAAAGAAAAGCACCTACACATCAATCAGACGTGGGGTTGAAATGCTAGCAGTAATAAAGCGCTATTTTAGCTTTCAAAGGGACCTACTGCCATCCAGGCCAGTGCTATTGATAAGGATGGAAGCTGTAACACCCAGTGTGTAATTTTGCAGCATAAACAAACAAGGAGGGTACACCACTTCATACCCCCTGCAGGTGAAGCCTGCTCTGTTTGGAACATGGCTCTGAATTACTAAATCAAGCTACAAGCACAGGTACCTGCCAGGCAAGGAAAACACCAAATTGGCGAAGACAACCTAAGCAGTAAAATATGACAGATCCACACGAATGGAAGTTGCAACCTCAAGTTTTCGTTAAAGATAAATCTCTCCAAGCATGGGGGAGAGGCCAGACGCCAGATCACTTTGCTTCCAACAGGAAATCACCAATTGACAAATTTTGGCTCAAGGACCTTTTCATCCACAGGCCTGGGAAAGTGGACGCACATTCTCCTTCAGTTGAGCCAGCAACAATGACAGTTAGCTATGCCTTTCCACCTCTCCTCTGCTGCCCAAAGTTCTAGCGCTAAAAAGCCAGAGCAGACAGACCAAGATGATTCTCATTGCTCCCGAGACTGGCCAAGGCAACACTGGTACCCACTCACCTGAAAAAGCCTGAAGCGCATTCCCCCACCATGGATCCTGCCTCTAATGCCTCTTTCTGCTGACTCAGCACAACTTCAAAACTATTCACAGTCAGCTGAAAACACTCAATCTAGGCTTATGTGAAAGATTCCTCCTTTAAATTCACAACAGGCTCTACTTCCAAGGAGGTTGCAGGATGTCGCCTTGGAGGCCTGGAAGACCACTCTACAAAAAAGCCTACTTTTGCAAAATGGAAACTGTTTTCAGTGCCTGGAATGAGAAAAGGGTCACAAAATCTGGAATACTGAATTTACCCCAAATATTACAGTACCTAGCAGAGATGCTGGAAGCAATTTTGACTTTCTTTATTCTCCTCCCATCAAAAATCCATGCCTCAGCCATTTCTGCAGAATACAACACTGATCCTCCTTTATTCTCTCACCCCTCTTAAGACAGTTCCTCAGGAGGGGGCTAAGAATATAAAACTCCCAATGAAACAACCAGTACCTGCTTGGGGACCTCAATTTTATACCCTGAAAACTGACCTTGTGGCTCCTTTTGAGCAAGCTGCTTCAACAGAG
Source organism: Protopterus annectens (assembly GCF_019279795.1). Lineage (NCBI taxonomy): Eukaryota > Metazoa > Chordata > Ceratodontiformes > Protopteridae > Protopterus > Protopterus annectens. The sequence goes on along the minus strand of NC_056751.1, from coordinate 116,172,721 downwards.
ACTGCAATACTTAAGTCTTGGAAAACAGCCTTCCTCCTGGCAATCACTTCAGCTAGCAGGGGTTTCAGAACTACTGTGTTCTCATGGCTTGTGCAGTCTTTCATCATTTTCCATCAGGACAGAGTTGTGGGCCTTTTGGCTTAACCAATCTGTCCTTCTTATGCCAAAGGTAGTATCCAGGATAGCCTTGAATCCAGGCTATCAATCCTACCCACCTTCCCACCCCTAATCACCTCAAACAAAGGGGAAAGACTACTACAGATTCCCTTTGGGACATGAACACAGATACAGCTAGATTATTTGGACAAGGAGACAAAGCCTTTCAGAAAATCTGAGCAACTCCTGTGTCCTGGTGCTGCAAAGAGTCTCAAGGGAAGCCAATTTGAAATGAACAATCTCAAAGTGGATAGCCGCACTGCATATGCGTTTTGTTACCTCTTTTCATGGTAAAATCTGTACCTGCAGGCATCATATCTCACTCCACAAAGTGGCCACAGCTACCTCTTGCAGCTTTTCCTCAGGGGAGGTTCCTACCAAAGATATTTTGAAAGCAGCCACTGGACTTCCGCACATACCTTCTCCAAGCACTATCACCTACCATCTCCTTACTCCAAATCTAGAGCAGGCTTTTGCCACTGTGCAGTCTTGCAGAGGCACTCCTGGCTCCTCCTATGGATTCCACTCCAGTGCCTACCACCCGCTTTTATAGCTTTGGGATTCTTGCTCATCTGTTATGACTGCAGCTAGTATGCATCAATCCAGAAATATAGTACAATTTTGTACATACCATACATGTAGATGTGCTAGAGTGCTAATATTGCCAGCTGCAGTCCAGGTTTCCCTCCCTCCTTCCCCTCTTGGGATGTGAGCCTAACGGCCAACACCTCCCTCTGTACAACCTGTTTGGGGTATTCTTTTCATAGGTTCTATAGGAGTTCAGCGTACTAGGCTATCTTGCATGTACCCATTAGGTTTTGCTGTGCCACCTCTGTCCAGCTGTGGACACAGAGATGATTCACCTGTAAATTGTCCACGCCCATCTCTCCCATCCACTCGTCAAGATTTTCTCGTGAACAGAGTCAGGTGAGGGGCCTCTGCCTCAAGTATGGACTGGGATTCTGTCTCCACATAGTGTAGCCAGGGAGTCTCTGGTGATGAATCTGTCCCTCCAGCACTACCCATTTATATCTGGTGTTGAGGTTTAAGTCTCTTTGCTCTCGTGGCTCTACGGTGGATTTGGATTTTGATTACCTGAGGGTGCAGCATGTCCATTAATTCCTGTGGGTTGGACATGGGCCTCCTTGTATGTCGAGCAACAGATCACCTCTGAGCAAGATGGGTGCATGCAACTGAATAGAGCTGGAGTTTCTTCGGTCGGGCATCGTATGACATATGTTTGAGCCTTATCCTTTTGGTGAGGAACTTTTGGGGTCTTCTTCCGAACTTGGCTGCAGGTGTCGGGAGTAAGGTACATTCGAATGGGCGCAGTGTGGCTCAATCATTGGTCTGATAAGAGTGAAGAGTACAGGGGGTGCAAATGACCTCCTCCTGATCTGGATCACGAATCCCTTCTCAATGATCAGGTGGGCAAATGGTAGTGAAAGGTCTTCCACAACCACTTTGGCAATGTGAGTGTCAAAAGAGAGTTACATTGTCAACTCTGGGTCCCCAGGTCCCTGGAGCAACTTCTTCCGTGTTAATGGATTACCACTTGTGTGGTAATTATAGGGGTTACCTTGTTTTTCCCAAAGGGTATGCGACTATACATTTTTGCTTTGGCATTTAGCTTAAGGCCATGGCTCTGGCAGTCTGAAGTTATCCTGGCTTTATAGAGAACCTCTCTCTGGAGGATGTCTGTGTCTGATGGAGTGTCAATTATAAAGGTGCCCAGTTTGCAGTCATCTGCCCGTAAATTTTTATTCAGCCAGCAATCCCCCCCATGTTTGCCTTCCGCACTTCAGAAAAATCAAATACTGCCGGGGTCAAGAGGGGGCCCAGGTGGACTGGAGCCCTGTGGGACACCACTGCGTGACCCGGCTTTTGAGTCTGACATGGCACCCAGCAACTCTAACCCTGTGTGTTCTGTCCTTGAGCCAGTTTGCAACCCATGTTGTGACATATGGGGCTTGGCACATATCTGAAGCTTCAGTGATCTTTTCGGCGATGCCCGATTGGGGTATTCTGTCGAACAGCTTTTTGCAGGGTCAAGGTAGGCTGTGTGAACTGCCTCACCCTTCATCAATGGCCTTAGTGACTGTTTCGAAAAAGTCGAGCCAAGTTCAAGAGGTGCAGGATCTGCCCTTGACAAAGCCAAAAGCTGGGTAGGGATCCAGTGTGCCCTAGGTGTCCCCAATGTCTTTATTTATGAGTTCCATTATGATCCTCTCCATAGCTTTTGGCAGACGAGAAGCTCGATCAAGCTGTATGCGGCGAAGTGCAATTTCAGGGTCACGTAGAAGCACCGCCTTTGTGGAGTGGGACACCACAGTTGCCGCACGCCATTCTTTGGCACGCGTGTCCTGTAGTAAAGGGCAAAGATTAAACAGCAGCCTGGTGTGTGACAGGTTTAGTTCCCTCATTGAGTTTCGTGTAGCACACAGCTGGGGACACCGTCCGGTCCCATTGGATGCTGTGTTTTTGCTTTACTAGAAGAGCAGCTCTCCCACCTGGGCATCTTTGAGATGTTTTGGGAGGCTAGACTCTGGTGGGATAGATATTTCTACTCGCGCTTTTGAGGAGGAGGGAGGAGAAATTTGCACTGTGAACCTGTCTGTCAGTATAAGTTAGCAAACAGTCTGTGGGTTCAGTGATTTTTCTTTTATCATTCTTTTTTGGACTAATTCTGGAGCATGTTTTTTTTCATCACGGGAGTTTCCCAACCCAGGTTTTGTAAGCATAGCTAAATAAGGCCTTATGATTGTCTATTGTGTCATTAGACGATTTTCTCCCCAAAGTTGGCCTTGGATGAGTTTATGGCGGAGTGATCCGTAGTTTTACTAGTATTGATCACAGATGCCTCTCCCTTTTAGGGACGCCTGCTCGCCTCATGTAGTAGCTTTCTCCTCTTCATTGTAGAGTTTGTTTGTAGGCTGGGGTCCACCCAGACCCGGGCGCCTGCCTTGCAGTGGTGGAAAGGGTCTTGATTTTATTAGGGATTGCTTGATCCATACATTCCTGGAGGTGCCTGCCAGGGAAAGAGGCAGACTCCAGTGGGCGGCTCAGCTTGGCGTGGGTTGTGCTTTCCACTGGCTCGGGGACAGCTTTGAAGGATACCACTCCAGTCTTAAGAAGTCACGAAGTTTGCTTTTGAGAAGTTCTTCTCACTGTGGTCTTTTTTTGCTGGGGGTGGGGGAGGCGGGTATGGATCTGATCCAGTGAGATTTCGACACATTTAGGGTCTGATCCGCCGCCGTCACCCTCAAAATGAAACAGGGATATATACTTCCGGTGTGGAGCATTTTGTCCCCCATGTTTTATGATGGATCAGGTCTAGTACTATATTTTTCTTCTTCTGTGGGGATGGTGACTCAGTTGTTCCATAGTATTTGAGTTTATGAACTCCCAGGAACCTTTTGGGCTAGGGTGTTGGGGGTTTGAGTAATGTTCCCGTGTAGTCTATGTTTGGGTAGTTGAAGTCACCCAATTAACATGATGGTGTTTGAGAGAGACATTCATACTCTCCAGTGTCTTCAGGAAGGCTGTGTGGGTTTCCGGAGGTTTGGAGAATGTGGTTCTAAAGTAGCATGCTTTACAAACTGGTAAGTGGGCAGTTTTACCTATGGTTACATTGCACCTGGATGGTGCTCCTCGATGCTCGCAGTTAGATTTGCCACTGACCTGGAGGGTGTGGGTATCCTTGGCGAATATGGATACTCCCCTCCTTTTTGTGGATCTTCGAGTCCGGGATTTTGGTTCCGAACGCATGATATGAGGTATAACCTGATGGTGCTGCTAGGTGCCTTTCTCAGGAGCAGCTTGAACCAGGTTTCAGTCACAGCCACAGACATCGATGTTCTCCATACTGAGGGAGGGGCTCGAGGGAAAATTGCATCTTGAGGGATTTAGACTTCTGGCATTGAGGCAGTATTACCCTTAGTTTTTCTCCATTTTTTTTTTTTTTGTTTTTCTAGGTGATAGGTTTTATCATTTGAGCCTTGCCTAAAAAGGTACTTATGGGGTGGCAAGATCCTTTGAAGTAATATCTCGTAAATTGCTTGCAACTACTGGTTTTTTTTGATTATATTGCATTGCATTATTACATAATTTTATGTATTGCCTTCCTTCTTCGGGGGCACCTGACATCTGGGGCCAAAGTGAAAAAAAACTGAAAGAAAATGGCGTCTGCTGGATCTTTTATACTGCTGTCGCACTGACGCCGGGAGGAAGCTTCGGCTTTCAAGACAGCTTGACGACGCCGGACCTAGAACTTTGGAATTCGACCGTGACCGAGGACCCGCCTCTGGACGGCAGGAAAACCCATCTGTTATGAAGCTTGCAGCTGGCTAGCACTCGAACACTCTACATTTATGGTAGGTACAAAACTGTACTTTTCTGCTCCGTACCATAAATACTGTGCATTGCTTTCATCCCTTCTGCCTTTTGAGAGTATTTTTTGTTCTGTTCCTTTTCAACATTGACTGCACTCAAGAGTTGCCATTTCCTCCTGTTTCTTCTTTTGTCACTCCAGCTTCAGGTGAACATTTTTACTGGTTTCCGTGAAAGCTCCAAAATGTTCTTTTATATGTGCAACCTCGTCCAGTTGCTTCTCCCGCTTTACTGGTTTCTCCTAATTTGGTTTGTCTCTTGCCTTCCTATCCTACTGTGATAAGCTTTCTGGAGTTAGATTTTTCTACACTGAATCGTTCTACTTCACAAAATAAGTACTCCATAACCTCAGTTTCTGGCTTTCTTTTAACTTTCTCCATTACTGAGCTTTCTTTCTACATCTCCCTCTTTGTGATGTATATATATTTTTTAATTTGTCCATATGTGGATGCCTTTACTTATATTTCTCTTTGAATATCTTCTTGGGGCTGGGGTTTCTTTCATTGATGGCCTCAGTTTTTATATGATGGAGTTTCTTGTGGACTGATGCTTCCTTCTGCAACAGGGCAGCCATCCCTCCCTCTGGGCCTGGCCCTAGCCCCATTGTAGGAAATAACTTCCATATTTTGAGGCAGATTCTCCACTCGTCATTTTCCAGTCCTGGCACCCAGTGTGCACCTACTAGTATTAGACATTTTTTATCCCGAGTCTTGTGCACCCAGGTGTCTTTTATAATTTTTTACTCTACTTCTGTCCACAGATATATACCCTACGCAAATTAGTTCAGTCTATATATCAGTGTCATCTTGGTGGAGATTTTTACAGTGAAAGAGGGTCCACTGCTTGTGAAGGTAATTTCTTACCAAGACTTGGAGGGATGAATTCAGTTTCAGCAGTACTTCTACTTCTTTGTTTGCTGACTTATGCTTATGCATTAAGGGTGGCATGATGGCACTGTAACTTATCCTTGGGCAGATTTTCACTCTAAGTGAATCTAGGCCAGGTTGAGCTTCTCAGGTTGGATGTTTATAGGTGAAATGCAAACAGACAATAAGAAAGAGTTCTTGTTTGACAAATGTCCGTTACAGGTAGATTTGCAATGGTGGCTTTAGGTAGAAGATGTTTTATCAGAGTGGTAATAAGATTTTTAGTTAGATTTCTTGGAAATCTGGAGGATTGGCTAGTAGAACTGGTTACAGAGTGTAATAGTTCTGTTAGGTTAGAGTTTTTGTGAGGAAATTCCGGGGTCATTCTTGATTTGTGTTGTGATCATGACAGATTGTCCTGAGGTTTTATTTAGGATTTGCATTTGGGTCATTTAATGAAGGCAGGATTATGTATTCAGAAGGTTGGAAAATTGTTTTAAGATATGATTAGCTATTTCCGGTTTGAAGTTGGAAGTTTTTGAGTTCTGACCTACTCTTGCTTGTTGTTAACCCTCGCCATTCTTTGGGTGCATTATCCTGTAGTAAGGCAAAGATTAAACAGCAGCCTTATGTGTGGGTTTAGTTCCTCATTGAGTTAGGTGCACACAGCTGGGGACACCGTCGGTCCCATTGATGCTGTGTTTTTGCTTTAGAGAGCAGCTCTCACCTGGGCATCTGAGATGTTTGGGAGGCTAGACTCTGGTGGGATAGATATTTCTCCTTTTGGGGGGGAGGAGAAATTTGCACTGAACCTGTCTGCCAGTATGTTGGCAATGTCTGTGGGTTCAGTGATTTTTTTATCATTTTGGACTAATTCTGAGCATATCTGGGAGTTTCCACCCAGGTTTCTAGCATAGCTAAAGAAGGCCTTATGATTGTCTATTGTGTCATTAGCGATTTTTCTCTCAAAGTTGGCCTTGGATGATTTTATGAGTGATCGTAGTTTTTTGCTAGTATTGATCTGAGATGCCTTCCCTTTTAGGGATTTTGCTCGGTCATGTAGTAGCTTTCTCCTCTTGTTGTAGAGTTTGTTTATGGCTGGGGTCCACCAGACCGGCCTGCCTTTGGTGGAAAGGGTCTTGATTTTATTAGGGATTGCTTGATCCATACATTCCTGGAGGTGCTCGTTGAAGGCATTTGTAAGGGTTTCAGCAGCGTGGGTTGTGGTTTCCACTGGCTCGGGGACCTTGAAGGATACCACTCCAGTCTTAAGAAGTCTTGTTTGCTTTTGAGAAGTTCTTCACTGTGGTCTTTTTGCTGGGGGTGGGGGATGTGGATCTCCAGTGAGATTAATTTATGGTCTGATCTCACCAATGAGGGATATACTTCTGTGGAGCATTTTGTCCCCATGTTTGTGATGATCAGGTCTAGTATATTTTCTTCTTGTGGGATGGTGACTAGTTGTTCCATAGCATTTGAGTTTATGAACTCCAGGAACCTTTGGGCTAGGTGTTGGGGCTTGAGTAATGTTCCCAGTCTATGTTTGGGTAGTTGAAGTCACCCAATATGATGGTGTTTGGAGAGACATTCATACTCTCCAGTGTCTTCAGGAAGGCTGTGTGGGTTTCCTGAGTTTGAGAATGTGGTCTGTAGCATGCTACAAACTGTAGCAGTTTACCTATGGTTAATTGCACCTGGATGGTCTCCGATGCTGCGTTGCCACTGACCTGGAGGTGTGGGTATCCTTTATGAATATGGATACTCCCTCCTTTTGTGGTTCGGTCCGGATTTTGGTTCCGAACGCATGATATGGTATAACCTGATGGTGCTGGGGTGCTCTCAGGAGCCTTGAACCAGGTTTCAGTCACAGCACAGACATCGATGTTCTCCATACTGAGGAGGGCTTGGCGTGCATCTTGAGGTTTAGACTTCTGGCATTGAGCAGTATTACCCTTAGTTTTCTCCATTTTGTTTTCTAGGGTGTAGGTTTATCATTTGAGCCTTGCCTAAAAAGGCACTATGGGGTGGCAAGATCCTTTGCCAATATCCGTGTATTTGCTTGCAACTACTGTTTTTTGATTATATTGCATTGCATTATTACATAATTTTATGTATTGCCTTCCTTCTGGGGGCACCTGACATCTGGGGCAAGAAAAACTGAAGAAAATGGCGTCTGCTGGATCTTTTATACTGCTGTCGCACTGACGTCGGGAGGAAGCGGCGACAACCCGGCCGGACCTAGACTTTGGAATTGCCGACCGAGGACCGCCTGACGGCAGGAAAACCCATCTGTTATGACTGCAGCTGTATTAGCACGAACATCTACATTTATGGTAGGTACAAAACTGTACTTTTCTGCTCCGTCATAATACTGTGCATTGCTTTCATCCTTCTGCCTTTGAGTATTTTGTTCTGTTCCTTTCAACATTGACTGCATCAGAGTTGCCACATTTTCCTGTTTCTTCTTTTGTCACCCAGCTTCAGGTGAACATTTTTACTGGTTTCCGGTGGAAAGCTCCAAAATGTCTTTATATGGCAACTGTCCAGTTGCTTCCCGTTTTACTGGTTTCTCCTAATTTGGACATCTCTTGCTCTATCCTACTGTGATGCTTTCTGAGTTAGATTTTCTACACTGAATCGTTCACTTCACAGGTACTCCATAACCTCAGTTTCTATTTCTTTAACTGCTCCATTACTGAGCTTTTCTACATTCCCTCTTTGTGATGTATATATTTTTTTAATTTGTCCATATGTGGATGCCTTTACTTATATTTCTCTTTGAATATCTTTGGGGCTGCCTTTTTCGTATTGATGGCCTCAGTTTTTATGATATTTTGTGGACTGATGCTTCCTTCTACAACAGGGCAGCCATCCTCCCCCTGGGCCTGGCCTAGCCCCATTGTAGGAATGCTTCCATATTTTGAGGATTCTCCACTGTCATTTTCCAGTCCTGGCACCAGTGCACCTACCAAGATTAGACATTTTTATCCCGAGTCTTGTGCACCCAGGTGTCTTTTATAATTTTTTGACCTACTTCTGTCCATGATATATACTACGCAAAACACAGTCTATATATCAGTGTCATCTTGGTGAGATTTTGTGAAAGAGGGTCCACCTTGTGAAGGTACTTACCAAGACTTGAGGATGAATTCAGTTTCAGCAGTACTTCTCGCCTTTGTTTGCTGACTTATGCTTATGCATTAAGGGTGGCATGATGCACATAATATCCTTGGGCAGATTTTCATCTATGAATCTAGAGTGACTTCTAGGTTATTTTACAAGTCAAGCTCTTGATGAACAAGTTCGCCTTGTAAGGAGAAATATTGATCAAACAAGGAAGAAGTGTTTGGAAAGATGGCTTTGATAGGGTGGAAATGAAAACAGACAATAAGAAAGAGAGAGTCTTGTTTGTACAAGATGTCCGTTTTGCCTTGTGTAGATTTTGCAATGGTGGATTTTAGGTGAAGCTAGATCGTGTTTTATCAGAGTGGTAATAAACGTATTTTAGGTTAGAGATTTTTTACTTGAGGAAACATCCCTGAGGAGGCAGATGCTGATGTAGAAGAGTTTGGAGAACGAGTGAAGTGATTAGTTTGCTGTTAAGAGTTTGATAACATGGTAAGGCAATTCATCATTGGTTACAATTCCTTGCTTTGTGTGCGCCTGTGAGTGTCAATTGACAGGGAGTTGGCAACAATAGTCTATAGGTATTTGATGTTGCTACCTTTTGGGGGGAATTACATTAGAGGTAGAAGTAAGAAGGTCAAGGTTATTGATGTTATATCAGTATCTAGTGCATAAAAGGATTGAACTTTGTTTTGGTGGGGGGGGGGGGGATATGAGAGAAGTCCTTGAACCAGTATTCAAAGTTGGAGAATTCTTCTTGCAGTTTGGCTTGAGCTCTTACAAGGTACTTGTATAGTATTGCATTAATCTACATACTGAATTGCAGGTGTAGCACTGACTCTCTACTTATGTTTTGGTAGCTATTGAACCAGTTGACTGTGTTGGTATTTAGTGCCAAGTCTTGATGAAAGTGAATATGACTAAGTGTTGAAAGCCTTGGGTAGGAACAAGGCCTAACAGCCTCAGTGTTCCAATCATTTCTAGATATCATTTGAGACTGATAAGAGTTGTGCTGTTTGAATAACACTTTTTAAATCCATACTGGGACATGCTGATTAAGGAGTTTGACTTAATGTATTAGGAGAGTTGATGATTTTTTTTTTTACTGTTCAGCACAGCATTGTGTCTTAGATTTTGTTTCAGGTGATGACCTACCTTTATGCAGTTGTACAAGAAAAGCTTTGCACCTTAGAGTGAGTAAACAAGCTTCCTTAATACCCTTATTAAATAGGTACAAGAAAATAATGGATCATTCAATAAGCTTGATTAACTTCTTGGTGTGGTTTTGTCATAGGTTCATAGGTGTTTACTAGGCTAACGACGACAAGGGCCTTTTTAAGCCTAGTCATGCATCGCAAATCTCTGACAAGTTCTGATACCCTTGATAAGTGTAAGCAGGGGCCTGGGAGATGAACCATTTACAGGTTACCTGTGTCCATTAGAGACATAAGTGCCAAACCATGGATGAATTTCTGGTTTCCCAGCCAATTAAAAGGCTTTCTCTGTCAAGCAAGTGCGCGCACACACACACACACCCTAGTTGACTGTAGTGACAACAGAACCCCATACCTTTCTAGGTGCACCGACTACAGACCTCTGTATTTAAGGCAAGTGCCACAGCTCAAGTCATATAATTTTTCTTCACTCTGAGGGGATCTTTTGGACACCTTTAACATTAGTGCAGGTTAAGCCCTTCTCTATGTATGCCGTGGACACCTTTCCCAGGTAGGCACACTTGTGGTTCGATTCACCATAAAAGGACAGAATATGGTACAGGTTACGCTCCTCTTTTACAGCTGAGAATCTTGCTGATGTTCTTGGGCTGAGGAGGGGATCAGCTAGGTTCTGGAAACATCTGACGGTTTTAAGTCAAGCTAGAAGGACTGAAACATACCTGTGGCTAATTTCTATTTGTAAGGAATTCTATTGCAACAATGATTGTTCTGTTATATTAGGATTGCCCCCTGTCTCTCTCTTTACATAGCACAGTCCCTGTTTGGACAGTTGTGCCCTGTGAAAAAAAAACATGAAAAACTGCAAATGTCCTGAGATTTTAGGACAAAAAGGTTTTCACACTTTCCTCTAATAGTGATGTAGAACACATATTCTGTTTATATTCCACCTTAGTATGATATAAAATACAAACAACATAAAATCTGTAAGATTATTTTGGCAAAGTGTGACATGCAGTAATTTGTAGTGGGTGTGGGTATGGTTTATCCTGCAAAATATCTTGTCTTTTGAAACAGACAAGTCCCACTTTAGGCATCTAAAAGTGTCATCCCTAATTCAAGTTTCTATGGTGAGTGCTCACACACAAAGGTGGTACTTTGTGCTCTTTGGTGTTAGATTTAAGGCTAGAGGGTGACCAAATGTTCTCTTGCCAGCAGATGTAAGAGAACGCAAACTTTGATAAAATGTACTTACCTGAACAGCATTAAAAATCTTAGGTTGCCTGACTTTTACTTTATTTCCACAGGGTCAGCCGTCTGGCAGCTGATTGCTTCATTCTTGAAACTTCCAATATCAGGCACACATTGCATTGTGGGTGCCACCATTGGGTTCTCACTCGTCGCAATCGGTACAAAAGGTGTTCAGTGGATACAGCTTGTGAAGATTGGTAATTGACATTTCCTTTTATGTGTGAGGGTATGTGGAAAAAGTCTTGCCAAAGTTTTTATGAAATTACTACTTTGTTTTTCCTAACTTGTTTAACTGTTTTGCGTATATTTATAAGATGATGACCACATGAATTTTGTTTTATGTGATGAAACAAATACCATTTATAGCAGCAGAGTAAAATCCAAATGTATTTAATGTTTCTTTTGGTTATTGGATGCTTAGTGGGATACACTAATTCTACATAGTGAGAGCTGACATGTCTTACAGTATTGTAAATGTGAATCTCCAAAAGGCTTAAACACAGACTTCACTAATTCTGCTTTTTCCCTATGCTGATTGTGGCTAACGTGTAGCTTTTCCTTTTCAGAACCACAAAAAAATGAAGCTGTATCATGCATGATTTTTGTTTTTAATCTTGCAGTCTTTAGAATGCTGTTCCTTACATTTGCTTATTGGGGGGGGGGGGGGGTGAGGATTTGCATTGTCCCTGAGCTATTTGTTCAAATTGTTTGTCTTAGTACTTTTCTTGTTGTGTACCCTTCTGTAGGAATGCAACTACAGTGTGATTCCTTTGAAATGCTTCACTTCTTCCATCATATAAAACTTCATTGGTCTGTTTGCATTTGGCATCGGATAAACCCTACAACATTTTCATTTTTCTCGGTGATATTTGTGACATTATGGATGGTAGGGTTTTCAGAGCTGCATATATGTTCCAGATACTCCTCTTCAGTAGTATACACAAAGGATAGCTTCCTATTTGCTACTGATTTAAGCATAATTTGTTGCATTATCATGTTCATTGTAAATGAATGAGATGCAGGGAGCCTTCATTTTTTTTCTAGTTTGTTTTTGTTCTCCTTGCCTACTAACCATCAAGATATCCCCCGATCAAACTTGGGCCTGTTCGTTCATCTCCTTGATGTGGAAGCGAGAACCATTCAGAAGGGCCATCACATAGGCAACATGAGGGTGGTTTGAGCTCTTGTTAGCATCCTGACCGTTAAGACAACATATGTGATGGATCCTAATCCCTCTCCTAGTCAGTGGAACAGGTGACCATAGCTAAGCTACAGTGCCTTTCTAATTTGAGTCCACACCCCCTGTGCACTGCACTTATGATAAAACCTGTAGCTGAACAAGCTTGGTGGCTGAATGCCTTTCCCCTGATTATCCTTTTTGCCATGCCTCCTCCCCTTCTCCAAGAGATTGTGGCCTTGTACAGCCCCTCATCTGCCCCCCCCCCCCCACACACACACACACACACACCATCTCCAGCAGACACCTGAGCCACTAATAGAACCCAGTTTCCTTGAGGCTGTAGTCAGGGCTTTATAGTTCTGCACCTGTGGCTGTAGTCCAGGCTTTATACCTCTACAGCAACAGAGTTGGGCAGGGAACCTTGTTTTTGATAGCAGTTCATGATGTTAGTGTATTGTCGATGCATGTTTTTATAGATTAATAGTTACACTGTGATTGTTTGTTCCTAGTGTCATCAGACTTCGATTGAAAGCAATGTGCATTATGATGATTATAGTGTTCCTGGGTGCAGAATTCTCATTTAAGTTCTTTACCATAGTAGGCACCAGATATTTTGGGAGGAGGGCGGCCCTAAAGCAGATGCATAACTTATTTGATATTGTAGTGTAGTGTGTTACATGAAGCAGATGTCTGTGTTCTTTGATTAGGGCCAGCTTATTCAGTATGTTTTGTTTCTAAGGTAAGCCTTTCTACTGTCTTTTGTGCCAGGACAAGTTTTCTATCTCTGCACTAAGTTGTTCTGCTTACATTTTAATTGTATGAAAATATGTGTAAACCAAGTAATTTTACATCATCCGGTACATCACGTCAGTATATAGCATTTAGCTGCCGCAGGTTCTAGTTAGCTCAACACCTTTAGGATATTTCCAAGTTCTAACTCCTCACCTTTCTGCAATAATTCTTGTGCCTCACTGCTTCTTCAGACCTCCATTACCTTTGAAAAGCATGACACTTGAGAGATGACCCCAGGTTATAGTCAGCACTTCTTGTTGATACAAGTTAGATTTTTATTTTTATTTTCATTTCCTATCACACTGAGATGTTCTTTGTGTTTCACTGTTGCAGTCATTACATTTGTGTAATCTGCTGGCAGGTTGCCCTCAGTCGGCCTGTTTAACAAAGTCTTGGGTCCTGCATCGGTTGCTGTCGCTTCTTCCTTGACGTCAGGTCGTCAGGGGTATAAAACATGCAGCCGATGCCATTACATCAGTCTTTCTTGCCGTGTGGTGCCCGAAGCAGAAGCAGTTCACAAGTGCCGGTCGGCCGACTCCTGAAATTTTCGTTTGAGTTTCAGAACTGAAGTCTTCAACTTAAAGCTAAGTACCCTGTTGGGGAAACTTTTTCTTGCTCCTTACCGGTGTCAGTAAAAGTTAATAATTGCATTACTTGTGGAAAGCAAATACCAAGATTTTAATTTGTACTGTATTCCTTGCCTAGGCCCTGACCACGACATACCTTTGTCGGTTTTGTGCTTTATTTAATCAGCGCACTATCCTTCGGTGGTACATTTTTGCCTCTAAATATTTCGGTTCTCTGTTTAATTATCCAGAAATTACATCTGTTAGCGATCCAACTACCAGAATTCCAAAAAAAAACGCAAAGAAAAATACAGAGACAGGCAGTAGAGGTCCAAAACTGCCGACAACGCTTCTCCTAAGCCAGTCGCCAGTTCCCCGGTACTCAGTGAGGCGCTTTCGCAGCCCCTGATACCTGCTACGTCTGACTCGCAGGCCTCTACTGAAACACATTTGGAGTCCGGTATGCTGAGAGATGCTTCACCTATGGATCCTGCCAATGTCTCTACCTTGGATGGGTTCGGAGCCGCTGTGCAGGCACCCGGCTTCTGAGGGTGTTTTCAGGCCTACAGACTTGCATATTAAACCGACTCCACCTTCTATACTAAGGCCTAAATCTCTATCTATGTCTAAAAAATGACACCCAGGCCACATATTCAGGCACCTATGCCTAAAAAACAATTGATCAGAATGGCTGAAGATCTTATTACTCTAATCAGGGGTAGTCAACCCCCTCCCCCCTTCTAAGAGGCCTAGGGCTGAGTTTGATTATGAATCTTCTGATCAGGACTCTGTTTCTTCTAATTCTTCCAATGACCTGGATTTGTCCATGCCTACTTATGAGGATTCTGATGCAGAGGATTCCATTCCGTCTGCGCCCCCCCGAGGACTTTTCTTTTGGGGAAACTTTACATATCTTAAGGGAACATTTCCCCTGGGAGAGTCGGGAATTTTCTGAATCTAAAAAGAGGCTTAGGGATTTCCTCCTTCTACCTCAGCATAGGCCTTTGGCTATATCTCCTGTACTAGACATTGTTGATGATGTGTTTGTGGAATCCAGTATGGCCCCTGATTCTCTGCCTCCGGCTCCTTGTAAACCTGACCTATACTACAGGGTTCCTGAGTCCCACAAGTTTCTTTTCAAAAATCCTGTTGCAGATCCAGAAACCATTTCTCAGGGGCCCAAGGACATTAAGGCTTCTACTGCTAAAAATCCTACCCCTTCTGATAGAGACTCCAGGGCGCTGGATAGATGGGGTAAAAAGGTTTATACTTCTGCAACCTTGGCAATCAGGGCTTTAAACTGCCAATTTGATATGTTAAAATGTCAACAGCATGTTATTGGACTGCTTAAACAGAAAAATATGTTGATTTCTGACTGTGTGAAAAATAAAGATTTACAGGATTTATTGCATTCTGCTGAGCAAGTTGGAAAACATACTTTGCAATGCGGTTTGGATTCTTTAGAGGCCTCTTGCAGGGCTGCTGTTACTGGGTCTGTGCTTAGAAGGCATGCTTGGCTTAAGGAGCAATCTCTGCCTGATCATGTTAAAGCAAAATTGTTGGATGCTCCTTTAAATCAGGACCGCATGTTTGGCAGTAAGGCTGAAGAAGTTCTAAAAAAGATGGAAGATGAGGCTAAATCTATGCAAACTGTAAAAGATTTCTTACAAGTGCAACCTCCAAGATTTAGTAGGCACTGGCCTACTAAGAATTGGTCCATTTCAGCTCCTTCCAGATCCACTCAAGCCAAACCCAGACACACCAAAAGCACCGGGTTTCAGTCCCAAGGGATTCTCAGAACTAAGCAATGGGGGGGCCTCCACTTCCAAATCAGGAAATAACAAGACACCCCCTATGGTAAATAGTCTCAGTGACTTTCCTTTAAAATTACCAAGCACTTACCTTTTAGCCACCCCGTTGGGGGGAAAGATTGCTCTTCATGCAAAAAAACTGGGAACACATAACCCAGGACAAATGGGTTTTAAATATAGTGTCCCAATTTCATTTCCACATGCCAACTCCAAACGGGTGGCCAGACCTGCCCCCAAATCAGTGGGCAGAGGCTCAGAAACAAGTACTTTCCCTCTTAAACATGGGGGCTATTCAACCGGTACCAGAAGAGGAAAAGGGACAAGGTTTCTATTCCAGGCTTTTCCTGGTACCCAGAAAAGGCAAATCATGGCGTCCAATTCTGGACCTGTCTACTCTAAACACCTTTCTGGACATTCCAAAATTCAAGATGCTAACTCTTCACCAGTTACTTCTATGCTAGACAAAGATGCCTGATTGGGATATGCAGGTAAGCTTCTTTTAAATCTAGATTTGCCAATCAGGGAATCTTGCAGAAGATACCTACGCTTTAAAGCAGGCTACTTGCATTATCAGTTCTCTGCAGTGCCCTTTGGCTTGTCTACTGCGCCCAGGGTATTCACAAAGTGCCCGGCTCCAGTAATTGCATTTTGCAGGCAAAGAAATATTCAAATATATCCATACCTGGACGATTGTCTAATTCAGGCAGAAAACCAGGCCATACTTCTAAATCACCAGGCGTCTGTAAAAAGGGTTCTAACTTGTCTAGGGTACACCATAAACAAAAAGAAATCACAACTGGTACCCTCTCAACAGATTACATTCCTGGGTGCAAGCTTGAATACAACTACCCAGATGGCTTTCCTCACTCCAGAAAAGAAAATTAATTTGGTAACTTACTTCAAACAAGTGGCCACTAAAACCCTGCTATCTGCGAGACAAATACTGCAAGCCTTGGGGTTCATGGCCTCCTGTATTATTCTAATTCCGTATGCAAGACTGCATATGAGGAAACTTCAGTGGTTCTTAAAAAGTCTATGGAGTTAACATTGTCACAGCCTGGAAACAATGATTCCTATCATACCTTGCCTACGCCTGGAATTCCTGTGGTGGGCAGAGGCCTGCCACCAAAACAAGGGACTGCCATTCACATTACCCCCTGCTGCCCAAACCCTAACTACAGACGCATCAGACTATGCATGGGGGGCTCACCTAGCAGGGAAGTGCATTCAGGGCAAATGGAACCCAAATCAAATGCACCTGCATATTAATAATCAAAAAGAAATGTTAGCTGTACAGAATGCTCTGACAGCCTTCAAGGACTACATTCATCCAGGACAACTAATGGTAAAGACGGACAACACCACGGTTATGTGGTACATAAACAAGCAGGGGGGGTACACATTTCTACCCCCTCTGCAGACTAGTCATGGCATTGTGGAACATGGCCTTGAGCTACCAAGTGCAACTACAAGCTCAATTCCTGCCAGGAAAACTGAATACACTGGCAGACTAAGCAGAAATCTCATGGACCCACACGAGTGGAAACTGGAACCACGGATTTTCAACATGTTGACAAGCAAATAGGGGAGCCCAGACATCTATTTGCCTCCCCCCCAGAACTACCAGTTGGACAAATATTGCACAAGGACTCCTCACAAAAAAGCCTGGAAAGTGGATGCTCTGTCCTTCAGTTGGAAAAAAACTTTCAGTCTACGCCTTTCCCCCTCTGCTCTCTAAAGTTCTGCTAAAAGTCAAACAGGGCAAACCAAAAATGATTTTGATTGCTCTAGACTGGCCTCGCCAATATTGGTACCCACTCCTGTGCAGTGTGTCACAAATATCTCCATGGCACCTGCCTCAGACACCTTCCTTGCTGTCTCGGCAGGGGAACCAAATTCTGCACCCTCAGCTCCCAACATTGAACCTTGCAGCTTGGCTAATCACTTAAATTCACCCTTAGCATCCCTCAGCAAACCTGTGATGGATGTCATCTTGAAAGCGAGAAGACCAAGTACTAGAAAATCTTATGCTGACAAATGGAAAAGATTCTGTGCCTGGAACCAATTTTTAGGGATGAGCACAGCAGCACCCAATTTACCTCAGATTTTGCAATACTTAACTGAGATGCTTCACAAGGGCCTGTCTTTTTCCTCTATTAAAATCCACACTTCAGCTATTTCAGCTCACTATAACACTGAACCACCCCTTCTCATTCCCTGCTCAAGCAGCATCTGAGGGGCAAAGAACTTGAGACCAGGAGAGCTCCTACCCCTGCCTGGGACCTTAACTTTGTTTTGGAAAAGCTCACTTTACCTCCTTTCGAGCCAGCTGCTACTGTAGACTTAATTTTTTTTTCTTGAAAAACAGCCTTCCTATTAGCAATCACTTCAGCTCGAAGGATATCTGAAGTACAGGCCCTTATGGCAATGGAGCCTTTCATCATCTTTCATGCGGACAGGGTATCTCTGAGGACCAATCCATCCTTCATGCCCAAGGTGGTTTCCAGTGTGGCTCTTAACCAATCCATTCATTTGCCAACCTTCTACCCCAATCCACAGAACAAAGGAGAACGGATTCTGCGTTCCTTGGATGTGCACAGATAACTTGGATTCTACTTGGACAGAATTAAATTTCGAAGAAAATCTGACCAATTGCTAGTGGCATTTGCTGCTGGGGCAGATGGGAAGGCTGTTTCGAAACAAACCATTTCTAAATGGATAAGCCATTGCATTCATTTCTGATATAAGCACCATGGAAAACCTATCCCCCAGGGGATCAGATCTCATTCCACCAGGGCTGCATCTACTTCTGCAGCCTTTTTCAGAGGTGTTCCTACCAGGGATATTCTAGAAGCTGCTACCTGGAGTTCAGTGCATACTTTCACCAGGCATATTCATTTACCAATTTTCTCTAAATCCAAAGCGGGCTTCGCCACTGCTGTCTTGCAGGGCCTTATAACTGGTCCTAATGCTGTGTAAATCCATCCTCCCAACCATAGCTTTGGGAATCTACCCAAATGTAATGACTGCAACAGTGAAACACGAACATAGTACAGTTGTGTGCAATTACCATAAATGTAGATGTTCAAGTGTATTCACTGTTGCAGTCCTGGTTACCCTTCCTCCAGCCCCCTGTTTTTCTCTTACTATACCTCTACTTTCTTTTGCTATGCTTAAAAGCCTTTGGTTTGTTTACTTTTGGTTGGAGGTATATTTTTATGTTTTTAATTTTATTTGCTCCCCATTTGGGGGGGCACCTGACATCTGGGGCAAGAAAAACTGATGTAATGGCGTTGGCTGCATGATCTGAAGTAGTTACTTCATTTGATCTGCAACCTGTGGGTGTCGATCTGACCTCGGATCCGATCCGGCAGCTTTCCAAGCTCCAAGATTCGAGCTCCTAGCTCCTCTCCCTACCCATAATCCCCTACTACCAACCACATTACCTCAGATCGTTTTTTGCCGCGGCTGAAGAAGCTTCCTTGTGAAGAGCTCCTGGCTGGGTGAGATCATTGCTGGTTTTAAACCAACTTTTCATTCAAAGTTGTCGTTGTGTGTGTGTTAGTTCCCTTTTCTGCTTCTTGTGCTAGTTTTTGTCCCTTTTCTGTTAAATTTATTACTAGTTTTATCTTCACTCCCCTCCCCCTCCTAGTGTTTGGGTGTGTGTGTGAATGATGTCAGAAGGGCCTAAGGCCACTTTTTCTAAATGTACTGAGTGTGGCCACAAGCTTTCTCCAGCTGATAGCCACACTCAGTGCGTTTTGTGCCTGGGGGCAGCCCATTTGTCAGAGGCCTGCCAAATCCGCGCGGCCTTTAACCCTCGGGCACTTTGGGATAGGAAGAACAAGCTGATCCTGGCGGGAAAGCTCCCCCAGGAGTCGGCTTCTTCTTCCTCTCCCGTTCGGGCTCCAGCTGCTTTGGCAGCTTCGGCACCATCTATCCCCTTATCTCTACCTGGGACTCAACCTCCCTCATCGGGTTTGAGCTCTGGGGAAACTAGTGCCTCTTCCCTTAGAGAGAGGAGGCACAAGGATAAGGATGGACATAAGTCCCACAAAAGGCGGGCCGAATCTCATCCTTCGGCTCTGCCAGCAAAACTACTTAAATCTCCCTCGAGGGTCTCCGGATCCCCCTCCTCTCGGTGCCGTTCGCCTTGTTTTTCACTGAAGCCGGAGGAGAAGGATAGGTCTCCCTCGAGATTTTCGAGGCGGCCCTCCCAGCCCGCCTCTACTACTTCATCTAGGTCGATCCGAAGCGGATATGGATCGGATGATGCGTCGGTTCTTACAGACCCAAGTGCAGATGGGGATGCTCTTTCCTCAACCCCCCCCCCACCGGGGGGGAGTGCAGCCCCCATATTTGCCCCGATCACTCCTTCTCCGACTCGTTTTCGGGTCTCTGAGTCATCGGATTAAGGCCCTTTCGGACCCGGGGAATTGTCGGTGC
The DNA here is from genome assembly GCF_019279795.1 of Protopterus annectens. Lineage (NCBI taxonomy): Eukaryota > Metazoa > Chordata > Ceratodontiformes > Protopteridae > Protopterus > Protopterus annectens. The sequence continues at coordinate 116,152,966 of NC_056751.1, read as the reverse complement.
CGATAGCGGTGGTCTCTTCGCAGACTATACCTTCGAGCTTGTTGGACCCGAGCTCTCGGGGCCGAGGGCTAAGCGTCGGATCCGAGGGAGTTGCTGTGTCTTCGGCGCTGTTGGCGTCGGAGCACACCTCTGCCTCGGCGCCGACTGCATCGGCTCCAACCCCGATCCCTTCCTCGGATCCGAGGAGATTGCTCTCAGAGGCTGGCGAGAGTGGCTCTCCTTCGGCTTTTGAGGTAGTGGAGAGGGTACTGTCGAGGTCCTCCAGATCCCCGACCCGGGCTTCGGATCCACCCGTACCCCCACTGTATGAGGGTCTGTCTTCTATCATCCGTCCATCTGGACAGCCTGCCCCAGCCCTCCAGCTAGTTCCCGTGGACGAGCCCTCTTCGGACAGTCCCACCGAGGAGGTCCCTCGAAAACATCGGTGCAAAAGGAGGCACCTGGACTCCCCTGAGTCCATTACCGCAGACACGGACTTAGATGATACGGAGGGTTCCCCATGGTCACCCCCTGAAGATGTCTCCATTGGAGACATCATGGAAATGTTGCGTATCAGAGGGGGGTGGTCAGCCCAAAAGCCCTCCCTTGAGGAGTCCGTGTTCCTGGAGGCCTTTGAGGCAGGCCCATCTACCTCCTGGGTGTCCCCTCCGGCCGACCCCCTGGTGGAGTTAATTACCACCAGGGCTTGGAATGAGCCCGACACCATGGAGCCAATCCCTAGGCGCCCCGATAAAGTCCTCAGCCCACCCACAGATAGACCGTCTTGAGCCAAAGGAACCCCCGTTGATGCTATGTTGGTGGCGGCGGCCACCAAGAAAGAACTTGCGCAGGAGAGTTCTTCGGTCCATCCGCCGGATAAGGAATCTCAAGCGCTTGACCGGATTGGGAAGCAGATGTTTGCTTCAGCGACCTTTTCCATAAGGGCGCTGAACTATATGGCACATACCATTAGGCTACAGTGAGACTTGATTAAAGAATACACTTCAGCCCCCCCCGGAGTCCATGTCGGTCCCAGACAAAAAGGTTTTTGAGACTCGAATGGCCACTCTAAAATCCATCTCCAATACATCTATGCGGCTTCTCTCCCATGCAACGGAGGGAGCCGCTAGAGCTAGCGGAGCCGGGGTCGTCCTGCGACGTCTCTCCTGGCTCCATCTGTGCGACTTCACGGACCCCTTCAAGGTGTCCTTCGCGAACGCCCCTTTTGACGGTTCTGCCTTGTTTGGCAAAACTGTTCGCGACACGCTGGTCCAAAGCGAAAAGGACGGGAAGACGCTGTCTGCCGTCGGAGTCCGCTTCTCTAATCCCCAAAGATCCTTCTCCAGGAATCAGAGGGGACAAAAGAAGCTGTGGTTCCATAAGTCTCAGCAATCCCATCCTGCTGCGGACCAGTCGTCCTCTAGAGGCAGAGGAGGACAAGGTGGACGCCGGCCCAGAGGCAGAGGGAGGCCATGTAATTTCGGGTCTAGAGAACCTTTCTCTGACAGACCCATGCAACAGCCCTGAGGGCTTGCCCGACTGTCCCTCTCTGGAGGCAGTCGGGGGGCGATTGTCGGAGCACCTGTCAAACTGGGAGTCCCTTACAACAGATCGATGGGTGCTCCGGATCATATCCAGAGGTTACTCCATTCCATTCATAAACCTTCCCCCCAAACCCAGACGTCTCCCTGATGTCCCACCCGATCAGAGGGAGGCAGCGGCTTTGGAGATTTCAAAGCTGCTAAGAAAGAGCCATCCAGCCCGTCCCCCCAGACCAGTCCGGATTGGGTTATTACTCCAGGTTGGTTCATTTTGGTGCCAAAGAAAACGGGGGACCTCAGACCCATCTTAGACCTTTCCGCCCTGAACCTGTTCATACCCAAGGAAAAGTTCTGGATGGTCACTCTCCAATCAATTCTCCCCTTGCTGCGGGAGAATGACTGGATGTGTTCGCTAGACCTCAAGGATGCGTATTAACACATATTAATGGACAGACGATCCAGGAGGTTCCTCCGCTTCTGGCTCGGAGCCAGTCATTATCAATTCAGGGTTCTTCCATTCGGCCTCACCTCAGCCCCCAGAGTGTTCACCAAGGTCATGGCAGTGGTTGCAGCCCACCTGAGACTCCAGGGCATTCAGGTCTTCCCTTACCTAGACGACTGGCTCCTCACCGCGACCAACAGGCATCGGCTCTGTGCGGCGAGAGATTATGCTCTGTCTCTGGCCCACAACCTAGGCATCTCAGTGAACGAGCAGAAATCCTGCCTGTGCCCCACTCAAGCCCTAGAATTCATGGGGGCCAGGTTAGATACATGAATCTCCAAAGTTGTTCTAACGTCAGTCAGGCTGAACAGCTTGTTGTTTCAGGTGTTAGCCCTTCTTCGGAGCCCTGCTCCTCCAGAGGAGTTAGTCCTGAGGGCACTGGGGTCTGTCAGCAGCGATCGGTCTCTCTCTTCATGCCCGACTGCGAATGCACATATTACAATGGACCCTTCAAGTCCAATGGTCCCTGTCAATCCACCCATTATGCATGCCAATACCCCTGAGCAGGTTGTGCAGGGACTCACTTCTGTGGTGGTTACAGGCAGAAGGGAGACACTTTGTGATTCCCCCGGCCAAAGCCACGTTGACCACGGATGCTTCTTGCCTCGGGTGGGGGGGGGCATTGTTCAGGCAGATCCATTCAAGGCACGTGGACTTGAGATGAGGGCGGCGCTTTTGGCGTTGCAAGCTCTCCACGACCTTCTTCCCATAGGGACTATTGCAATCTAGACGGACAACATGTTGGTAGTCTGGTATATAAACAAACAAGGAGGGACCAGATCTTATCCCCTGTGTCGAGAAGCCATGAGTGTGTGGGAATGGGCGATTTCCACCAACCGCTTTCTGATTGCAATGCACATTCTGGGACGGTCCAACATATTAGCGGACAAGCTAAGTCGAGTATTCCTCACTCCATACGAGTGGTGTCTGAATCCATCTGTTGCGAAGCAGATCTTCCACAAATGGGGTCAGCCTCGCTGCGACCTTTTCGCTTCTCCTTTAAACACAAAATGCAGTGAGTACTTCGCGATAGTTCCCCCCAGAGGGGAGACCCCCAGAGATGCTCTAGTCCATGCTTGGCCTCCCGGACTCCTTTATGCTTATCCCCCCCTCCCACTTATGATGAAATTCATCCAGAAAGCCCGTCTGTTGGGGAGCAGAGTTATCCTCATAGCCCCATTCTGGCCTCGACAGATCTGGTTCCCCTTTCTGCGGTCTGTGTAGCTTCCCCATGGATTCTGGATCCCAGTCCAGACCTAATCTCGCACCCAGCGAGATGCCATACCCCAAACCTGGTCAGTCTCAAACTTACTGCTTGGTTGATCCAGTTCCATTAATGGCTAGGACTCCCGGTATCTCATCCCCCGTTAAGGCCATTCTGGTGGCGGCTCATAAACCATCTACCAGGAAACTTTACAACAGTAAATGGAAACGTTTTTCCATCTGGGCCAAAGATAAAGAATTGGACCCGTTTACTGTCCCTATTCCGACTATTCTGGACTTCCTTTCCCTGCTTTTTAGACAGGGAGCAAGTGCCTCCACAGTCAAAGTGCAGTTGGCGGCCATCTCCCATTTTCACGTGGGGGACGGCATAGGCTCCTTAGCATCTACAAAGTTGTGCAAAACCTTCTTAAGAGGCGTTTTTCTTTTGAAACCACCTGTCAAGACTGTGGTTCCCCCGTGGGATCTCACTCTGGTCTTACAAGCCTTAACGAGACCACCCTTTGAGCCTGCGGCCAAGTTCTTGTCTTGGAAAACTGCTTTTTTAGTGGCTATTACTTCAGCCAAGAGAGTTTCAGAATTACAAGCTCTGTGTATCAAACCTCCGTACCTTATTTTTCACAAAGATAGAGTGTCCCTCAGGACTAACCTGTCTTTCTTGCCTAAGGTGGCTACAGAATCAAACATTAATCAATCAGTAAATCTTCCTGTATTTTTCCCAAATTTTCACAACAAAGGCGAATACACGTTGCACAAATTGGATGTACACAGACAACTGCATTTTTAATAGCACAGGACTAGAGAGTTTCGCAAGTCGGACCAGTTGTTTGTTATGCAAAATCAGCCATGGGCAAGGCAATTGCTAAAGTGACTGTAATAAATTGGATCCGTCAATGCATTATGCTGGGATACACTTCATCTGGGAAGCCAGCTTCGGTTGGCGTCCGTGCTCATTCCACAAGATCTGTAGCTACCTCAACAGCCTTTTGGTCTAGGGTTCCAGTAGACGATATTTGTTCAGCAGCTACCTGGTCCTCATCTCATACGTTCATTTCTCATTACAAACTGGATATGATTTCCAGGAGTAGGGCTTCTTTGGCTCATGTGCTTCGGAATATCCTTCCGTAAGGACCACCCAGGTTTTTATAGGTTAGCTGGGGACTCTGTCCCACAGGTTGCAGATCAAATGAAGTAACTACTTCAGATAAAGAAGTTATGTACTCACCATAACGTTCCATCTGAGTAGATACTTCATTTGTCTGCAACCTACCCCCCCTGAACCTCAGGAATTTTTCTGATCATTCGGAGTTGGTTTCTGTCTCGAGTTGGTGAGGCAAAAAAACTGATCTGAGGTAATGTGGTTGGTAGTAGGGGATTATGGGTAGGGGGAGGAGCTAGGAGCTCGAATCTTGGAGCTTGGAAAGCTGCTGGATCGGATCCGACGTCGAATCCGACACCCACAGGTTGCAGACAAATTAAGTATCTACTCAGATGAAATGTTATGGTGAGTACATAACTTCTTTTTTTATACCCCGACGACATGGAAGAAGGGACAGCAACTGATGCAGGACCCAAGACTTTGTTAATCAGGCCGACTGAGGGCGACCTGCCAGCAGATTTACCCAAATGTAATGACTGCAACAGTGAATACACTTGAAACATCTACATTTATGGTAAGTGTAAACAACTGTACTTTTTATTCAAGACTTGGCTCCTCCTGATGAAACCTTTGCTGATGCTACCTGTGTGTTTGTCACTTAGGCTTTTCAGTCTAGTTAAAATAGATAAGGAAGTTAGAAAGGAAAAGTGTTCTGGTCTGTAAAAAAGCATCAAATATAGGTGTACGATCCTGCCTCAGGTCTGTAGGTCTAGATCCATGCTTGCAGACATTCACTCACTCCAAGAACAGCTTATAAAACACAAATTAATACTTGACCAGTCCAAAACCAAAACCGTACTCTGTGGGACTCTTCCCAAAACGTTCCTTTCCTGGAAATAGCATCCACATCCCAGACTTAAACCAACGCTACCATAGAAACCCCCTCCTCCAAATACTTTGGAATTTGGTTACCACACATGAGAAAAAAATCCACTCCCTTTTCTTGGCCAGCAAAATTTCTGTGTCTTAGTGCACCAGCTAGAACAGTTGTATGAAAGTGAATCCTCGTGTCTGAGCTTAAATACAGCCTTTCTGTCAGTGCTGTGGCCTCCAGGAAGAACTTGGACACACTGCAAACCACTTCATCGCCAACATAAAGTACATCACTGCCTCACTAACCAAAGTCAAATGCCCCCTCTGGAATAGAGAGCTGAACTTCTGTTTGGTGCAAAGCCTTTTAAACTAATGTGTCTAGAAACATACTTACCTCTTCTATCAAAACTAATTGAAAAAAATCTTATGATGTCTGAAATCATTTGCAAATTAGTCCCAACAGCCAGTGTATAGTGCACCAGACACTCTTTCTCCACTCAGGCCCAAACACTGGCAAAATCTCCCAGATCAGCTTGCACTCTGCTCTTACCTAAACTTCCATCAGCATTTTAAAAACCTACCTCGTTAAAGAAGCTGAATGCATCTGCCTAAAAAACGGTAGTCACATTGCTACTTCTCAGCCTTCCTAATTGACAGTCATTTTATCAAATTAAAGTATATTATGTTAATTATTTAATCTACTGTGGTTATTTGCAGTCTTAGCATTAATGTTTTTTGTTAATAAGCTACTATTTGTTGTGCTATCTAACTTTATATATGCCATGTATTTCGTAGCATTTTCTTTGTCCGGGCTGTGTCTGAAAGTGATCCATTCTAATGAATACACTACCCTAGTAAACAAACCAGCAAACATAATTAATGTAAATACATACATAAATAAGAATGTTAAATGAATTCCAAATGAATTAATCTGATAAGGTTTATGGCTATCCCCTCTTCCCCATCTCGTTTCAGGGTAACTGGAACATTTGTTTTTCCCCCTTTTTGCATGCCTCCTGTCTGGCCCACTGTTTGGCACAGGTAGAACTGAAGCTGATTTTCCTGCAGCAGAAATCCTTGTCAAGGTTCTGTTTTTCATTGTGTGCAGTCCCTTTGTCTATGACCTTTTCACTGACCAGTTTGGAACCAGCAGCTAACATGGTTGTTGCATTCCCCCTTCACTATGCACCAATGCACTTCGTTCCTTCTAGAGTTTCTAATGTCTATCATTTGATGCATCTGGCCTAAAGCTGTCTGCTTTATTGTTGTCATCTTGTTGCTGAGGGCCTGGGCAGCTGACTCTGGTTTGAGTTTCTTGGCACCTGTGATCTCCATGTCACCAGACTGTTCAACACAGGGCTTTGGCATCTTTATCAGTGCTCCCAGAGCAGGGTTTAACACTAGACTTGTTTTTGACTAACCGGTCCAGGGATTTTGTGGTAGTATAGACCTCAGGCCAGGACTCCCATGCATCTGAGCCTTTAGCTGCCTCCCCCCAAGTCTTCTCATCAGAGAGGCAGTGAAACATAAATCTGTTGTAAAAATAGATATAAGGCACTTAGTCACCCCACTTCAGCATATCCAAGTACTGTCCTTTTTTCCCTTACTAGAGGGGGTCTTGGAAGAGAGAAACATTTAGGGTTCTGATTGGCTTATTTGCATGCTATTGTTAAGGATTAATATTCTCATTGTTCTGAGGCACCCTTGTGATTTGGAGAGGCAAAGAGCTTCAGGACATTGTGGTAGCTGGAGTATTAGGACTTAGAAAAGTCTTAAATGTGCCAGGCTTACTAGTGCCTACTGGAGCTGCTACTGTCTGAAGTGAGCTGGCATTGCAAAGCAAGCCATTCATTTCTTTGGCCTATTTGTAGTATAGACTAAATATTGTCATTGTATGTCTACGAATTGGCCTAGTGGGACCAATCCTGTCAACAGTGTGTGAATAAAAATAAAAAGTCATTTTTCTCTGTCTGCAGTTATGGCCATCTCTCTCTCATTCTGTCTCTGTCCAAATAAAGGGCAGCTTGGAGAATGATCTCCTAGTGATCATTAAACTAAGCTGTCTTGTTTGCATCTAGCAGTTGCATTGTTTGTAAGAATGACATAAGCAGAAACTTAAGCTTTATTTAAATAATGTTATAAATTTCTGAGAACATGAAACCATTTCAAGCTTAACATATCCATATATTGAGAAAGAAGCAAATTTAAACGTTAAGGATGTTACTACATGTAAGTGAATTTGATTATGAAAAAATGAAAATAGTTCCCAGCAGTTTGAATTACTAATTTTGTTTATAAATGTGTCATTAATATTTGCTTCTGAAACTATATCAAAATGTTTCCCTTGAATCCTTTCAGTTTTAGCAGATGTTTCCTGAAACATGATTCCAGCGAGCATCTGCATTTGTCAATGAAGCTGTACCAAGAAATGCTAAGCTACGACACGAGTATCATTTGCACAAAATGCATCTTTCTGTAACCTGAAGATGTCCTTCAAGGATGCATCTGCAGTCCTAACAAATGGGTTGTCCTGCCTCAGGCAGCCCTTCGGTCGGCCGGATTCCAAAGTCTGGGTCTGGCCTCGGCTGATGTTGCACTTCACCCGACATCATAGCTGCAGTTCAGCGGGTATAAAGGCATTAGCCGACGCCATTTTCCTCGGTCTTTCTTGCCACGTGGCGCCCGAAGCAGAAGCTGTTCGCAAGTGCCGGTCAGTCAGAACCAGAGATTGCTACTACCGAAGACTTCTAAAAAGCTAAGTACCCCGTTGGGGACTCTTTCTTGCCTCAGCCGATGTCAGAAAAAGTGAATAACTGTTTAACTTGTGGGAAACAAATACCTCATAAAGATTTCCACTCTTACTGCCTACCTTGTTTAGGCCCAGACCACGACGTAGCAGCTTGTCTAGCCTGTGCTTCCTTCAACCGATGGACACTTAGACGTCGGTCGGAGTTTGCAGAGGAGTTTTTCGGCTCCGCTTTTGCTTATAACATGCCGTCGGAGACTCCGACTTCACATTTAGCTAAAAGCGTAAGGAAAAGGACCGACACTCGCAGTTTTCGGCCGAAACCGCGGTTAAGCCAACCGCGAGTGTCTCTGTTTCTGCCGAAACAGAGTCCGCGGTTCTTCCTTCGGCCGAAAGCATGCCTCCTACAACCGAGGCCTCATCCAGCATGGCTGAATCTGCTACGGAAATTCCACCTGCTCTTACAGGCTCTCAGGATTTATCAGATACTATCCCCTTAGATATATCTATTCCTGCACGTGGAGCTGCTAGGCCCCCTGCATCCATGTCAGTTAAGGCTTTTGCCAGGGCTAAAGCGGCTAAATCAACAAAGACCGTGCCTGCTAAAACCCCCTCTCACAGGCCTAGCTCTAGTACTCAAATGCTTAGTCTAGCAGAGGATCTCATTTCTTTGATCAGGGGATCCCAGCCTCACCCGGACAGGGCCTCTCACCCCCCTCCAGAGAAGAGGCCTAGAGCAGAGCCCCCTGAGCCAGTTTCTACTGATTACTTCTCTGATGATTCAGACAATACTAATCCCCCAGAAGGCCCTTATTCTCCATATGAGGACTCCGATGCAGAAGACTCCATCCCTTCTGCCTCTCCTCCTGAGGAATTATCTTTTGGGGAAACCTTGCATGCTATGAGAACAATTTCAATGGCAGGGCCAGGATTTTTCAGACTCTAGGAAAAGGCTTAGGACCTTTTTACATTTGCCACAGCATAGACAGTACTTACAGTTGTGGATGATGCATTTAATGATGCTTGTACTGCTCCTGACTCTCTTCCTCCGGCCCCTGCTAAGCCCGACAGATACTACAGGGTTCCGGACACACATTATCACTTGTATAAGGCTCCTATTGCAGATCCTGAAACTATTTCACAGGGCCCCAAAGCTGTAGCAGCTGCCTCTACCAAAAACCCCCTCCCCTCTGAAAGAGAATCTAGGGCTTTAGAGAGATGGGGTAAAAAAAGTGTATACTTCTGCTACTCTTTCGGCCAGGGCCTTAAACTGTCAATTCCACGTGATTCAATATCAGGAATTCCTGTTAGATCAGCTAACTAAAAAACTGTCCTCACCTGAGCCTTTAGACCGCAAGTCCCTTCAGGATTTGGTACATAACACTCAGCAGGTCAGTAATCATTCCTTAAAATGCGGCTATGATGCACTGGAGGCTTCCTTTAGATCAGCTATGACTGGTACAGTGATCAGAAGGCATGCATGGTTAAAAGAGCAATCCTTACCAGACCATGTAAAGTCCAAGCTTTTAGATGCTCCCATGGAAAAGCACAGTTTGTTTGGTTCCCCTGCACAGCAAGTGTTGAAGGTGGAAGAAAAAGCTAAATCTGTCCAGACAGTCAAGGATTTCTTACAGGTCCAGCCTCTGAGGTTTAGTAGGAACTGGCCTTCCAAGAATTGGTCCTTTCCAGACACCACAAGAGCACAGAGAAGCAGAAATAGACGCCCAAGAGGCAGAGGTCAATCCAGAGGTGCCTGCAGGGGACGTCAGTGGCAGCCTAACAGCCAGAGAAGTACTGCCACAGATCCAGCCACTACTACTTCCACAGGACAATCACAGTGACTTGGCTCTGAAACCACCTACCAGGGAACAACTAGAAGCACCCTTAGGCGGAAAGTTAGCCTTATTTTCAGTAAATTGGCATTACATTACAGGAGACAAATGGATTTTGCAGAGAATAGACAAAGGCTACAGGTTTCACTTCCATACTCTTCCAAGGAAGAGAGGAATGCCAAACCTACCTCCAAACCAAAAGACAAACACTCTACAGCAAATAGACCACTTACTAAGGATGAGAGCTATAGAAAAGGTACCGGCTATGGAACAAGGACAAGGATTTTATTCCAGGCTTTTCCTGGTACCAATAAAGGAAAACCAATGGAGACCTATCCTCGACCTGTCCGCTCTGAACACATATCTTATTGTTCCAAAATTCAAGATGCTGACCCTACAGCAACTTCTTCCCATGCTGGGCAAGGAGTCTTGGCTGGTGACTCTGGATCTCAAGGAGGCATACCTGCACGTCCCCATACAACCAAATTGCAGAAGATACCTCAGATTTCTTGCAGGATCAGAGCATTATCAATTCTCAGCATTGCCTTTTGGCTTATCTACTGCGCCCAGAGTATTCACGAAATGCCTGGCATCAGTAATTGCTCATTGCAGGCTTCAGGGAATTCAAATTTATCCATACCTGGACGACTGCCTGTTACAAGCGGACAGCAAAGACAAATTAACAAAAGATTTGAAAAAGGTTATTCCTCTACTACAAGCCCTGGGATACACAGTCAACATAAAAAAGTCAAGGCTGATCCCATCCCAAAGGATAACTTTCTTGGGTGCAGAACTGGACACATCAAACCAGATGGCATTCCTCACAGCAGAAAAGCAGAAGCAACTACCACCTTATTTCATGGCATTAACAGCACAGAACCAGCTTACAGCAAGGAAAATCCTGCAAACCCTGGGTTACATGGCATCCTGCATAATATTGATTCCACATGCCAGACTACCTATGAGGAAGTTGCAATGGTACCTGAGGAATTTATGGTCTCAGCACAAGCACAGCCTAGAAACCCAAATTCCAATAATTCCATGCCTGAAGCAAGAATTCCAGTGGTGGGCCCAGGCCTGTCAATTGAACAAAGGACTGCCCTTCCACAGGCCTCACCCAAACCAGACTATCACCATGGACTCCTCAGACCTCAGTTGGGGGGCACACATGGTGGACAAGTGCATACAAGGCTTATGGACTCAAGACCAGATGAACCTTCACATAAATCAAAAAGAGATGCTGGCAGTAAAGCAGGCAATTCAGACATTCAGACCGTTTCTTCAACAGGGTCATTTCCTGATAAGGACGGACAACACCACAGTTATGTGGTATATCAACAAACAGGGAGGCACACATTCATATCCTCTATGCCGGATGGCAATGGACCTCTGGAATGTGGCCCTGAACCTCAACATTCAGCTCCAGGCCATATTTGTGCCAGGAAAAGAAAATATTCTAGCAGACATCTTAAGCAGAACTACCACGGATGCCCACGAATGGATGCTGCATCCAGACATCTTCAAATCCATTACAAGGAAATGGGGACTACCAGAAATAGACCTGTTCGCATCCCCACACAACCACCAGTTGAAAAAATTCTGCACAAGGACATACCACCCACTTGCTTGGAAGGTGGACTCCCTATCCTTCAGTTGGAAAAACCTGACAGCATATGCATTCCCACCTCTCCCTTTGATGCACAAAGTGCTACTGAAGATCAAAGAAGATCACCCAAGGATCATCTTGATAGCTCCAGACTTCCCGAGGCAACATTGGTACCCGCTACTAAGGAGTATGTCTCGGGGAACACGCATGGCCTCTACCCCTACTACCTCTGCTGCTAACACAGAACAACTTCAAAATCCTGCATCCAAACTTGAAAACACTGCAGCTAGCTGCTTGGAACATTACATAAGACAACATAACCCAGATTTATCTCAAAGGGTTAAAGACATTATCTTGGAGGCTCGCAGACCCTCAACAAGGAAAACCTATTCAGCAAAATGGAAAAGATATCTCATTTGGAGTACAACAAAAGGAGTAGATGCATCATTGGCAAACATAGCTAACATCCTGGAATATTTAGCAGAGCTTTTCCACAATGGCCTGTCTTACTCCTCCATTAAGATTCATGCAGCAGCAATTTCAGCACAATACAACATGGATCCTCCAGTCTTTTCTCAACCTCTACTCAGGCAGTTTCTGAGAGGAATTAAAAATGTAAAGCCACCAAGGAAACCACCATTGCCTACATGGGACTTGAACTTTGTGTTAGAAAAGTTGACACTTCCCCCTTTTGAACCAGCAGCAACAGCAGAATTACAGTACTTGTCTTGGAAAACTGCATTCCTGCTTGCAATCACTTCAGCTAGAAGGGTTTCTGAATTACGGGCATTAATGGCAGTACAACTTCAGCTAGAAGGGTTTCTGAATTACAGGCATTAATGGCAGTACAACCCTTCCTTATCTTCCATCAGGATAGAGTGTCCATGAGAACTAATCCTACCTTTATGCCAAAAGTGGTCTCCAGGGTATCTTTAAACCAAGCAATACACCTACCAACATTCTTCCCCAACCCGCAGAACAGGGGGGAAAGATTACTGCATACCTTGGATGTGCACAGACAATTGCGCTACTACCTGGACAGAACCAAGAACAATAGAAAAACTGACCAGCTTCTGGTAGCATATGCAACAGGAATGGAAGGAAAAGCAATTTCAAACAAACAATCTCAAAATGGATAGGAAATTGCATTAGATTTTGTTACTCTTTTCATGGAAAGGCAACTCCAGAAAACATCAGACCTCACTCCACAAGGGCTACAGCCACTACTACAGCTTTCTTACGAGGAGTGGCTACCAAAGACATTTTAGAGGCTGCTACTTGGAGCTCCGTGCATACATTTGCCAAGCATTATAATCTACCTTTATACTCCAGATCCCGAGCAGGTTTTGCCACTGCTGTTTTGCAAGGGATCTTAACTACACCATAAACTCTTAGTGCCTCCTTAGTGCCTCCTCCCCCAGTTTGGCTATGGTATTCTACCCATTTGTTAGGACTGCAGATGCATCCTTGAAGGACATAGTACAGTTTTGTACCTACCATAAATGTAGATGTCCGAGAGGTATGCATCTGCAGTCAGGATTACCCACCCTCCTTCCCTCTGTGGTACTCCTAGGGTATTTGCCCATCTTGTAGCTAGCTGGGGGAATCTATTATGGTGTATTTGTTTGTATATATGCATATACATGTTTATTTCTATTTGCTCTCTACTGTTTGGAAACATTTGCATTTATCCAAATTTAGCCTTCCTAGAGGGCACCTGGCATCTGGGGCAAGAAACACTGAGGAAAATGGCGTCGGCTGATGCCTTTATACCCGCTGAACTGCAGCTATGACGTCGGGTGAAGTGCGACATCAGCCGAGGCCAGACCCAGACTTTGGAATCCGGCCGACCGAAGGGCTGCCTGAGACAGGACAACCCATTTGTTAGGACTGCAGATGCATACCTCTCGGACATCTACATTTATGGTAGGTACAAAACTGTACTTTTTCTCTGTCCAGCTATGAATATCTAGGCAGTGCATTTTAAAGGTAGTTGTCTGCTGTCTCCCCGGCTAATATATATTTTTTCAGTAGACACATGTTTTTCCAGCACTGAATTCATATAAACAATTTCCTTAAATCTGTCATTGTGACACTGATGGGGGTGGGGGTTCAAGGATAGCTGCCGGCTCTTTATATTTTTTTAGCATTGTAAATCCGTGCAGAGCAACCTAGAAATGCTGTCTTGAGTTACATGACTTGCTTACGTGGGTAAATGGAGGAGAATGAGAGAGGATCAAACCCTGCACTATAAGATGAAGCTCACTAGCAGTTTATAGTATTAACGGGGGCTCCTCATCAGTATAATTAACTTAAGATAAAAGGGATATTTTTATCAAATTTACGCCAAGACACAGAGCAGTATAACTGGATGGTATCAAAACAGTTGCTGAACATTTCTGAGCCAGTGTAATTTGCACTTCCAAAAGCATGGGCATATAGAAATGCAGAGAATTTATAGTGAGAAGACACAGCTGTTTTGAAAATACAGACATTTTTGAACAACTTATGACAGCTGTTTGAGAATTGCGCGTTGAAACTTCAGGTCTGTAGATATTGGTTAAACCAGTATTAGGATTGCTCATCAGATAAAAATTTCCTGCACTGCCTAGAACTGTCTCGCTTTACTCATCTCACATTCCTTATTTCTTGGCAGCACATTGAAGATGGTCAAATGAAGTGACCCCAGGCTAATCACTATGTTTCTAACTCTTAACACAAGTTGCTAAAAGTCTGATTGGTGTTATGTGGGTAAGATTTATTACCTTATATAGTTTATTTTTTCAGTTATAAGAATTAAGTCATGGATCTGTTACTTCAGAAAGTCCTTTTTTGACTTTCTGTATAACTGGCGTAGGCCCAGTATGCCTGTTAAGCCATTCCATTCACCAAAAACTATGTTCTCTGTTAAGCCATTAGTACTTCCTGTTTTTCTCGCTTTGATTAATCAAGCAACGTGATGAAGATGTCATCAAAATGCTTCAAACATTTGTCATCCATTCAGAAAAATTGTATTGAGACGTGTCTGAAGTGTTGGCATTGTCAGAACACCATTTGGACCCTGTTGCTGAAAAGGAATCCATATCATCTGCCCCTCCTAGAATTAAGAGCTTCAAATTGTTTTTTTTTTTTTTTCCTAGAAAAGCTTTTCCTACTAATGCTGTAGTTGTCACTACTTGTATCAGAACCTTTTGACAAAAGTTCCCCGAGGCACTCTGGAAACTGTTGACAATTGCTCATTGAGGCCCGCAGTTCCAAAGCTTATGCTGAAGAATGTTAAGTCAGTCACCAAGGAATCTGTCAAAATTTTTTCTGTATTGCTTGTACAATTTTCTACTCTAGAAGTTAATGTTGATTCTCAGCCTCTAAATTTTAGACTGGATGCACTCGGATGTTGAAGGTCTTCAAAAAAAAAAAATGTTGAGAAATCAAAACTGACATTTCAGTTGAGGTTCTGTAAAATATGCAACACTGACTTGAATTTTGTAAACATGAGGACTCATTACTTGGCACATTGCGAGTGTTGTGAAGAGCACTTCTGGCTAACATCAAAGATTGAAACAATACTAATTTCATTAACTTTAATTATACCTTGACTTACGAATCGGGTTCATTCCAGTCATGCTATTAGAAACGCAAAAACTTGGAGAAATGAAAAGGTATTAGAATGCATCAGCCAGTGGAGTGATGCTGTTATGTGATGGGTTGTACACAAGTGTCTCAGCATTACCTTCAGGATCAGAAGGTAGATCGTTTGTATGACTGCCTCCTTTGTATGCCGCTGCTTGCGAAGAAGCTGAGCTAAATGAGAGCAGCAAGACAGAATCAAGAGCAGTCTTTCTTTGTTCTTCACCATTCTTGATGACATATGTCAGATGCATGATGACGTTGACGTTCTCTTTTTTTTTTTTTTTCCCCAGTGGCTTCGGGATAGTTGGTCTCCAGCTGTGCAGTGCATGCATATCAGCTTTAAAGAGATATTAGTAGTTTTCTCCAGTCTTAATGCATTTTGGAGATGTCTATAGTCGAGTTGTCTGCAGATCAACACTGACACTTCGACAGTACTGCAGAAAATAAACACAAAGGGGTGCTCCGTTATACTGATTCTGCAATTCGACCACAAACTTGCAGAATGTAGTTTTGTCCATGAACCACCTTTCACAAACCTTTTGGATATAGAAAGTGAAATTTTATTACAGCTGTTTATCTGAGTCATGAGTGGCAACAGCATTTTATGTTCTTATTTTAACACAATGGGAGTTGGGGTGGGGGTAAACAGATCTAGAAGTTTTGCATCTTCAGTACAGGTTTACCTCTGCAAGGTTTGGACCGTCTCTCTCAAAGGAGCCATGTCACTAAAAAGTGGGGAGACTGACTAGTATGCATTCCCTCCAGCTGTGCCAACTCTCAACCTTTTGACACAGCTGTAGTTTTCTTTAATGAGGATATGTTCAATACAGTATGCATCTCTGTCAGGGAGTATATGTTGATTCTACAGTGTGGCAAGCTGATTAATTATTCATCCTTCTCTTGTAACTAAGAAGGTTTCTCTGTTCACTGGGTGACATTATGATCCCTAATAGGGATGTTGGTAGTAGAAGGCTGTGAAACCATTTAAGAAATTCTGTGTCTCAGAGTGGAATAATGATTTTTCTCATTAGTGCGACTCCTGTCTTCACGTATAGATCCTTTAGATACCGGATTACATCCCACATTTTCTTTCTACTGATTTGTGCTGTTCATCTGTTAAAGTTCATTGTTTCCATACTTATGATTACGATTCTTTGTTGAGGAATTCTGGATCTCAAGCATTGCTTAAAAAAACAAAAGGTAGCCGAGTGGAATTTAACTGGGATTTTAATGTTTTTCTTGGATCTTTGACAAGACCGCATTTTAAGACTGTTTACTTGGAAGCCTTTTACACAGCTGACACATTCTTAGGGCCACTCATTTCTTCTACTTGGCAGGTGTTGCAACTTCAAGCTCTTAGCTGGTGAGTAAACAAATTTTTTTAAACTAGATAGTCACCTGCTATGCTTGATGAAAAATTCAGCAAGTAAACCTCTCTGGGGGGTGTAGTAATGCTTTTCTAGTACTACTGACCCCCTCCTTCCAAGTCACTTCCTGTGTTGCTGTAAGTGAGTCAGAAGTGTATTCTTCTGTCTAAACATCCACTAAGCACAGCAAGTGGAATTTGTTTTTTGAAAGCTGTTGACAGTTCTACGTAGGTTAACCAAGTAATGTTAACCGAAGCCACCTCTTATAGTTATACATGCTACCTAGCATGATTGTGAAGACTTGGGACACTGATATGTTAGAATACATTTATTAGGGATACTAATTGTAACTGTAAGTGGCTGCAGCATCATTGTCTTTACAGTAAATTCTCCCTTCACCCCCCCCCCAACCTTTTTTGTGAAGTCTGCTTTTAGTGCTGTGACACTGTAACAGTGAGCTATAACTTCAACTTAACTTCCAAAGCATTCGAAACAAAATCAGACTTTCACACCTAGACATCCCATTACCAATCAGACATTATTGCCGTCACTGAAACTTCTCAAACCATTTATAAAAGACTCTGAATTCCTCCCCCCAGGTTTCAACACCCTTAGACTAGATAGTCACCACAAGAAAGGAGGTGGAGTCATTCTCCTCTTCTGTAGTTCTTACTACATAACCCCCTTCTCTAATACTATTCCGCAGTTCTCCACTGCAGAAATTCTAATCTCATTTCTAAAAAATAAGTAATTCCAAAAAACTATGCATACTAGATGTTTTGTGTTTCACTGTTGCAGTCATTACATTTAGGGTTATCCTGCTGGCAGGTTGCCCTCAGCCGGCCTGAATTCCAAAGTCTTGGGTCCTGCGTCGGTTGCTGTCGCCCCTTCCCTGACGTCAGGTTGTCAGGAGTATAAAAGATGCAGCCGACACCATTTTCTTAAGTCTTTCTTGCCGCGCGGTACCCGAAGCAGAAGCAGTTCGCAAGTACTGGTTGGCCGACTCCTGAGATTTTCGTGTCTGAGTTTCAGATCCGAAGTTTTCATTTAAAGCCAAGTACCCCATTGGGGAAACTTTTTTTCTTGTTCCAGACCGATGTCAGAAAAAGTTAATAATTGTATTTCTTGTGGGAAGCAAATACCTCATAAGGACTTTCAGTCTTACAGTGTTCCTTGCCCAGGCCCTGACCACGACGTTTCTAGTTGTCGGTTTTGTGCTAGATTTAACCAACGCACTGTTAAGCGTCGGTACGATTTTGCATTAAGCTATTTTGGGCGAAGATTTAATTACACAATGTCGTCGGATATCCTTCCGACTACCAGAGTTCACAAAGAACGCAAAGAAAAAGAAAAGGACAGGCAACCGAGGTCCAAATCCGACGACGAGGCTTCTGCTAAGCAAGTCGCCGGTTCTCAGTGAGGTGCTTTTGCAGCCCCTGACGCCCGCTACTTTAGAGTCGCAGGCTGCTACCGACTCCCACGTGGAGTCGGCCAGGCCACTGGAAACTCAAGGTATTGGAGCATCGGAGACTATTCCCTCAGATGGGTCCGGAGCCGCTGAACAGGCATCGGCTTCTGAGGGTGTATTCAGACCTAAACAATTATATATTAAACCGACGTCAGCTTCAAAGGCAAAGACTAAAGCACCTTTAAAGACAAAGAAACAAGCTCACCAGCCACACGGACAGGCCTCAATGCCCAAAAAACAGATGCTCAAAATGGCTGAGGACTTAATTACCTTCATCAGGGGTTCCCATCAGGGGTTCCCATCACCCTCCTGATAAGAGGCCTAGGCAAGAGAAAGACTATGAATCTTCAGATCAGGTTTCCATTTCATAGGATTCCTCTTCTGATCAGGAAAGTTCTCTTTACCCCATGAGGATTCTGATGCTGAAGAATCTATTCCTTCAGCTTCTCCTCCTGAGGACTACTCTTTTGGGGAAGCCTTGCATACCATGAGGGAGCACTTCCACTGGGAGATTCAAGATTTTTCAGAATCTAAGAAAAGGCTCAGAGATTTCCTTTTACTATCTCAACACAGGCCTCTAGCTATTCCACCTGTGTTAGACATTGTAGATGTGTTCTCAGAGTCTAGTCTGACTCCTGACTCCTTACCTCCAGCTCCTGTTAAGCCAGAGACAGATACTGCAGGGTTCCTGATTCATAAATTCCTTTTCAAAAACCCTACTGCAGACCCAGAAACTATTTTGCAGGGTCCCAAAGGGGTCAAGGCTTCCACTGCAAAAAACCCTACCCCCTCTGACAGAGATTCAGGGGCACTGGATAGATGGGGGAAAAAAGATTTACACATCTGCTACCTTGGCTATAAGGGCCTTAAATTGCCAGTTTCATATGCTCAAATATCAACAATATATCATGACACTGCTTAAACAGAAAATGACGGTAAATTCTGAATGTGCAGAAAACAAAGAAATGCAGGATTTATTACATGCAGCTGAACAAGTTGGAAAGCATACTTTGCAATGTGGTTTTTATTCTCTGGAGGCCTCCTGCAGGGCCGCTGTTATGGGTTCTGTCATTAGGAGGCATGCTTGGTTAAAGGAACAAAATCTGCCTGATCATATCAAAGCAAAATTATTAGATGCTCCATTACAGCATGATACCTTGTTTGGTGTTAAGGCAGAAGAGGTGTTAAAGAAAATGGAGGACAAAGCTAAATCTATGCAAACGGCCAAGGATTTCGTATAGGTACAGCCACCTAGGTTTAGCAGACACTGGCCAACAAAGAATTGGTCCTTTTCAGTGTCAGGTAAACCTCAAAGGGGCAGATCCAGACGCCCTAGAGGCAGATCCCAGCCCCAAGGTTTGTACAGGTCTAGGCAATGGGGTGCTTCAACCTCCAAAAGTGGAGAAGACGAATCACAACCATACAGGAAACAGTCCCAATGACTTCCCCCTGCCTGCACCAAGCACTTATCTTCTGGCAGCACCCTTAGGTGGAAAACTAGCACTTTTTTCTTAAAATTGGCATATTATAACCCAGGACAAATGGGTTCTAGACAGTGTCTCAAGGCTACAAGTTTCAATTCCATACCCTGCCAAGGGCAAGCGGTTGGCCAGACCTGCAAAATAATCAATGGGCAGAGGCTCAAAAACAAGTCGCAGCCCTCATGGACATGGGGGCTATTCAACAAGAGCCACAGCAAGAGCAGGGAAAAAGATTTTACTCAAGACTGATGTTCATCGTGTTACCCTGCTGCAGTCATCACACTTGGGTTATCCTGTCGTCAGGCGGTCCCCAGTCGGCCGGAATTCCAAAGTCTTGGTCCGGCGTCGGTTGCTGTCAGTTCTTCCCTGATGTCAGTGCGCCAGGGGTATATATAATGCAACCAATGCCATTTTCTCCAGTCTTTCTTGCCACGCGGTGCCCGAAGCAGAAGCAGTTTGCAAGTGTCGTTCGGCCGACTCCTTAGATTTTCGAACTCTAATTTCAGACCGAAGTCTTCTATAAAGCTAAGTACCCCGTTGGGGAAACTTTTCTTGCCTCAGACCGATGTCAGAAAAAGTTAACAATTGTATTTCTTGTGGGAAGCATATACCTCATAAGGATTTTCATTCTTATTTCATACCTTGCCTAGGCCCAGACCACAACGTCACTAGTCGTTTTTGTGCTAGGTTTAATAAGCACACTATAAAAAGATGCTTTGATTTCGCACGACACTACTTCGGTAGAAAATTTAATTACACAATGCCGTCGGAGCAACCGACTACCGGCGTACACAAAAAACGCAAGGATAAGGACAGGCAGCCCAGGCCTAAGCCAGATTCTGAGGCCTCGGCTGGTCCGGTCTCCGGTCTTTAGTGAGGCTCCGACACAGCCCCTGACTACTGCAGATATGGAACCCAAGACCACTTCGGAACTTTTGGCGGAATGTACCAGGCCGACGCAGCCTTTTTGTTCAGACCCTTCTGACGAAATTGTTGAAAAAGATGTCTGTGCTGCAGAAACACCTTCGGTTTCTGAAGGCGTTTTCAGACCGACGCTCACCATTAAAACGTATCCTAAGACAAAGACTTGTATTA
Organism: Protopterus annectens; assembly: GCF_019279795.1. Classification (NCBI taxonomy): domain Eukaryota; kingdom Metazoa; phylum Chordata; order Ceratodontiformes; family Protopteridae; genus Protopterus; species Protopterus annectens. Next base: position 116,132,526 of record NC_056751.1, on the reverse strand, counting down.
AACCTAAAAGGACTACACTTCAGTCCCCTGTTCAAGGCCCCATGCCTAAGAAACAGATGCTCAAAATGGCTGAAGATTTGATATCTTTAATCAGGGGTTCCCAGCCCCCTCCTGACAAAAGGCCTAGACAAGAGGAAGATTATGCATCCTCTGAACAAGTGTCCATTTCTTCAGACTCCTCTGAGGACCAAGATTATTCATTCTCCCCTTATGAAGATTCTGATGCTGAGGATTCCATTACCTCAGCTTCTCCTCCTGAAGACTACTCCTTTGGGGAAACTTTACACACTATGAGGGAACATTTTCACTGGGAAGGTCAGGACTACTCTGATTCTAAGAAAAGGCTCTGAGAGTTTCTTTTACTCCCCCAGCACAGACCACTTGCCATCCCACCAGTTTTAGACATTGTGGATGATGTTTACTTAGAATCCAGTTTGAACCCAGACTCTCTACCTCCAGCTCCGGCCAAATCTGACAGATACTATAGAGTGCCTGATTCCCACAAATTTCTTTATAAAAGCCCTGTTGCTGACCCAGAGACCATCTCCCAGGGTCCCAAAGGGGCTAAGGCTTCTATGGCTAAAAATCCTGTACCCTCTGAAAGGGACTCCAGAGCACTAGACAGGGGGGGGGGGGTTTACACCTCAGCCACTCTAGCTATGAGGGCACTAAATTGCCAATTTCACATGCTAACGTATCAGCAATTTCTTATCTCTCAGTTAAAGCAAAGAATAAGCACTCTCCCTCAACAGTCTGAATTGAAAGAAACACAGGATCTGTTGCATGCAACTGAACAGGTGGGCAAACATACTTTACAATGTGGGTTTGATTCTTTGGAGGCCTCCTGCAGGGCAGCTGTCACTGGGTCTGTTATACGTAGCCATGCTTGGTTAAAGGAACAAACTCTGCCTGATCATGTTAAAGCAAAGCTTCTAGATGCTCCCTTACAGCAGGATGTTCTTTTTGGAGTTAAAGCAGAAGAAGTCTTAAAGAAAATGGAGGATAAGGCAAATTCTATGCAGACAGTCAAAGATGTCCTACAGGTACAGCCCCCTCGCTTCAGCAGAAACTGGCCAACAAAAAATTGGTCCTTTCCAGCTACTGACAGACCACAGAGGGGTAAATACAGACGTCCAAGAGGCAGAGGACAACCACAAGCCCAGTACGAACCTTGCCAATGGGGCACTGCAACACAGAAGGGAGGAGAAGACTGGTCCCAATCTACCAGTAGGCAAACTCAATGACTTGCACCTCATCTGGCAAAGCAACAGTCTTGGCAGCCCCCTTGGGAGGAAAACTCGCACTTTTTTCAGACAACTGGCACATTGTCACAAAGGACAAATGGGTCCTAGACGTAATTTCACGAGGATACAGATTCCATTTTCACACCTTGCCAATGAAAAGAGGAATGCCAAACCTGCCACAAAATCAATGGGCAGAGGCACAAAAACAAATTACAGCTCTCATGAACATGAGAGCCATTCAACTGGTACCTACTCGAGAGCAAGGTCAAGGATTTTACTCGAGACTCTTTCTAGTGCCCAGAAAGGACGATGCCTGGAGACCAATTCTGGACCTTTCAATTCTAAACACCTTCTTACAAGTACCCAAATTCAAGATGCTAACACTACAGCCGCTTCTTCCCATGTTGGGCAAGGAAGCATGGCTAGTAACGTTGCACCCCAAGGAGGCATACCTGCATGCCCCTATCAGACAAAGTTGCAGAAGATACCTCCGTTTCATTGCAGGTTCAACCCATTACCAATTCTCTGCACTGCCCTTTGGCTTATCTACTGCACCCAGAGTCTTCACAAAATGCCTGGCACCAGTAATTGCATACTGCAGACAGAGGAATTCAAATATACCCATACCTGGACGACTGCCTCATCCAAGCAGAAAGCAAGGACATTCTCTTACAACATCTGGCTTTTGTAAAACATCTACTAAGTTGCCTGGGGTACACAGTAAACAAAAAGAAGTCAAAACTAGTACCCTCACAAAATATGACATTCCTGGGTGCCAGCTTGAATACAACGGCCCAGAAGGCTTATCTGACGCCAGACAAACTACAACTGACTCAATATTTCAAAACAATGGCAACAAAGACCCAACTAACTGCAAGAAAAATTCTGCAGGCCTTGGGCTTCATGGCATCTTGCATACTTACTGATACCATTTGCAAAGCTGCATATGAGGAAATTACAGTGGTACCTAAAAAAAGTATGGTCTCAACACAGCCACAGCTTGGACACAATGATATCTCTCATTCCCTGCCTACAACAGGAGCTTCTATGGTGGTCACAGGCATGTCATCTCAGCAAGGGTCAGCCTTTCACCTTGCCCCCAGCCAGGCAAACAATGACAACAGATGCATCAGACTACGACTGGGGGGCACACCTGGCAGGACAGTGCGTTCAAGGCGTATGGACTGCAGATCAAAGGAATCTGCACATCAATCAAAAAGAGATGCTAGCTGTACAGAATGCTCTGACAGCCTTCAGGAATCTATTACATCCAGGACAACTTACAATAAAGACTGATAACACCACAGTAATGTGGTACATAAACAAGGGGGTACATACTCCTACCCTCTATGCAGACAAGCAATGACCTTGTGGAACACAGCTCTGGCTTACCAAGTTCAGTTACAATTCTTGCCAGGAAAGAACACATTGGCAGACGACCTCAGCAGAAATATCATGGATCCCCACGAGTGGAAACTGGATCCACAAGTATTTGCAATGATGACTCAAAAATGGGGCCTTCCAGACATAGACCTGTTTGCCAGTCCTCACAACTCTCAACTAACAAAATTTTGTACAAGGACACTTCACCATCAAGCTTGGAAAGTGGACGCACTCTCATTCAGTTGGAAAAACCTGACAATATATGCCTTCCCTCCATTGCCTCTCCTCACAAAGGTGCTTCTGAAAGTCAGAAAGGAGAGACCACGACTGATACTCATAGCCCTAGACTGGCCACGCCAGCACTGGTACCCACTATTGAGGAATATGGCCCAGGGCCCACCTTGGATCTTACCACAAATTACCCATTTGCTCACACAGCAAAACCATCAGATTCTTCGCAGCCAGCTCAAAACCTTAAATCTGGCTGCATGGCAAATCACCTAATCATCCAGCCAGCTCCTCTTTCCCAAGCAGTTATGGATGTTATTCTGAAAGCCAGGAGGCCAAGCACCAGGAAGGCTTATTCGGACAAATGGAAAAGGTTTTGTGCCTGGAACCAAGCTAAAGGCCAAAACACAATTCAGCCTCACATTCTACAGTATTTAACTGAAATGTTGTACAAAGGTCTTTCTTTTTTTTCCATTAAAATCCATGCTTCAGCTATTTCAGCCCACTACAACACGGATCCGGCCTTATTTTCGCATCCACTTCTAAGGCAGTTCCTCAGAGCGGCAAAAAACATTAGGCCCCCCGGGAGAGCACCTACATCAACATGGGACCTCAATTTTGTTCTGGAAAAACTAACGTTACCTCCCTTTGAAACAGCTTTCTCTGCAGATCTTCAGTTCCTGTCATGGAAGACTGCCCTGCTGCTAGCAATAACTTCAGCTAGAAGAGTCTCAGAGCTGCAGGCACTAATGGCAGTGGAACCTTTCCTCATTTTTCATCAAGACAGAGTTTCTCTACGAACTAATCCTTCCTTTATGCCCAAGGTGGTTTCCAGTGTGGCTTTAAATCAAACCATCCACTTACCCACCTTCTTCCCAAATCCACAGAACAAAGGAGAGAGACTCCTGCATTCCTTGGACATTCACAGGCAACTTTTTTACTACTTGGATAAAACTAAGGCTTTCAGAAAATCTGACCAGCTCTTTGTATCCTATGCTACAGCTTCACAAGGGAAGGCTATATCAAAACAAACCATTTCCAAATGGATAGGACATTGCATTCGTTTCTACTACACCCATCATGGAAAACCAGTTCCTGCTACCATTAGGCCCCACTCTACCAGGGCAACAGCTACATCTACAGCCTTCCTCAGGGGGGTTCCAACCAAGGAGATTTTGGAAGCTGCAACTTGGAGTTAAGTACACACCTTTACCAAACACCATCACTTACCACTTTACTCTAAGACTAGGGCAGGCTTCGCCACTGCAGTTCTGCAGGGCCTTCTAGCCTCCTCTAACCCTCTGACTCCTCCACTCATCCTTAGCTTTGGGATTCAACCCAAGTGTGATGACTTCAGCAGGACAACACGATGAACATAGTACAGTTTTGTACCTACCATAAATGTAGATGTTCGAGTGTACACCCTGCTGCAGTCCAGGTTACCCTCCCTCCATCCCCTCTGATCTAACTGGCTAAATCTGTACAATACCTTCCTGATGTATTTGCTTATAGCTGGAGGGATTTTGTGTTTTTGCAAAATTTACTCAGTTTGGTACTAATTACTGACCACCTTTTTAAATGGCGTTGGTTACATTTTATATATATATATATATATATATATATATATATATATATATATATATATATATACATACCCATGGCGCACTGACGTCAGGGAAGAAGCGACAGCAACCGACGCCGGACCAAGACTTTGGAATTCCGGCCGACTGCGGGATCGCCTGATGACAGGATAACCCAAGTGTGATGACTGCAGCAGGGTGTACACTCTAACATCTACATTTATGGTAGGTACAAAACTGTACTTTCTTGGTATCCAGAAAGGACAAAGCATGGAAACCAATACTGGACCTATCTATTCTAAACACATTCCTGTTATACCAAAAGTCAAGATGTTGACCTTGCAGCAACTTCTGCCCATGCTGGGCAGCAAGGCTTGTCTCGTGACTTTAGACCTAAAAGAGGCATACTTGCATGTCCCAATCAGACAATCATGCAGAAGATGCCTCAGATTCAAGGCTGGCTCAAAGCATTACCAATTCTCTGCACTACCCTTTGGCTTATCTACTGTGCCCAGGGTCTTCACAAAGAGCCTGGCACCAGTAATTGCTTTCTGCAGACAAAGAGGAATACAAATATATCCTTACTTGGACAACTGCCTCATACAAGCAGAGAACAAGGACATTCTACTACAGCATCTGACGTTTGTGAAAAGACTTTTTACATGCCTAGGGTACACAGTAAACAAAAAGAAATCAAAACTAGTACCCTCTCAATAGATAATATTCCTGGGTGCAAGCTTAAATACAACTGCCCAGATGGCTTATCTCACACCAGACAAAGGCAACTGACTACCTATTTCAAGGAAATGGCAACAAAGGCCCAGTTATCTACAAGCTTTGGGCTTCATGGCATCCTACTAATTCCATATGCAAGACTGCATATGAGGAAACTCCAGTGGTACCTAAAAAGTGTCTGATCACAACATTGCCACAGCCTGGAAACAATGATTGCTCTCATTCCCTGCCTGCAACAGGAGTTTCGATGGTGGGCAAAAGCTCGTCACCAAAACAAGGGACAACCATTTTCACTACCCCTAGCCAGGCCAAAGCCTTATGACAGATGCATCAGATTATGCCTGGGGGGGCCCACATGGCAGGAAGAGGCGTCCAGGGCACCTGGTCCACAAACCAAATGCATCTACATATCAATCAAAAAGAGATGCTAGCGGTTCAAAATGCCCCGACAGCCTTCGAGGACCTAATTCATCCAGGACAACTACTGATAAAGACAGACAACACCGCAGTCATGTGGTACATAAGCAGGGGGGCACTCATTCTTACCCCCTTTGCAGACTAGCCATGGCTTTATGGGACACAGCATTGACTTACCAAGTTCATTTGCAGGCACAATTCCTGCCAGGAAAGGAAAATACTCTGACAGACGAACTAAGCAGAAACCTCATGGATCCCCACGAGTGACACCTGGATCCACAAGTCTTCAGCGTGATAACAAAGAAATGGGGACGTCCGGATATAGATCTATTTGCCTCCCCTCACAACAGTCTGCTAAAAAGATTCTGCACAAGGACTTATCACAGATAAGCATCTTTCAACTGGACAAACCTATCAGTATATGCCTTTCCTTCACTGCCTCTCCTCCCCAAGGTACTCCTAAAGGTCAGACAGGAGAAACCAAAAATGATTCTGATTGCCCCAGACTGGCCACGCCAGTACTGGTATCCAGTCTTAAGGAGCTTGTCTCAATGCCCAGCCTGGACCTCATCTCAAATACCTCACCTACTGTCCCAACAAAACAATCAGATTCTGCAAAGCCAACTCAGGACCCTAAACCTGGCAGCATGGCGGATACTGTAACCATACAAAGCACTCCTCTCAGTAAAGCTGTGATGGATGTCATTTTAGAAGCCAGAAGGCCTAGTACTAGAAAATCCTATGCTGGAAAATGGAAGAGATTTTGTGCTTGGAACCAAGCTCAAGGAACTGATACAGCTGTCCCAAATATTCCTCAGATTTTGCAATACTTAACTGAGATGCTGGACAAAGGCCTATCTTTTTCATCAATTAAAATCCATGCCTCTGCCATTTCGGCTCATTACAATACAGAGCCACCACTCTTTTCTCATCCATTATTAAGGCAGTACTGCAGAGGAGCCAAAAATGTAAGGCCTCCAAGGAGAACACCAATACCTGCATGGGACCTCAATTATGTTTTGGAAAAACTAACCTTACCTTATTTTGAGCCAGCTGCTACTGCAGACATAAAGTTTTTATCCTGGAAAACAGCTCTGCTCCTAGCAATAACTTCAGCAAGATGGGTGTCAGAGCTACAGGCTCTCATGGCTGGGAACCCTTTATCATTTTTTATGCAGACAGGGTCTCACTGAGGACAAAACCCTACATTTATGCCTAAGGGTAGTATCCAGTGTAGCCCTTAACCAAACTATTCATTTGCCAACTTTTTATCCAAATCCACAGAACAAGGGGGAGAAAATTCTACATTCTTTGGACGTACACAGACAACTTAGATTCTGCTTGGACAAAACTAAAGTTTTCAGAAAGACAGAGCAATTACTAGTGGCATATGCTGCAGGATCACAAGGAAAGGCCATCTCCAAGCAGACTTTTTCAAAGTGGATAGGTCGCTGCATTGGTTTCTGCTACTCACAGCATGGCAAACCAGTGCCTAAGGACATCAGGCCGCATTCAACCAGAGCTGCAGCCACTTCTGCAGCCTTTCTCAGGGGAGTACCAGCTAAAGACATTTTAGAGGCTGCTACTTGGAGTTCAGTGCATACCTTTACAAAACATTACAATCTGCCTCTTTACTCTAAATCCAGGGCAGGCTTTGCCTGTGCAGTTCTGCAGGGCCTCGTAGCCTCTCCTAATGCTGTTTAGCTCCGGCCCCCCCAACCATAGCTTTGGGAATCTACCCAAATGTAATGACTGCAACAGTGAAACACGAAGAATATAGTACAGTTGTGTACACTTACCATAAATGTAGATGCTCGAGTGTATTCACTGTTGCAGTCCAGGATGTTCATGTTTCACTGTTGCAGTCATTACAAATGGGTTATCCTGCTGGCAGGCTACCCGCAGTCGGCCCGAGTTCCAAAGTCAGGTTACCCACCCACCACCCCCCTTATTTTTGCTGGAACTTATCTTTACTTCTCTAATCTATACAACCTATACGGTGTATTTGCTTGTAGATGAAGGTAAAATATATTTTGGTGCATGTATGTTTTATTTACATATTTTTAGTCTACCCTTTTGGGGGCACCTGACATCTGGGGCAAGAAAAACTGAAGAAAATGGCGTTGGCTGCATTTTTTATACCCCTGATGACCTGACGTCAGGGAAGGGGCGACAGCAACCGATGCAGGACCCAAGACTTTGGAATTCAGGCCGGCTGAGGGCAACCTGCCAGCAGGATAACCCTAAATGTAATGACTGCAACAGTGAATACACTCAAACATCTACATTTTTATGGTAAGTGTACACAACTGTACTTTCTTTATATTCTGGAAAACCTCCTTGCCTGGATATCTAGAACAGTTAAGAATGAAACTATTATGTTTGGAAACGTAAATATCAATTGGTCTAACATCTGCTCAAAATTTCTCTCCTCTAGTACTAACTTATTCCACTTTACTGAATCTGGTAGGAGATGTGATTAATTAGGTAAAGGTAATGTGAAAGGCTCCATCCTAAATTGGATACTGATCAGTGACCCAAACAAAATCTCCTCAGCAGGCACTATCCCAAATACTCTAAGCGATCATCTCCAAGCTTTCGCTCTTAGAACATCCCCTCCCTTCAAAAAGAACATCACTTTAAGCAAACACAGAATTTAGCTAACTTTGACCCTCAAACATTCATTAACCTACTGAAATGTATGATTTGGAAAATCCTAAAAAACATTCCCTTAAATGTAGCAGTAAACTACTTTAATGGGGTCTATATTAAAACTTCTCCAAAGCTAGCTTTGGGCTCCTAAAAATAGAGGTGGCTAACTTCACGGCACCCATGCAAATGGAAGTTAGTTGTATGACCGCTGAATCATACACCACTGCACTGTACATACATGTACACAAATGCATGGATCTTGCTATACCCAATAGAACCAAGACGCTGTCCTCCAAAAAAAGGAAGCCAATCTGGTGGTCCCCTGCCATAAACAAACTCTGCAATAGAAGGAGGAAAATGATGCAAAATAAGGTGAAGTCCCAAGACTGGAAAAACTCCCTTATCAGCCTCAACAAAAAGATGATATCTTTCATCAAATCCTCTAAAGCTAGCTATGAAAACAGAATTGCAGCAGATAGTAACGACAACCACAAGGCCTTCTGTAGTTATGTAAAGAATGTTCATTGGCAATACCCAAATTTGCTCTGAGCTACTGCACAATGGTACCTCCTATACAGAGTTAAGAGATTGCCAGTATGCTGGCCAACATATTCAGTGCCAACTTTACTGCCCCTCCCAAGGGACCAATCACAATACCAGTAGATTGCCAGGGACCCAGTATTACTGCTGCACAAGTTAAAACAGCACTGTCCAAGGCCAAGAATGCCACTTCTATGGGACCTGACAATATCCCTGGCTGTGTTCTATATGAACTAATAGAGTGAACTGGCACCTCACCTGTGTGCCCTGTTCAATCACAGCCTCATCTCAGGCTTTGTTCCTACCGAATGGTGCACTGCTACAGTCATCCCTCTCCACAAAGGAGGAGCGACTACAGACCTAGGGAACTATCGCCCCATTAGCCTGATAAGTCTGATATGCAAAGCTATGGAACACATCAGCATGGACCTAATAAACAAAGATATAGTGAATCTCCAAACTCTTTATCCCACACAGTTTGGTTTTGTGAAGGGTAGATCATGCCTGCTCAGCTTGGTCAACTTCTTTGAGTCAGTCACCACAGCTGTGGATGGTGGTTCATACAGCCTATCTTGATCTGGCCAAGGCCTTTGACACCATTCCCCACTCAGGAATCATAGAAAAACTCACTAAGCTAGGCATCAACCCCTATATCACTAGGTGGGTTGTAAACTGGCACACAGGTAGAACCCACAGTGTGAAAGTAGCTGACTTCAGACTGCCGACCAGTCATGAGTGGAGTCCCACTGGGTTCGGTCCTGGGTCTCCTCCTGTTTGGTATCTACTTCTCTGAAGTTCAGGCCAACACGAAAGGACTCTGGCTGACAAAGTTCACAGACGATTGCAAGTTGGGAGCTATTAATTCCCCAAGTAATTTTGACATCGTACAGAAAGGCCTCACTGAGACCAACGACTGGTGTCAGAACCATGGACTTAAGCTCAATGCCAAGAAATGTGTCATCCCCTTTGGAAAAAACCTGGTTCCCATGAATTACCACATCGATGGTAGTCCACTGAACACAGAAGGTGTTATAAGAGATTTGGGAACACAGGTTGACAGCAACCTCTCTTTTGACCACCACATTGCCACTGTGGTCAGGAAGTCCAATGTGGCACATCTCATTACTAAGGCTTTTGCATCCAGGAAGAAAGAGGTCATTGTCTCCCTCTACTCTTCCCGCATTAGGCCAGTTGTTGAGTACAGTGCCCCATTTGGCATGTACCTCATTAAACACCTGCAACAACTGGAGAGGCCGCAGAAGTAGGCTTTAAACATTTGTCCTATATGGACAGACTAAAAAAATCCAGCTATTCTCTATCCCATATTGTCTACTTGGAGACCATCTCTGCTTGACTTGCAAAGCCATGTCTGACCCAGCTTTGTTAGAAATGCTACATCTAAAGAAATCCCAATCCCTCTGCACCACATGCCCCAGGGCCCTCAACCTCATTACCACAATCGACAGAATATGCTGGAGGGACAGGGTCATAACACAGAGACTGCCCATGCTATGGAATAGGCTTCCCATACATGTCAAGCAGAGCACCTCACTTGCTGTCCTCAAGAGAAATCTTGAGTGGATGGGAAATAGAAAATTCACCCCAGGGATCACTCCAGTGGTTTTACTCTACTGAGGCACTAGGAACTAAGGTCGGGTGGCATGATGCCAGTGTAATCCTATGGGGCAGGCTTGTAAAGGCTTCAGGGCCATTAGCCTAGTACACACCTTTGATCCTATGAAGGACCTCATTGACTAACTGCATTTCATCGGAAATGCCATTCATCGAATTCCGTTCTTCTGGGGGGCTGAGCCCCCCACATTCGCCGTTAATTATATATACCAACTCAGAGATCGCACTACAATGAGTAAAGGGCAAATTGTCCGATCTTCACTGTACAACGATCTCAGTATGAACAATTCGAATGGCATGTTCAGTGTAAGTGCACCGAAAATGCCATTTGCTGAACTGAATTTTCAATGATTTAATATAGACCCACTTTAATAGCCTATTTGTAGAAACCCTAAATACATTTTCTCCTGTGTGAAAAGAATAAAAATTTAATTACACTCCTTTGCTTACAAAATCAACAAAGCAATTAATGCATACCAAAGAAATTTTGGAAACAATGGTAAAAACAAAAATCCAGCCATCTTACAAAACTACAGACCACTCTGCAACCATGTTAAAAAAAAAAAAACAAAAGGCAAAAAAGAATACTACCTACAATTTCAGTCCAATAACAAGTATAACTCTGAAAAGTTCTGGACAGCCACTTCCTCACAAATGCCAAGCCTACTCCATTTCCTAGAAAGTCACCCAGATATAGCCAATCTTATTAACACCCATTTTATCAACACTATATCTGACATCACAGCCAACTTTACCCATCACCACACAGACTCAAACTCCCAGACTGCAAGCTGTTCTTCTCCTTCCCTTCTCTCCCATACCCCCTCCCTCACCATTCTCTCTAGACCCTTCTGAAATCTCCAACACTCTTGCATCCTCTTTCTTCTTAAAGCCCATTCCCACTGCCTCCATAAAACTACTACTTCTCAAACTCAAACCTGGCTGTAATGCACCAGATGATCTGCCCACTGAATACCTCTGGCAAGCTGCTGATGCAATTGCTTATTTCATTAGCATTCTTATAAATAAATCCATCCTTGAATCTTGCATCCAAAAAACATGGAAAATGACATTTTAACCCTCTACAAAAACAAAGGTTGTGACTCCACTGATCTCTCTAACTATTGTAGAATTGCTATACTTTCTCCTATCTATAAGATTAATGAAAAATGCATACAAATTCAAATTCTCGACTTTCTCCCCAGCAACCAAATTCTGTCACCTACACAACATGGCTTCAGACCAGGACACAGCACAGTGACTGGCCTTAATCTCTTTCATCGTCATAATCAATAAAGCTAGGGACTCTGGAAAATCCACATTCTTAGACCTTTCAAAAGCCTTCAGTACCATTTTGCATCATCTTCTTCTAAATAGACTCTCACAGACTGGACTGTCCTTCCCTTCATTTAATTGGTTCGCAAGCTATCTAATGGGCAACAAGCAGTTAGATGGAATTCCTCCCTCTCTTCTTATTTCCCCAACCCTACCCATGTTCCCCAGGGGTCTGTACTGGGACCCATATTATTCATCATCAATAATTTACACTCATCACTCACCCATAGCTGTCTTATTCAATATGCAGATGATTCAGCTATCATTTACTCAGCTGAATCCTTTCCCAAGCTCCAACATATTACTCACCTAGCATTCTCTGCTATTGAAAACCGGTGTACCAAAAATCATTTGCTACTCAGTCCTAACAAAACCAAGCTACTTGTCTTTACCCCTAAGAAAAGTAAGACCAATTCTCTATACTCTCCCACAACAAGACACAAATTGAACTAGTCTCCCACACTAAATTACTAGAGGTTATAACAACTAAAATTTAATCTACATGTTCAACACATTAAAAAACTCACCAAAAACTGTGCTTGCTGTATAGGTACAAACACTTTCTTAGCCCTGTTAGTAAAAATACCCTTGCCATCACTTATCTACTACCTTCTCTAACCTACTGTGCTCCATTACTCACCGATCTACTCTCTACCCTAAAATCAAAACTAGAAATTTGTTACACCAAAATCGCTAGATTCGCTACCAGTGCCTCTTTACTTGTACGTACCACTGTTCAGCATTACACACTTTTAATTGTCTCGAACTACCACATGCATGTCCTACATACACTCTGAAAACAACATCTTCTACTGATTCGCAAACCAAACCTACCGGCAGGCCAGCTCCTTTACTCGTATTCTGTAGTCAGGATCTGGAACTTTCTTCCTGTAACAGAACCAACTATAAAATTGCTCCATTTAAAACTTCTATACATAACTACTTGTCTTCCATTTGGAGCTGTAATTGCTGTACACCTCCCTCCTTTATGTGCTGACCTCTCCTACTTCCTTAGCTACTCTCTCACCCTTTACTTCCTAGTCTGTTGCTTCTAATTGTACAATATTCCTAACCAACTTATTCCTCATTTCCGTTGCATGCTGAATTTTATCTGTTTTTACTGTTTGGAGCTCTTAACTCCCTGTTATCTCTGCTTCTACTTCCAAGCAATTGTTAATATGATACATTGGTGTCTGGATATTAATTTCCCAAATTATTTATTATTCATCTGTGCACGTTTTGTATGTATGTATACACATTTGTATGTAAATTAGACCTCTGGAAGCTAACTTACCTGTACAATTTGTTTTAATTGTTCAAGATTGTTACATGTACCTTGGAGCTTTTCTCTCCAGGACTCCAGTGAAAACAGGTTCTTACAGCCCAGTAGACTATCCCGGTAATGAAACGGCAGTAAATAAATATGGTCTGAACCTAAACTTGTTTAACATTTGCATGGCAGCCACAAGCCTATGCTGTAGTAGCTTTTTGCTTTGGCAAGCTAATGACAGGAAAACAGACTTTGTCACCAAGTTGAGTGTTTAGTAGCTGCAAGATTTGTTTTCATCTTTAATCTGTATTTGCTTTCATGGGTGTGTGATGTAATAGCCTACTTCTGGCTGTAGGTTCTAGTAGCAGAGCACTCACTGTGACTGCTGCTTTTAATTCGCCCAGGAGTGTAGAGAAGCTGCCAGCTTAATGGTGTTGCAGCAGTTTGACATTCGATATTTTGAAGTCAGTCTCTTACAAAGAAGCAGGACTTGCAGTATTGGTTTACCCCATTTTATAGGGATCACTGCTGTCACATGGGGGTGCTTCCCTTCTCTGCTTGGTACAGCAGGGCAGAGGTGATGGTACATGCATTTGCTTCTGTAGTGCAGTAGGAACCTGTACATCTTCTCTTTTTGTTTTGATTTCATTTTGCCTCAATATATTCAAGGAAGAAGGATCAGGGCTGATCTTTGTTGCCCTGTGGTGGCAGAGTAAGGAATGATTTCAAGTCCTAGAGACCTTGGCAGAATAGGCAACCCTCTGAGCCCTAGATAAGGATGCCCCTCCAACAGTGTCTTCACCTGAAGATTTCCGCTCCTAATGTCACTCACTCTTTTTCTGCACTGGCTGTCTTGGGAGAACTTATGAGGTGTAGTGGCTGAGATAGGCCTACTGAATAGATGGTTTCATATGCCTCCAGCTGGAAGAGTTTCTCAAATTAGACAGTGTGAGTTTGTACTGCCCTGGATAGTAAGCCTGCAGGTCATTCTGTAATGTCGCAGGTACCTGTTTTAATTTGGATGCTACTCTGCAATCAAAGTGCATATGCAAGGTATCTCTGAACATCATGACCTTATGAAGGGCGGAACTGTGGTCCTGCACCAGTAGGCCAAATGGGTTAATGGAGTCCTACATTCTGGTGACCATGATCCTTTCCTGTGGAACCTGAACTTAATTGTACATTGCATGCCCTTTTGCCATTTGGGCTTGCTAGCTTATTAAAATTGATTTTTTAGAACTCTGTACCTGATAGCCATTATCTCTGTAAGAGCTATGAGTGCTATTAATGTCCCTCAGAAGGAACCCATGCTTTTGTCTTGAAGGTGGTTTTGGGAGGTTCCCCAAAACAGTCAGTTCACTGGTTGGTGTGGTTTTTGAAGCATCACAATCCAGAGGACAGAGGATTTTCACACCATGGCATACCCTGTCAGCTGAGGTGCTACTTTGAGGGTGCCCATGTTTAGAAATGCAGATAATCTGTTTATTCCCTTTACTCTGGGAAGGGAAACGAAGGGTTTGCAACTGCCAAGCAGGCACATACCTTATTAATGGCTATTGCCAGCCAGCTAGTGTCACATTCATGACTGCCAACAGGGTGAATCGCAGTACCTAGAGCCAAAAATTAGAAGGAAAATTTAAAAGTGAGAACAATATTTTTATCTAAAGAAAAAAACTGCTTATTCGATTTCTTGTGTTCAGATGGAGTCATTTTCTCCCATGTAATGTCAGTAGCAGCACTGAATACCACAGATGTAGTGTGGTTGGTTAAGTTACATGCAAACAAAAGCACTGTGCAAGATTGGTCTTTCAGGTGCTTTAGGTGTTTCTGAGTAAGTATAGACCACCATGAATCTGCTGTGTGAGATCTGTCTTTCATGTGTATTCAGCTTCAATGGGACAAGTAAGCCCACACAAGTTGAGTTACAGATGTGGGTAACACCATGGTACTGTTATTGACGTCAGTGTTGGTAAGATAAGCAAATTACCATTTCATCCTTTGGGTGACGGCCCACTAGCAACCCTACAGTCAAACCCCAATTTGCAAGTGGAGCAGCTGCTCCCTGTGCTTATTTTAGGAATGTTTCTCTCTCGGCCATGTTTTACTTGGTGCACTATCTGCACACATTCAGCAGGTAATATTGAAATGACTGTGACTTGTGGATTTAGGGAACTTTTGGCTGATAGATCTCTGGCCCCCAACTTCTTCTGAGCAGGTTAAGAGGAAGATGGATAATTTGCAGATCTCAGTCCAAGTCACCCTTGGCAGAAGGTGAAGTGGATAGCCTACTGCAGACCTCTGAAGTAGCTTCCCTTTCTGTCATGTCATGACTAGAATAAAGGGGACTTTATCATCAGGTTCCCTGCAAAGTGATACATCTTATGGTGAAACCACTTGAGAATGAAGGAACATTTTATGTGGAAAATGAAGAAAATATTTGATAGCACAAGGATACTTTGATATTCTAGGCTTGGATGTGTGCAGTCCCTTAGTGTTTATTCATGTTTGTAAAGCCCAGTACCAGCTCCTATACCCAAGAAACTGGATAGTTTATATAGAGTGCAGCAGGACCCTTACAAAAACTCAGCCAATTGTACAGTTTCTATTCTGGAGGCACACAAGGGGTGGTATGCTGGAAATGTATTTCTGAATGATGAAAGCAGGATCCTGGATAGATTCAGGGGAAATTGTTTTGGCCATCCTGGCCTTTAGGGCAGCAAATTTCTGTTTTGTATTACTGAGTACCAGCTGGGAAGCCTGACAGAAGTGTCATTTTCTGTGGAAATTCAAGATGAATCACTGATGTCCCAGATCTTGACACTTATTTCACTGTCCTGTATTATAATGGACAAAGTCATTAGAATGGCATCAGTTGGTTCTGATACAAGGTGCCATGCCCGGTTTGTGGGCTGCACAGTTGCCTAAGTATGTCAAAGGTGAGCACTTGAATACTAACACGGTACCTTTGTTTGGGAAACCTTTGCAGCACATATCCAAGATATTGCAGGAAAAAAGGAAATGTATTGCATTTATCCTTGCATTGCAACAGTGTAGCTGATGACTTAAGCAGTATGCTGATGAGAACCACAGAGTAGAGGCTAAACAAGTGGGTTTCCAGGCAACTGAAGAACAAAGTATATCTTCACATGTTGGAGTTGCTTCCCTCACCAATGAAGCTTCTGGTCATGGTTTATTGCAGAAAGATGCTTTACAGTGGAGCCTGGATGGGTGTTTTACCTCAAGAAACCAAGGGAATGGCCTCTGCAAGTATGGCGGCTGCAAGGACTCAATACAAACAGATTCCAAAACACAGTAAATCCAGCAGCTGTAGCACCAAGGATCCTTTATTTAAATGAAGTATACACTACATATACAGAATAAATATGAATCAAATGTAGTATAAACTACACATAAAAATAAGTGTAAATCAAACCGGTTTCGGCAGAATTAAGAATGCCTTCATCAGTGTAAAGAAAATAAATGCAATACTCATTTATGTAATACACACACAGTCACATGATAAATAATCATAAGTGTTTAAGACCAGGGGGAAATAACCTAGTTTGATGATCCACTTTTTTTCTTTCCTATATCATGCCAACCCATTTTGTTTGATCTATGTGCAGTGATTTTTGTCAATAATAATGAAATTAAATGACACACTTGGATGTACCAAAGTATGTTTGTAAAGTGCATTAGTTGGTTTGTGGTGTCTGATCTCACTAAAATGTTCACCCACTAAAATGTTCACCCATTCTAAATTTAACCAGACGGGAGGTTTGTCCTACATAAAAGGATGAACAGTGACATGCAGCAAGATACGCAACCCAATCAGATTGGCAGTTGGCAAAAAACCTACATCAAAAACCTGACTGGTGTTTTTACTGCTGAAAGAGGTGGATTTGATGAGTTTGGTACAGAAGGAACAATGTCCACAAGGGAAACAACCAACTAATCTATCACCTAAAAAGGTTGTTTGTGATAAAGGCAATTTGGATGGTAAAAAAAATGTTTATAATGGTTAAAAAGAGACCCCAAGTTTCTGCCTTTCTTGTAAGTGAAAGGGCATTTAGCTGGTAAAATTGTAGATAATGTAGAGTCGGCCAACAAAATATTTCAATGATAATGACCACAGTGAATTAGTGTTGCGGCCAGAAGTAGTCAGAAAACGAATGACTGAATCCTCAGTAGAATTTTTGTCCTTATATTGTAGCAAGTTTGACCTTTCTAAGCCATCAACATGGCATGGAGCATTACATATGGAACCAGTATCATATCCCCTATCCTTGAATCTGGTGATAAGATCATGCTTGTAAAAACTGTAAGCCTGTTGATCAGATCAGATGCGTTTACCACGTATAAATTGGGATTTTGGGATGTTACGACAAATGTGAGGAGGATGAAAGCTGGAGGCGTGGAGGAGTGAATTATATTGGGCGAATTTGCGATGTACCATGATGGACAAAGTATGATCAATGTTCCTCAGATTCCAGTTCATTCTTTGATAATGAGTGCAATCTAGCTTTTATATCAGAAACGGCCACCTCATGTTTGACTTGGATGAAAAGGACTTTGTCTTGTGGCAGCTAATTTCTGAATGTTATGAATACTACTGCAGCAATGAACACATTCAAATGTATACTTTTACCATAAGCTCTTGCATAGCTGTGTTTTTGCAGTTGTGTTAGGTACAACACTTTAACAGCAGATACTTGAATCTTGTAAATACTTGCCACTGTATAGCTACTCTCCCACATGTCACTTTGATTCTGGTGTGTGTGTGTGTGTGTGTGTGTGTGTGTGTGTGTGTGTAATATATAAATGAGGATATGGCTGCAGTAAAATTGAGAGAATAGATGTCAAGGTTTCAAAATTATGAAACCATGTCTTTAAAGTGCTGATTCTCCCATGCCCCACATTGGGAATATAGAGAGAAAGGAGACATGCAGTGAAGCCTTACGAAAGGAACACAGGGCAACATTTTGGGAAAAAGTGAAAACAGCACTTAAATAAATAGTTTAGAGTCTCTAACCTGGATTCCTGTTGTAATTGTGTTCATCCTTGTATGTAAGGTTATGTATGTGGTTGAATGTATTTATCCATTTTCCATGTGTTTAGTCTTGAGTGATCTATTTCTGTTAATTTGTGAGATGCGATAGTTGTATAAGGTATCTAAGTAGGGCTTTGCTATGAATTGGCAGTTTCATGGGTGGTTTTTTAACTGATGATATGAAGTGAATTTTAAGTTTTCATTAGTAAAGCATTTTAGTTTATTTTCCTGTAGCGTTTCTGTAGTGTAGTTAAGGGTAGTTTTAGTTAACTTGGTAGTGCAGTTTAGTGTAGTGTTGAGTTTTTTGCGAGGTCAGTATTTTTTTTTTAGATTTTGACTTTGGATCTAATTTTTCCTTTATGCTATTTTCCAATTGGCAGGTATTGGTAACTTTCTAATTTGCTATTTTTTGTTGAAATTAATGTCCGATATAACAATTTGATTTAGTTTGGGTTAGTTTTTTTGGGGAAGGTAGTGCTTTAGTTTGTGCAGTGTTTAATTTCATTTTTGTTTTCCCCTTTCGTAAAGGAGCTATGACAGCATGTTACAGGTGAATTGTTGACTAGCTGGACTGTTGGTGCTGCTCATAAGATGCAGGTAAACATCTACATCTTGAGTCCAAATAAATGTATTCATTGTACCCATTTATCAGAGCAAACCATTAGGAGATGCACGTAAACGTCCATGGAGGTAACAGGGTGTACCAAAATGTATCTGTGTGGGATCACATAATACTAAGGTAGTCCTAACCATGTAGAGCCTAGCCACCCACCCTAGGAATTATCAACAGTTGGTTAACCTGCCTTTTTCAGAGGAATCATACTAATGATTCCTGTGGTAAATATATGTGATCCATTCCAGTTATCAAGACTTAACTTGAAGGATGCCAAAGCATTATAACAGTTAACATGTAAGACAAGTTGTTCCACAGGTAGGGAATCCTTTATGCAATCAATTGCCTGTCCTCCAAGACGTCCTGTTTGTTATGATGCAAGTTCAGAGTTTGAGTCTTGTGTTTTTAATGTTAGCATTGTTTCTGAGTTGGCAAAGATCTAGCAACCGATGGTCTTTCGTAGCCCAAAAGGCCAAAGCATGATCTCCACATGCAATCTGTATGACATAGCAAAAGGTGAAATACTTTTTTAGTCTGTCAAGATAGGTAAGGGAGGTTGGCCCTTTGATTCTCTTGGCTAAGAAACACTTGTGTTTTTCAAGTTGGGATACATGTATGCTAAAAATATTTATATATACTGATACCAGCAAATAATTGTATTTAATGATTGGCTTAATAAGGGAAGAAGGTTAAGGGGACTTCCACTTCCTTCTTTGTATCTTGACAGTAGACCTTTGATAAACTGAGCAATGAACCAAGATTTCCTTACTGTAAGAAAGGTGAGTAAGTTCCTACATCTTTAACAATGGTACCATTTTTAATTAAGGTTGCATTTGTGGAATAATCAGGGGGAAAGGCTTGTTTCCTAAATGTGATTACACAACATTGTTTGCAGTATGTCTGAGATCTTGGTAAAAAAAAACAGATGGTGGCTCTTCTAGCTTCTTTTGGAAAATTTAGTCTGTGTGGACTCTCTAATGGCAGTAAGTTTGCAGTTCTTGCAAGCTTGGTCAACCAAATGCATATCAGTCTGAAATAAAGAGCTAATCTGGGATTTGAACCTGGAATCTCTTTGATACAAACTGTGCATCACACCACTAGACCATCTAGACAACTGGCCTGTTCAGAGTGACCGTTTGCAAAGGCTGTAGCTTCTGAGTAACCCAGTATTTCCCCTCATGGCATGAGGGGTAGTTTCTCTGTACTGCATTATGGAGATTGCCCCACCCTGTATGCCTTTAAATACACACAAGCCTCACTCCCCTGGAGAGGTGAGCGAGTCGAGCCTCTCTGCATCTTCCATCTTACTTCTTTGGCTGGTCCAGTGCTGGGATTGTTATACACATGTAACCATTCTATACCTCCCTACTCTTATAGTGGTGTTTGTGTGTTTGCATGTGTGCGCACATGTTTATAGTCCAGAGTGAACGTCTCTTGTAAATATAGCAATCTGATAATTGCAGATGTTGCTCATTATTTTCTCTTATATGAATGGCCGAACTAACAATGTGCAGATCACCCTAAGAAGGGAGGATGTTACAAATGAAATGACTGTGCAGCACAAATGAAGCAAACCATGCCCTGGTCCTGGACTGACTCTCCAATTTGTGATACTGAATGTTTGAAATGAAGCCCAGGCTACTTCTATTGTGAGCCAATTGCAATGGCATGGTATTTCTGTTAATTATGCAGCTAGTTTAGGTGTCTGGCTTAATTCTAAGGTAGGCATTGTAGCTTCTATTATTTGCTTGCTTGGCTTGTACTGTACTTAACTGAATTCTTTGCAGTATTCGTTGTTTTAGTTCTGTGCTCCCATTTGCTTAACTGTACCACTTAATACCTAAACTAAATGATTTATTTTGTAAATTTGCTCCCTGCTGCTTGGACACTATCAGACCCTCTGTAATCTGTGATCCCCTTCATGTGAGCCCATTCTTTTTACTGGGTGAGAGCCAGCTGAGAGAACTCATAATTCAGGTGAACAGTAGAGGTGGCTTTGAAGTTTTTTACTTTTTTCAATCCTGTGTGCACACATGAAGGTACCAGGGAGGGGTGTGCAATAAGCTGTCCTCTGAGGACACCCTGCCCCCAATCCTGCAAGGAGAGATTCCTTTAAGCAGACCTCTCTCTCCCCCTGTAGCACAAGTCATTTTTTTAAGGTCTCTGCCAGGGCATCTCTCCACAATGAGTGCTTACAAGCCCTGCTGCGCCTCACCTGGAGAGGTGGGTGAGGCTGCTAATCGAACCTCATTCACCTGTGTTGCAGTTGGGTCTTTATCCTGTATGCTTTGGATCAGTTTAATACCTGAAGATTTTAACTAATGTGGTACTGTGTCTGAGTCTTTAAAGACAGTGGTGTGTTAGTGTATGCATAATGTTTGTGTTCTCTGAAGTTTGCTGCAGTGATTTAAATAAAAAAAAAAAAAAAACATCCAGTGGAACGGGGTAATTTATTTCTTTTCTGTTCTTCTAGTGGCCTCCTGGTTCATTTCCCCTCTCTTATCTGGTCTGATGTCAGCACTTCTGTTTTTTCTCATCAGTACTTTCATTTTGAATAAGGTAAGAGAAATTTAGATTTAATTTTGTTATAGTATTTGGGGAAACTGAGGGTTTAATTTTTCATATGCATTTGTTTATTGTATTGAGTTGCAGTAACAAGTACCAAATGTTTTCATGCAGGATGATCCTGTTCCCAATGGTCTTCGTGCACTTCCAGTATTCTATGCTACAACTATAGGAATCAATACATTTTCAATTATGTACACTGGTGCCCCGTGTAAGTGCTAATGTCTTTTACAGTACTGTTGCATGGTGTGTTTTTTCCTTTCACTGTGACATTTTTGTATAACTGGAGCCAGCGTATAACAATTGTGTTAATTGTCTTCTACTCATAATTTATTTCAAATGTAAATATTTCTTGAAAATAGAAGGCTTCAGGCGAGTTTGTTAAATTTAGTGCAGTGTTTACACTCTATTTAAATGGATATCTTTGAATTATGGTGGGGAGAGGTGTTTTTCCAGAAATGGTATAGTTGAATTATCATGGGGGAATGTTTTTCTAGAAGTCCTGTAGTAGATGTTCATCGTGTTACCCTGCTGCAGTCATTACACTTGGGTTATCCTGCCGTCAGGCGGTCCCGCAGTCTGCCGGAATTCCAAAGTTTTGGTCCGGCGTCGGTTGCTGTCGCTTCTTCCCTGAAGTCAGTGCGCCAGGGGTATATATATTGCATCCGACGCCATTTTCTTCAGTCTTTCTTGCCGCGTGGTGCCCGAAGCAGAAGCAGTTCGCAAGTGCCGGTTGGCCGACACCTGAGATTTTCGAAGTCGAATTTCAGATACGAAGTTTTCAATAAAGCTAAGTACCCCGTTGGGGAAACTTTTCTTGCCTCAGACCGATGTCAGAAAAAGTTAACAATTGTATTTCTTGTGGGAAGCAAATACCTCATAAGGATTTTCATTCTTACTGCATACCTTGCCTAGGCCCAGACCACGACGTCACTGGTTGTCGTTTTTGTGCTAGGTTTAATAAGCGTACTATAAAAAAACGCTTTGATTTTGCACGACACTACTGTAGAAAATTTAACTACACAATGCTGTTGGAGCAACCGACTACCGGCATGCACAAAAGACGCAAGGATAAGGACAGGCAGCCTAGACCCAAGCCAGGCTCCGAGGCCTCGGCTGGACCGGTCTCCGGTTCACCGGTCTTCAGTGAGGCTCCAACGCAGCCCCTGACTACCACAGATCTGTATCCCGAGACCGCTTTGGAGCCTTTGGCGGAAAGTGCTAGGCCGACGCAACCATTTTGTTTAGCCTCTACCGACGACACTACAGAAAGAGATGGTGCTGCAGAAACACCTTCGGTTTCTGAAGGCGTTTTCAGACCGACGACGCTCACCATAAAAACGTATCCTAAGCTTAAGACTCCTATTAAACCTAAAAAGACTGTACTTCAGTCTCCAATTTAAGGCCCCATGCCTAAGAAACAGATGCTCAAAATGGCTGAAGATTTGATCTCTTTAATCAGGGGTTCCCAACCCCCACCCGACAAAAGGCCTAGACAAGAGGTAGATTATGCCTCCTCTGATCAAGTGTCTATTTCCTCAGGCTCCTCTGAGGACCAAGATTACTCCTTCTCCCCTTATGAAGATTCTGATGCTGAGGATTCTATTCCCTCAGCTTCTCCTCCTGAAGACTACTCCTTTGGGGAAACTTTACACACTATGAGGGAACATTTTCACTGGGAAGATCAGGACTACTCTGACTCGAAGAAAAGGCTCAGAGAGTTTCTTTTACTCCCCCAGCACAGACCACTTGCCATCCCCCCAGTTTTAGATATTGTGGATGATGTTTACTTAGAATCCAGTTTGAACCCAGATTCTCTGCCTCCTGCTCCAGCCAAACCTGACAGATACTATAGAGTGCCTGACTCCCACAAATTCCTTTATAAAAGCCCTGTTGCTGACCCAGAGACCATCTCCCAGGGTCCCAAAGGGGCTAAGGCTTCTATGGCAAAAAATCCTGTACCCTCTGAAAGACTCCAGAGCACTAGACAGGTGGGGGGAAAAAGGTTTACACCTCAGCCACTCTAGCTATGAGGGCACTAAATTTCCAATTTCACATGCTAAAATATCAGCAATTTCTAATGTCTCAGTTAAAACAAAAAATGAGCACACTCCCTCAACAGTCTGAATTGAAAGAAATGCAGGATCTGTTGCATGCAACTGAACAGGTGGGCAAACATACTTTACATTGTGGGTTTGATTCTTTGGAGGCTTCCTGCAGAGCAGCTGTCACTGGGTCTGTTATACGTAGGTATGCTTGGTTAAAGGAACAAACTCTGCCTGATCATGTTAAAGCAAAGCTTCTAGATGCTCCCTTACATCAGGATGTTCTTTTTGGAGTTAAAGCAGAACAAGTCTTAAAGAAAATGGAGGATAAGGCAAAATCTATGCAAACAGTCAGAGATTTTCTACAAGTACAGCCCCCTCGCTTCAGCAGAAATTGGCCAACAAAAAATCGGTCCTTTCCAGCTACTGACAGACCACAGAGGGGTAAATACAGATATCCAAGAGGCAGAGGACAACCACAAGCCCAATACAAACTTCGACAATGGGGCACTGCAACTCAGAAGGGAGGAGAAGACAGATCCCAAACTACCAGAAGGCAAACTCAATGACTTACACCTCATCTGGCCAAGCAACACTCTCTTGGCAGCCCCCTTGGGAGGAAAACTTGCACTTTTTTCAGACAACTGGCACATTGTCACAAAGGACAAATGGGTCCTAGACATAATTTCACGAGGATACAGATTCCATTTTCACACCTTGCCAATGAAAAGAGGAATGCCAAACCTGCCAGAAAATCATTGGACAGAGGCACAAAAACAAGTTACAGCTCTCATGGACATGAGAGCCATTCAACTGGTACCTACACGAGAGCAAGGCCAAGGATTTTACTCAAGACTCTTTCTAGTTCCCAGAAAGGACAATGCCTGGAGACCAATTCTGGACCTTTCAATTCTAAACACCTTCTTACAAGTACCCAAATTCAAGACGCTAACACTACAGCAGCTTCTTCCCATGTTGGGCAAGAAAGCATGGCTAGTAACGTTGGACCTCAAGGAGGCATACCTGCATGTCCCTATCAGACAAAGTTGCAGAAGATACCTCCGTTTCATTGCAGGTTCAACCCATTACCAATTCTCTGCACTGCCCTTTGGCTTATCTACTGCACCCAGGGTCTTCACAAAATGCCTGGCACCAGTAATTGCATACTGCAGACAGAGGAATTCAAATATACACATACCTGGACGACTGCCTCATCCAAGCAGAAAGCAATGACATTCTCTTACAACATCTGGCTTTTGTAAAACATCTAAGTTGCCTGGGGTACACAGTAAACGAAAATAAATCAAAGCTAGTACCCTCACAAAATATGACATTCCTGGGTGCCAGCTTGAATACAATGGCCCAGAAGGCTTATCTGATGCCAGAGAAACTACAACTGACTCAATATTTCAAAACAATGGCAACAAAGACCCAACTACATGCAAGAAAAATTCTGCAGGCCTTTGGCTTCATGGCATCTTGCATACTACTAATACCATTTGCAAAGCTGCATATGAGGAAATTACAGTGGTACCTAAAAAGCGTATGGTCTCAACACAGCCACAGCTTGGACACCGATATCTCTTATTCCCTGCCTACAACAGGAGTTTCTATGGTGGTCACAGGCATGTCACCTCAACAAGGGTCAGCCTTTCACCTTGCCCCCAGCCAGGCAAACTGTGACAACAGATGCATCGGGCTACGCCTGGGGGGCACACATGGCAGGACAGTGCGTTCAAGGCGTATGGACTGCAGATCAAAGGAATCTGCACATCAATCAAAAAGAGATGCTAGCTGTACAGAATGCTCCGACAGCCTTCAAGAATCTATTACATCCAGGACAACTTACAATAAGGACGGACAACACCACAGTAATGTGGTACATAAACAAGGGGGTACACACTCCTACCCTCTATGCAGGCAAGCAATGACCTTGTGGAACACAGCTCTGGCTTACCAAGTTCAGTTACGAGCTCAATTCCTGCCAGGAAAAAAGAATACATTGGCAGACGACCTCCGCAGAAACATCATGGATCCCCACAAGTGGAAACTGGATCCACAAGTATTTGCAATGATAACTCAAAAATGGGGCCTTCCAGACATAGACCTGTTTGCCAGTCCTCAAAACTATCAGCTGACAAAATTTTGTACAAGGACACTTCACCATCAAGCTTGGAAAGTGGACGCACTCTCATTCAGTTGGAAAAACCTGACAGTATATGCCTTCCCTCCATTGCCTCTCCTCACAAAGGTGCTTCTGAAAGTCAGAAAGGAGAGACCATGACTGATACTCATAGCCCCAGACTGGCCATGCCAGCACTGGTACCCACTATTGAGGAATGTGGCCCAGGACCCACCTTGGATTTTACCACAAATTGCCCATTTGCTCACACAGCAAAACAATCAGATTCTTCACAGCCAACTCAAAACCTTAAATCTGGCTGCATGGCAAATCACCTAAGCATCCAGTCAGCTCCTCTTTCCCAAGCAGTTATGGATGTTATTCTGGAAGCTAGGAGGCCCAGCACCAGGAAGGCCTACTCGGACAAATGGAAAAGGTTTTGCGCCTGGAACCAAACTATAGGACAAAACACACTTCAGCCTCACATGCCTCAGATTCTGCAGTATTTAACTGAGATGTTGCACAAAGGACTTTCTTTTTCTTCCATTAAAATCCATGCATCAGCTATTTTAGCCCACTACAACACGGATCCACCCTTATTTTCACATCCACTTCTAAGGCAGCTCCTCCGAGGGCAAAAAACATTAGTCCCCCAAGGAGAGCACCTACACCAACATGGGACCTCAATTTTGTTCTGGAAAAACTTACGCTACCTCCCCTTGAACCAGCTTTCTCTGCAGATGTACAGTTTCTTTCATGGAAGACTGCCCTGCTGCTAGCAATAACTTCAGCTAGAAGAGTCTCAGAGCTGCAGGCATTAATGACAGTGGAACCTTTCCTCATTTTCCATCAAGACAGAGTTTCTCTACAAACTAATCCTTCATACCTAAGGTGGTTTCCAGTGTGGCTTTAAATCAAACCATCCACTTACCCACCTTCTTCCCAAATCCACAGAACAAAGGAGAAAGACTCCTGCATTCCTTGGACATTCACAGGCAACTTCGTTACTACTTGGATAAAACTAAGGTTTTCAGAAAATCTGACCAGCTCTTTGTATCCTATGCTACAGCTTCACAAGGGAAGGCTATATCAAAACAAACCATTTCCAAATGGATAGGACATTGCATTCGTTTTTGCTATACCCATCATGGAAAAACAGTTCCTGCTACCATTAGGCCCCACTCTACCAGGGCAACAGCTACTTCTACAGCTTTCCTCAGGGGGGTTCCAACCAAGGAGATTTTGGAAGCTGCAACTTGGAGTTCAGTACACACCTTTACCAAACACTATCACTTACCACTTTACTCTAAGACTAGAGCTGGCTTCGCCACTGCAGTTCTGCAGGGCCTTCTAGCCTCCTCTGACTCCTCCACCCATCCTTAGCTTTGGGATTCTACCCAAGTGTAATGACTGCAGCAGGATAACACGATGAACATAGTACAGTTTTGTACCTACCATAAATGTAGATGTTCAAGTGTTCACCCTGCTGCAGTCCAGGTTACCCTCCCTCCATCCCCTCTGATCTAACTGGCTAAAATCTCTACAATACCTTCCTGATGTATTTGCTTATAGCTGGAGGGATTTTGTGTTTGTGCAAGAATTGCTTTATTTGGTCCTAATTACTGACCTCCTTTTTGGGGGCACCTGACATCTCGGGCAAGAAAAACTGAAGAAAATGTCGTTGGATGCAATATATATACCCCTGGCGCACTGACGTCATGGAAGAAGCGACAGCAACCGATGCCAGACCAAGACTTTGGAATTCCGGCCGACTGCTGGACCGCCTGACGGCAGGATAACCCAAGTGTAATGACTGCAGCAGGGTGAACACCGAACATCTACATTTATGGTAGGTACAAAACTGCACTTTAGGATTGCTTCCTCACAAAGCTTGGTTCCAGGCTTCATTTCCCAGCTAGCCTGTTTTCTTTCATGGCCTTTCCTTGTCCTCCCTTTGTCCACATGTATTTTTTTGTATAGGAGGGTCCCATTTCCTGCCACATTCTAAAGATGTGGGTAGCATAACTGGTGATGCTCAGATTATGCACATGTCTTGCAGTGAACTGATTACCTACCCATGATGCTTTTCCTGGCTTATCATTTTAACTTATTTTTATTTATTAATCTGGGTAAAATTATGATCCAGATGCAAAATTTTCAGAATCACTGCAAGAAGACTCCACAAAGACAAGAATAACTGTTTTGAAATCAACATGAAATTGAGAAGAAACTATAAAAAATATGTAGGGGTTATAGTGATGAGCCAAACGCAGAGAAAGGAAAATGGCTAATATTTTTTATATTGAAATCCTCTATTCTGTCTACGTCATCATCCGTGCTAAGGAAGCCTTGAGTATATTACTGAGCTCTGCTGTCTTACTGCACATGGCAGCCATCAGGCTACTTTTTTCTTCCTTTTTACCTTGAATTTCAGAATTTTTTTACTTTTGACATTGGTGATTTAAAACAATGCAGTATGATGTGCATACAGGGACTTTGATCTTTTTTCTAGTGTTGAATATACCAGAGCACTAATGTGATGGTCTCGGCAGTTAGAAGCTTCTTGTTGTCATTTATGTACATACATTTTTTCTTGCATATTACCTGCACTTTGTTACATTCACAAGAATCTGTTTATTAAAATGACTTCCATATAAAATTCTGCATAGTACTTTGTCCAGTGTTTCACTTTATGGTTTGAGTGTTTGGTACTTCTAGTTTTCTATTTTCTGAAAGCATTTGTAAATATCTTAGGTCAGGGGGATTGCATTTTTCTGACCATAATCCTGTGTGAAGTATTGTGATTGTCCGCACGGTGAGCCAGTAATCAAGGAGCCTCAATTATCAACACTGACACCGGAGAGGGACGTTCACTTGGAATACAAATGGATACACTCAGTATTTCCAGAAGCAGGCTTCTCTGCATCAAGCACAGTCTCCCTTAAGAGCACCCAGGGAACATCCTCAATCTGGGGGCTGGTTCTTCTCTACCTGCCCAGGCCCCCCAGTAAGACTCCTCACTGCCAAAGAGTTGAGTCCTTGGCTCGGTTTCCATTCTAAGTCCTCCCACACCCTCTGTGAAACCAGTGCTTTGTGTTCCTGCTCCAAGCAGTGCGCTCACACACACACACACACACACACACACACACACACACACACACACACACACACCTGGGAAAAGCTGGCACAGATTTACCTGCTGTGCCCCCTTCTGCCCAGACTATAAGGTAGTTACTGCCACCAGAACCCCCGCCAGCTAATTTAAGGCTCTTACAAGTGTACCGTTGTTGTCTGGTCCAAGACGGAACAACCTTACTGGCATGGCTGGCAGTCTCTCCTGTAGTCACAAGTATATAACTGGCCATGCTTTGGAAGAGTTGAATGCTATAAAATTAATTTGCACGAAAAAAACAATTTTTGATCTTTCAGATCAAACCGCTGCAGTTGTCCTTGTTTGCCATATGTCATTAAATTTTGTAGCATCTACTTTGAGACTTTTGAAAAAGGTTGTATTTTCAGTTAAATATACTGGGAAGAAACTGAGTACTTTGATCAGATGCTAACACAATCTTCCATTAGCCTTGCTGGGATGGTTCAGATTTGGAAAATAACGACACAGTGCCAAGTCACATACTTGCTTTTTTTCTTTTCCTTTTATTACATCCATGCAGTGGGTATCTTAAAACTAACCAATTCCTCTATTTAAGCTTGTTGCATACAGAAAACACTGTTGAAAATGTAAATTTCAACAAAAATTCACATGTAAGCTTGCAAGGTTAATGTAAAACTTAGTCTAGAAGACTGAAACTGGAATCACTGGGCATGTGTATTGTCACAGACTGTGTTTTTTCCCTCTCCGGGAATGACATTAGAGATGTCCTTCTGTTCATTGTTGCAGTATTCTTTACATATGGATAATATTCCACAACATCGACCCGACATCCAGCCTGTATACAAAAGCTTATAGCCACTGCCAGTACACGGGATGTTGCACGTAGGTCCTGACAATGTCAGCCTTAAAAGGGATGTCCGCACGTACCATCCTCATTTTTCGCTGCCATTCAGAAAGGTTGATTCCTACGTACATTCTGAGGTTGGATTCTTTTCTCCGCTTCCAGGTTCAGATAAGTGCCCCATTGGGGATTTACTTTTTTGCTACTGCCATTTGTTATTGTTCATGTCATCCAGGAAGGGGCAAGTGTAGGTGTAGGAGGCAAATTCCACTTAAGGATAGTTGCAAACTTTGCTTGTTTTGTTTGGAGCTTAGTCACGATCACCGCTCCTGTTCTTTTTGCCAGGCCTTAGTGCCTAAGACCTTGTGTAGCCATCTGTCAGATTTAAACCTTTATCTAGAAAATCAGAGACTTAAATCATGTGGCTGGGGACTCGATGGAGGGTTCCGGTGGTCCATCAGGTGAGCTGAGTTTGAAGAAGAAAGTTTAGTGCCTGCCTCCTCCGATGTTCCCCTTGAGGTCTAGGAAGACCCAGTGGTATGGCTGGAGGTTGGGTCTGCTTCTTCAGCGGGTACCTTGGGGGAAGCCATCAAGAATGTGGGTCCTAGCACGTCCGAGACCGTGCAGGCATCCAGTTTGGGCAAATTGGGGGAACCGTTATACTAGCGGACATTGTGGGATGCTGCTACTCCTTTGCATAGGGATATATTGGCCATTGGGCCTACTTCTGACATCTGTTCTGTGGTTGAGAAGCCAGTTAAAGAAACAAAAAACAAAGCACCCTAATGTCCCTTCTACTCCTCAGATTGGGATACTTTTTCACAGGGGCATCTTAGGACCCTCATGGCACCGAGGCCTTCAGCTTCTTCTAATTCCCTCTCTTTTCTAGCGTTCACATGTTCTCCTCGGCGGCCTTTTGGGTCTCGGGCCCCATCTGGGCAGGTTTTGGAATCCCATGTCCTTGAAACTGGTCCTCAAGACTCCTCTTCTGATGATGACTCCCTGGCATACTCCACCTAGATTCCTTCCCCTCTGGTGTATGCCTCTATTGAAGAGGAGTCTAATGGGGGGGGGGTCCCCTATTGAAGAGCTTTCCTTTGGGGAAACTATTAATAAGATGAGGGGAATTTTTTAAATGTGATTTCACCCAGATTTCAGAGACTCAAACACATTACTATGAGCGTCTTCAAATGGAAGCCCCTGCACCCTCTGCAGTCCCGCCTGTTCTTCCTGCTTTCATGGATGCTTATACTTCCACTTCAGAAAATCTTGATTCCCATGCCCCTGCTCCCAAGAGACCTGACAGATTTTAAAAAGTCCCAGATGACTGCAAGTTTCTTTATAAATGCCCCTCTGCTGTCCCAGCTGTGCTGTCTATTGCCTCAGACAAAACTTTTCTCAGTTGTCTCCTTTGGCTAAGTTACGTCCCTCTGATGAGAGCAGGATTTTGGAAAGATCGGGTAAGAAGGTATATACTTCCACCACCTTGGAAATTAGGGCTGTTAATTACCAGACATGCATGGCTAAGTACTCCCTGGCTTTGCTTTCCCAGGCTTCACAGGGTTTGCCCAAATTACCTGATTCAGAGGTTAAGTTTCAGGTTCTCAATCTCCTGTCTGCATCTTCTCCGGTAGCTAGTTATTCCATTGGGTACAGTTATGATGCAGTGAAGGTTTCTGCTAGAGCTGCAGCCTTTGCATCTGTTCTTCGTAGACATTCTTGGTTAAGGCTCCAGTCACTACCTGATGATATAAAGGCCAAGCTGATTGATGCTGCTTTGGGTAATTCTTCACTTTTTGGTTCAGCTACTGCAAAACTTTTCAAATCTCTGCAGGAGAAAGTAAAGGAGCTCCAAGACCTAAAACATTTGCTTGTTTCCCCAGTCCCTAAATTCCATAGGAATTTTCTAGCCAAAGCCTCTTTTGTCAGAACTACTTGTTCTTCATCTTCAGCTTCTTTATCTAGGTCTAAGAAATCTTCTAGGAGATGTCCTCCATCAAAATGTGCTGTCCCTGCTATTCCTTCTCACCAGCCCTTTCAGGCTAGACCAGGCTCTTTGAGGTGTATGAGTTGGAAGAAGGGCTTGGTTGTCCGTCTTTGCGTCTTCTTCTCTCCCTTTCAGTCTGGATGGGAGGTCAGTCAGGATTCCTGGGTCCTTTCCATCATCCATAAAGGTTACTTTATGACTTGGAAGACACTCTCACCATTCCTAGGACTCCTTCAACCCTCTTCCTGCCAACTTCATCTATTTCCTCAGCTTTTAGCTCAACCCTTTCACTAAGGCCCAATCCAGGTTTTTCCTCAAGAACAAAGAGGAAAGGGATTTTACTCCAGGATGTTTCTTGTCGCAAGAAAGGATGCTTCTTGGAGGCCTATTCTGGATCTCTAACATTTAAACACCTTCTTGAAAATGCTTTTTTTCGGATGCGCTCTTCAAACACTTTTCCCTCTGGTTCCTCCACACTCCTCCTTGGCATCTCTAGATCTCAAGGATGCTTGCCTACACATCCCTATTCACTCTCAGTACAGGAAATTCTTGTTTCTCGGTGGGTTCCTTGCACTCTTAGTTTTCTGCCTTACCTTTTGGCCTTTCCACTGCTTCAAGGGTTTTCACCAAGTGCTTGGCTCCAGCCATTGCCTTCATGAGGGTTCGAGGGATTCAGGTTTACCCCTACTTGGGCGACCTTTTCCTTGCCAATACTCAGGATGAACTTCAGTCAAACTTCAGTCTAGCCATTTTCTTTCAGTCTGAGGTTCACTATAAATTTCGAAAAATCCAGTCTTACCCCTACTCCGGACCTCATTTTTCTGGGGTGCAGATTCAGGACAGACGTGATGGTTTACCTCCCTTCAGACAAGGTTCTTTCTCTTACAAGCTATATGGAGTTTTTTCTACTGCTTCCATCCATTTCAGCTAGGGAATTCCTAAGGCTGCTCAGATTCATGGCTTCCACAATCCCCATGCTTCCTTTTTTAAAACTACACACGAGGACATTTCATTAGTTTCTGAAGACCACTTGGTGTCAGCATGCCCATCCCATGGATGTTTTATTTCCCCTTCTCCCTTTCCTGAAAGCAGAGCTCTTTTAGTGGATCCAGCAGCTATCTCAGAATCCAGGTCCTCCTCGTCTCATGCCCCTGCCTTCTCAGCAGCTCTTCACAGATGCCTCAGATCTAGGTTGGGGAGCAGACTTTGCTTCCAGCAAAGTTCAGGGTCTTTGGTCCCCTGCTCTGCAAAGGGAACATGTCAACATCAGGGAGATGAGAACCCTAATTCTGGCCTTGCAAGCCTTTCACCCTCTTCCTACCAGGTCCTTTCAAAATACTTCCAGACAATACCACTGTCCTATGGTATATAAACAGCCAAGGAGGGACCAAATATCTTCTTTGTCATCTAGCCCTCTGGACATGGGAACTGTCTGTCCAATAAAAAGTAATTCTACATGCTGTATACCTTCTCTCAGCTCAGAATTCAGTGCAGATGCTTTAAGCAGATCCATGACACAGTCATACAAGTGGATGCTGCTGCATAGGAATGTGTTCCTAGACCTGGTTCACTGGTGGGATACTCCAGATGAGGATCTATCTGCCTACCCCCAGAGCAGGCAGCTTCCTCTTTATTTGTACCAGGGTCCTCACCTTCAGGCTTGGAAGGTGGGCACTCTCTCTTTCTCATGGAAGGGTATGTTTCTTTATGCGTTCCTCCCTTCCCTCTCATTCATAAAGTTCTATTAAAAATTCAACAGGTCAAACCAAATATCTTGGTATTGACTCCCTTTTGGTCAAAACAACTCTGATTTCCTCTTCTGCAATTAGCTGGGGGCCATTACCACAAGTTGCCTCACCAGTTGGACCTGCTGTCACAGAACAAGGGATCCCTGATCCACCCACATCTGTCACCGTTTCAGCTGACTCCCTGGGTAATCAAATCTTGATCCGTTTCAGGCACCTTTTCTCACAGGATGTGCTTAGGGTTTTGCAGGAGGCCAGGAAACCCAGTACTAGGAAGTCTTATATTTCAAAATGGAAAAGCTTTTCTATTTGGTGCTACAAAAATCTAGATCCACTTTTTGTGGGTATCCCAGTAGTGCTTTCTTACCTGTGTCTCATTCCTCAGTGAAGGTCCAGTGTTCTACTTTGTCTGCCTGTTTGCCATTGACAGTTCCTTTAGCTTCCAGACTTGAGGTTAAAATTTTCTTAAAAGGTGTCCTACATATGAAACCTCCCAGGAAACCAGTATTTCCTCCATGGGATCTCAATTGTGTCTTAGAGAAGCTTACCTAGGCTCCTTTTGAATCAGTGGCGTCTGCTTCTCTAAAGTTTTGCACTTAGAAGAGAGTGCTTCTGGTATACTTGATTTCTACTAGAAAGGTTTCTGAGATTCAGGCATTGATGGCTTCCCCTCCTTTTAGTGTTTCACAAGGATAGTGTCTTTGTGAACTAACCCAACGTTCATGCCTAAAGTGGTGAATGAGTCATCTCTTAACCAGTCCATTCATGTGCCCAATTTTTCCCTTCACCACAGTCCTCTAGTGAGAAGATTTTGTTACATTCCTCTGATGTGCACAGGAAACTCTGCCTTTACCTAGACAAGACAAAATCTATTAAAGTCTGATCAACTCTGTGCCCTTTCACCCCAGGGCTCTGGGTTTGCCGGTTTCCAAACCATTTCTTCTTGGATCTCTAAAGCCATTATGTTTTGTTATGACTTTCATGAGAAATCTCTACTATCCCCTGTCAGAGCTCACTCTACCAGATCTGTGGCCTCATCAGGAGCTTTCTTTAAAGGTTTGGATACCCATTCCATTTTGGAGGCTGCTACTTGGTCATCTATTCATACTTTTGCAATCTGTAGATCTAGGGCAGGGTTTGCTAGAGCAGTCTTGCATGGCTTTGTAGGAAATGTTTGTGCACTTTCTTCCCCTACCCCCTTCTCCTTCCTGGGTTCTTCTGAGCGTTGGCACTGCAACATTGACTAGAAGGACATAGAATAATTATGTAAAATCTTACCATAACCATAGATGTCCTCTTCTACGTTGCAGTATTCTGTCCCACCCACCTTCCCCCTACAACTTGCTCATTCTTAGGATGGTTACCTTTTTTTACTTTACCTTTGCGACGTTCCACATACTGGCAGTGGCTATAAGCTTTTGTATACAGGCCTGACATCGGGTCGATGGTGCGGAATATTGCCCATATGTAAAGAACGCTGCAACATAGAAGAGAAGAACATATATGGTTATGGTAAGATTTTACACAACTATTTTTTCTGAATAGTTTATTAATGAACTCCATTATGAAGTGTTTATTTTTTGAAGAATTATGTCAAATTGTTTTGAGTTTTATAACTGTAATAATACCTTTCAGTCATCAAGTCTCAGAAAGTGAGTCTGGTAATGAGTTGTCTAACAGCAGTGTTCTTGCGGTAGTTTGTATTGTTCAACCTGACTGTTGTAAAGTAAAAAGAAAACAAAGGCTTCCATCGTTCTGCAACAGTATCATAGGAGAGTGCTCTTTACAAAGCATGAACCGAACTGCAAAAAGATTAGTATTAAAAGGCCTTCTACTGTAAGGAGTTGCTGGTTTCTGTCCTGTATTTTTTCCCTTTTTCAGTGAGTTATGCAAACTACCTTTTTCTACCAAGTGGGTCATGGGAAGTTTGAGTATTTTTGCTATTTTTTGAACATTTTTTTTTTCTTAACTGTCCTCCTATCCCATTTGAGAAATTTTAAAGTTTTTTGTAGTGTCACTTCAGCTTTTGATGCATTTCAGTACTGTTGTGTAGTGAAGGCACTGAAATGGTTTGTTATACAGTTTACTTTGTTTTGTGCTTTGTTTAATCTTAAGTTGTATAAAATC
Organism: Protopterus annectens; assembly: GCF_019279795.1. Classification (NCBI taxonomy): domain Eukaryota; kingdom Metazoa; phylum Chordata; order Ceratodontiformes; family Protopteridae; genus Protopterus; species Protopterus annectens. The sequence continues at coordinate 116,097,303 of NC_056751.1, read as the reverse complement.
ATTTCAGCTTTGTCAGTAATGCAGTTTGCCAATTATGTAGATGTCATAAATGAATTATTTTAGAGTCTGCTCTAATGCATTTAATTCCTAGGGGTAGGTTAGGTTTGTGTTCTTGGGATGGGTTATGTATGTCTGTCTGGTTTCCTCATCTGATGTTACCTTCCTCAGTGCTGCCTTCCAGTCGTAAACATATAAAGAGAACTCGGTACAACATTGGGCTCTATTCAGAAAGGTTACTTTGAAATGTAAGTTCCGATTTAGAGATTCAGCAGGTTGGTAGGCTGTTTCTTTGGTCTACTGAATATACTAATAAAGTAATCCGAAACGCACAAAGCACAAACTGTGTAAATCAAAGGAAAATGAGCTTAAGGAAACACTCAACCCAACAAAACGTAAAATAATAAAATAAAGTTTAATAGTGTGAGCACACGCTTTCGGAGGGCACAGTCTCTCTCCTTCCTCAGACAACAAATGAATAAATGAAAAAATCAACCAAGGTTAAATAAACAATCCCCTAATTAGACCAATCAACTAATATAAAAAAACATACGCCCACTCCATTTCAATTAAGAACAGCGTTAAGGACAAAATACCCTACAAACTTCTGAACAATATGATACACTAAATCAATATAAACTAAACTAAATACAATATAATGTAAAATAAGCTTACTTAAATATTTAAGGTGTATTAAAATAAAGTAAAATAAAATAGAATAGAACATAATTCTATTAACTTAAAAATACATAATAAAAGTAATACATATATGTGTATATAAATAGGTATGTGTGTGTATACAAATAAAAAATTAAAGCTATTATCTATTTAAAGAAAACTTTTTAAGAATACAACTAATAGATACATGGTCATTAAGACCAGGGTGCATGTAGGCAGCTGTACGGATCTGCCAAAAAAGCTCGCAGACTTCGAGTTGACTCTGCCATGGGCCACCTCTAATGTCGAAATCAATTTTTGTCGAGACTAAACTTAAAATGATGACCCGGGAACTCCTTAATATGCTTTGCCAGGGCGTTGTTAAGGTCACATCTATTAATGGCATAAACATGCTCGTAAATGCGCTGCCTAAGTTTTCTTTCGTTCTTGTAAGGCATTTGGGGGGCGACCTATGCTAATTAGCAATGTGCTTCCCCTGGCTAGGTACGTTAATGAATGCAGCCAAAAGCTTGCATTCACCCATTGCTTCCAGTGGGTGAGTGTGTGTGTGTGTCCTCAGGTGAGTGGGTGTGTGTGACTGTCTCTTCCTGGGTGGTCACAGTAGGGGATTGTTTAGGTGATGGGTAGGGTAGGTGTGTCTCTCTGTGAGTGGGTGGGTGGGTCGGTCCATGTGTATGTATGTACAAGTTGGGTGATAAGGGTAGTGTCCCCCTTAGACTAAATCCTGCAGTATGGGGGAGGGGGCACTAGATAACAAGGGTACTTTCATGCCCTAAGGAAGACATTGTTGCTTTTTATTTCTCCGTAATCTCAATAAATAAATGTACAGCTGCTGGATATTCTGTGTTTTACAAATCTGGATTAGAAATTTAAGCAAAATTCTTTAAAGTGGTAATTTGTATGCCTATGTTTAAAATTTCGCAACATCTTTAAGTCTGATCTGTAGTGTCATTGTGTTTAACTCTTCTTGCTATATTGGCATTTCACAACTGTTTACTTGCAGATGCTTATTGCAGTGTATTCATCATTAAATTGTGCTTAGCAGTAAGTTTGCAAATATCTTGCCATTAACCTTGATCATTATTAGGTGAAGAAAACATAGGGAACCTGTCATATTACTTACCATGCATCTGTCCCTGTTAAATAGCCTTAAATAGTAATAATATTGCACAGTTTATAGTAAACTGTACCAATTTCCCACTATCAACTTCTTGTAGCATAATTGCAATTTTTATTCTACATACTAGCTGTTATCGATATTTCTTTGCTTTATTTTGCTGCTCTATATGTAATCCTATTGAATCCCATTGACTTGTTTTCACTGTCCTCCATTCACATTGGTTGGAGCCTTTGAGTGCAAGCCTTTTCTAGTAGGGTCATTCTGAATCATGTGGCCACAGATGGGGGACTATCCTTCGGAATGTGCCCCCCCAAGACTATTTTTGTCCTAGTGTGGACTTTGCTGGTTTCATCCAGCACAATCCAATATGTTGGCTTCCAGATGGTTTTACTGCAGGGGAATCGGGCCTTTTGAGATTGTGAGGGTCGGTAATACGTTGTCAGACTGATCGGTGTGGAAGAAATTCTTAATGTTTCTTTCCTTAGGTATCTGGCTTTTTGTAGTTCAGTCCACAGTCTTCCATTAGATAGACCTCCTTTGGCCTTTATTAGGTTCCAATGAGACAGTCCCTAGGCTTCAGAATGTATTGGAAAAGTCCTGTTTGATCCCACCTCAGAGGAAGCCCTTTATCGAGATGGAATTGGGCACTTTGCATTGTTGGTCATGCTCATCTCTGGCAGAAATCCCAGGAGATCATGACATGGGCTTACGTGGCATCTTGGGTGAGGACACCAAACAGGTTCAAGGCCCAGGCTCCTCTGCACATTCTGGACTTCATAGTTCCTTTTGTATGCCTTTGAATTTGGATGTTGTAGTGAGGACTTTGAGGTGTCAGTGACTTCAGAGCCACTATATACCCACGAATCTTTTGTTTGTCCCAGGCACTTGTAACAAAGCCCAAGTGTGGGACTATACTCTTGAATCATCGCGGATATTCCCTTTCTGCAACCAGGTTAGTTCTGGATATTGATGATAAATATTTTTGCTTGCTGGCCAGGGGCTCCCATGGAAGTATTGTCTCCCATGGAGAGAGTGGTGCACATCATCCAGCTGATTCAGAGCAATGCCTCTGGCCCTGTTGTCTTGGATGAGCTGCTTCTTCAAGACCTTGTCTTCTCTGCTGAGACAGTCATTCTGTCATGAAAACTAAACAGGCAAGCAATGGGGCATATGGTTTTGCCCCTGTGCAGAGAAGACATGCTCGTCTTATCATTGGACCACATACCACTGCCCTGTGCAGAGAAGTGATGCCGGTTTGTCACTGGACATCATTCATTTGGCACTTTCTATTCCAGGGAAAGTGGTTTGAGCTGAAAAAGTACTACCAGGTGGGTATGCTTTCCTGTCCTGGAGCACTGGATTCAGAAGCTTTGCCTTGTCAGGATCTTCAAAGATTTGGTATCTAAAGATTATGAGGGAATGCAGTGAGAATAAGGAGAAGCTTTCTCACTTGTGTTGTAGGTTTCCTGTACTGCTTTCTGCCATTCCCACAAATTCCACTTATCGTTGCAAAGTTCAGGGAAGAAAGACCAAAATTCATTGTTTTTGGTTACCAGGAAGTAACAAGTGGTTCTTTGCTTTGCAGTAACCCCTTCAGGTCCTTGACAGGGATGTCCACATGGGATTGAGAGGTCCGCCACCACCTCCTGAGGACGTTGCTTCTGAGGTAGATGCACTCTTTCCACTGGCTTTGCTGTCAGCGGTCTCAGAGGTGATTGAAACTTGCCTGTACCTCCCATTTGGAAGAGGATATCAATATGGGTGGTACAGTATTCTTCCTCTCTGTCATTGGTCAGCCTTTAGGTGATTCTAACTTGCTAAGGCATCTTTATTGTCTAAAATTATGTAATATGTAGAATTTTGCCTCGTATGTTTTAGTTTTGTTTCTCATAAAATTTTGTGATTTTTTTTCTGGCAAATCCATTGAGGATTAAAGTCACTAAATGACTGCCATTTAGGTTTCAGACTTCATACCCTTCAGAAAATGCATGCTAATGCAATGCCTGTTCTAGCAACTTTCTAAGTTTATAAAAGTTGAGCACTTTTGTAAAAGAGGTGATTCATTCCATCTTTAGTTGAGAGACCCCCTTCCCCATTGGCTTTAACTAAACTATGGACAGGTTGGGCCATCCACTGTTTAGGTCTGGTAGATCTGTGCTTTTGGAATTTCATTCCTTGAAAAATACTTTTCACTGATTGCCATCGCCACCTTCACTTGACACATTTTGAGTTGCAGGATCTCATTTGCAGTGAATTCTCTGGTCTTTCAGTAGGACTTGATGTCCATATGTCCTTCTTTAGCTGATCTTGACTGTTTTTAATCAGTCTGCCATCCTCCATGCTTTCTTCCCTGCAATGGAAACTTGAGAGAGAGGGGGCCCTTCACACCTTTGATGTGTGCTGACCACTTAGGTGCTACCTGTGGATACCTCATGAGTTTAGAAAGACATTCTGTTCTACTTTATTTCTGTGAGGCTAGGGCTTGTGGTTGCCAAGCAGATAGTCGATTTTAAATGTATTGTCTCTTGCCATCAGTTGCCTAACTGTCCTTTGGCAAGTGCTTCAGTTGGAACCCTCTCCAGCAGATGTGACTGGCTCCTGGACTTGCTTAAAAAAAATCTGTGTTGCAGATGTTTGTGCTGTAGCCATCTGGCTCTCTATGCACACTTCCATCCAGTTCTGTTGTCTTGCCAGTTGGAGTTTGGCCACAGGAATTCTCCCCAAGACTCTGCCATCTGAACTGTGGCATGGGATGGTTGTCTGGTTTCCTTTTAACTTGGTAGTGCTAGAGAGTTTACCCAGTTATGAGGTAGCCTTGCTTAATATTCTTGTATCACTTAATTTATGAGAGATTCTCCTAGGTGGGTTTGGAATTTTCAGCTGTCCCACATTCAGCAACTGCAGTTGTGAGCTCAGATTCCCTGTATGCCAGTCAAGTAGACTAGCCTAATAGTGCCGTATCTAATATGTGTTGTTTCCTGATTTACAGAATAGTTCTGGTGGCAAGGGGGCATACTGGTATGTCTGGGGGTAAGGCACTTTAAGCAGCTAGTAAGTTACTTTGAGTAGTTGGACATCCCTGAATCTCAGATTTTGCTGAAAAAAGCCAAGTTGCAGTGGAAGGTAAATTAATACACATCTAGGAGCAGTCAGGGAAGGACTGCTATTAGCAGGGTACATTAAACATTCATTGTGTTACTTATGGTAAGTACACTTATTCATCTGTACCTGCAGTGCACTTAACACAACTACAGGTTTGGAGAGACACTTAAATGACTGCACTTCTGTTGTTAAATTAAAAACAAAAGTTCTGTCATGTAGTGGTTTACAAATATTCTGTGATATTTGAATCATTATAAGTAAATGTTTTAATTTGCCTGTAAATATATACATACCAGGAGGGTATACATTATATAAGGAACTGATTGTTATATTTAGTTTGTTTATAGAGGATGCATTTTCTGTATTGGTCTCTTGAGGGAAACTTAAGACAAATTTTATATGGGCAGATATTTATGACCATTTATAAAATATAGAAAAAAATAAGCTTGTGCTGCACCATTTTAACCAATGTAGTGCTAATACTACTATGCAGTAAACAGAAGAACTGTAGTCCTTTTTTAAAGATAGTCATAATTGAAAGGCTGCCTTCTTACACCGTTTATGAAAATGGTAATCCTTCAAGAAGCTAAAAAGAGAGGAAGATGGCACTTTCTAAACTTAGGAGCTTGACTTGGGCGATGCATTTTCCTTCCCTTCTGGAGGAGGGGAAGGTGGTGAGTTAAAAGACAGTACGGCTGGGTGTAATGAACAAATAAACGAGAACTGCACCACGTAGCAAGATGTTGATGTTTTTCTTTGCAAGTGATAAGTTATTGTGTGCATTTATAACAAACTGATTTCTCTTAAATTATTGTTCTCTCCCTTGTCACAGTACTGGGACTAGATGAGCTTCCGGTTTGGGCAATAGCATTAATTTCGCTTGGTGGATCGATTATCTTTGGCATCATAGTGTGGTTCTGTGTATGTCCATGGATGAGAAGGAAAATGCAAAGTAAGTGCAAAAGATGCTTTTATTAAACAATTCTGTAATGAGCTCTGCTTAAACTTTACTTTTACCTGCACTGTTCCATTTTGATATCTTTGTAGTCTGCATTTTTTTTGCACTGACTCTCCGTGAAAAGTCATAACTATATTTTCTTCACTACTTAAATGGAAATCACGGTATTTTTTACATCATGTGCAAGTGCATCTCTCCTCTGTTAATGGACTTTATAGTAGTTATTGTATTTCAGATAAGTGGATCAACATTATGCCATTCCAGAATTATTTCCTAGGGGCAAGAGGCCAGGAGTTTTCCAAACTGTATTTTTCTTAAACTGAGAATGTAAACATGTATGCTGTCTGTTATACAGCAGTATCAATAAGGTTCCTACCATTTGACCTCACCTGCTAAGTAGTGAGTCAGTCTATACTTTAAGTTCATTTAAGTTGGAGTAGCAGATCAAGATTTGAAAGATGTTTCAGCAGTCCTAACGTACGAGTATTCTTTGTAGGTGTGTGTTTTGCCAGCATTGTTTATTATCCTTTTACCCACCCTGGCTGCTGTGCGTCCCTGGCTCCAAATCACAGGATCTAATTCTCTTTAGCTCCCATCCTGCATGTAAGGACCTGCCTAGTCACTAAGGACCCAATACCTTCAACCATCCTAAAGACTGGTCTCCAACTTCTGCTGTTGTGGAGTCTTTTTTCCCTGTTGCTTAAAGATCAAGGAACTCTTTAGCTCCCATTCTGCACGTAAGGAACTGCCTAGTCACTAAGGACCCCTTCTAACTACCTTCAACCATCCTAAAGACTGGTCTCCAACTTCTGCTGTTGTGGAGTCTTTTTTTCCCTGTTGCTTAAAGATCAAGGAACTCTTTAGCTCCCATCCTGCACGTAAGGACCTGCCTAGTCACTAAGGACCCCTTCTAACTACCTTCAACCATCCTAAAGACTGGTCTCCAACTTCTGCTTTTGTGGAGTCTTTTTTCCCTGTTGCTTAAAGATCAAGGAAGTATGTTCCACCCTGGTCCTAGACATTAAATTGATCTGTAATAATCATACTGTACCTCTGTAATTAGTCACAGGTTGATTATTTTTTTTCCTAATATTTACACTGTACCTAGCTTAGAATGAACCCTAGCCACTGAGTCAGAATGCCAGCAGCCAGACTCCTCTCTGTCCCTGCACCTATTTGTCTTCCCCTGGTACGTTTTTGCCTTCCCCCTGGCTCCCTTTCTCTGTATCGCCTCCATCTAACACGTTTATGGATAGTTGCAATCTGCTCCCTGCCCACTAGCTGGCACTCTAATCCAGCCTTTGCTTACAACCCTTCCTCTACTTCATCTATTCCTGATTCCTATAACTTTTTCCACCCCCTTTCCTAGTTGCTAAACTTCCTGGGTCCTCTCACTCCCCCTTGTCTCTTCTCCCTCCTTCATACTATTTTTCTCTCTTTTAGCTCCCCCACTCCACCATCCTTTGCTCCTGTTAACTTCCTTACCACCATCTACTTACCTGTGACCACTTTCTCTGCTTCAGGCATCGCATCCTCTCTGTCTCTGTAAAGTTTTTAGCTGCTGTGACCCGCTCCGTTCGCCTTACGGGCTCACTCCGCTCCTGTACCCTACCCCCAATTCCCACCCACCCCCAGTGATCCTAGCTTTATACTTCTGTAACCACACCCCCTCTGTATAACACCCTATCCCTTACCTCTTCTACTTAACAGCCCCACCCTCTACCTCTACAAGTTCTTAATAATTATTTACCTCATCAGGTACAATCTCTTCAGCACTTTTATTTATATTATACAGCCTCTACCCTTACATGTCACCTTTATGTAGCCCCTCTCTTACCATTCACCTTTATTTCGCTCTATTGCTCACCACTTTTATCTACTCCTTAGCCTCTTACAACATCCTCTTCCTCCCCCATCCTCTCTTTACTTACCTCACTTCTCCCCTCAACATACCCTAGCACCTTATCTACACATCACTATGACCCCTTCACGCAAGGATACATACACAAACCTACTACTCTTAACTACTACTCATGCTTGTCTTACTATTCCATATACATTAACCTTCTTTGAACATGCTGACCTTCCTGGACAACAACACCCCTACCAGCAAACCCTACCCATCTCCCATATAAACTTACTCAGCCACAGTAACATAACCTCCACCTCTATCTGTATACTTCCTAAGTATCATAGATGTACCCATTTGGCTTACTTCCATATCCGAAAAACCCTAAACAATCACTATAAACTTCTTAAGTCTATTCAACTTCCTCAAAAACACCCACTAATAGATGGTGATCATCCAAACCCTGGCCCTCATACTGTTATTCCCACTAACCACCACAACCCAACCCCTCCTACCATCACCCTCTCTAATAGAGCATCTAACTCCCTTTTGATAGCTCACCTTAACATCCGCAGCATCAGCAATAAAATTTCCCACTTACATGCACTTTTAGATGTGAATTCCTTCGATATTCTCTGTATTACAGAGACATGGCTAAAGCCCTCAACTCTGGACCAGGAGGTTACCCCTCCCAGATATAATAACCTGAGATGTGACCGCGATAATAAAAAGGGCGGAGGAGTAGCCATTTTATACAAATCTGAACTCCAGATCTTACCTCTCAGTATGCCCCTACCCTCAGATACAAATGCTGAAACCCTCAGTATAAAACTCCAAATTAACAACTCAAAATCTATCTATATAATTTGCGCACATCTCCCCCCTGGAAATAATATCAGCACTCTGGAAAATATTCTTAGCTACCTCTCTACAAACCTACCTCAGGAAACCATTGTCTTAGGCGACTCAATCACATAAATCTTCATTGTTTCTCTCAAATAATAACCACTCCTACTAGAATCCATAAGCCAAGCAGTAAGAAATCCACCCTTGACTGGATGCTACTCAATAGCCATGTTGATACTTATAAACCAGGAACCCTTCCTGATGATAGTAGTGACCATATGCTAACCTATATTATTAAACAAAAAGTTCATAGCCCTAACACTAATACTTTTAAAACCTCCCGTTCCAAAAAACACTTTAACCCAGTCAGTTTCCAAAATGAACTAAAAGCATGTGACTGGTCACCTTTGCTTCATCTTCAACTTGATGAAGCAGTGACCTATTTCAATACCAGATTCCTTCAAATCCTAGATTTCCATGCCCCATATCACACTTCCCGAATAAGGACCAAAACCGCCCCCTGGCTCTCAAAACTAACCAAACAAAAGATCCTCCTCAGAAATAAAATCTGGGCCAAATGGAGAGCCACAAAAAACCCATCAGATCACCTCCACTTCAAACAATTAAGAAATGCCACCAAAAAACAAATTCTCCAAGACAAAAAAGAATATTACCTTCACCTCCAACAAACCCATCAACAAAAACCACAAAGATTCTAGTCAGACATAAACAATCTTCTTAAGCCAGGCCACTCTACAACTCCTGCCCCCTCAGGCTTCAACCATAATAATGCCAACCAGATTCCAGATGCCTTTAATAACTATTTTACCAAAGCCATTCTAACCCTAGCTAATATTTTGCCACCTGTCACCTCTTCTCAGTTAGATTCCACTAATACTGCATCTCCTACCTTTCATATAAAACCAGTACCCATATCTTTCATATGCAACCTCCTCTTAAAACTTAAGCCCTGCACCCCTTCTGCTGATTGTCTTCCTGCTGAATTCCTGCAAATTGCAGCTAAAGCCATTGCCTATCCCATCTCCATACTTATAAATAGAACAATCTCAGAAAGCAAAATCCCATCCATATGGAAAATATCCCATATCATCCCTCTACACAACGATGGCCCATCTACTGAACTTTCCAACTTTCGCCCCATTGCCTTACTCTCTCCAATAGCTAAAATAATGGAGAAATGCATTCACAGACAACTACTTGACCACCTTCTCCAAAATAACTTACTTGCAAGCTGCCAACATGGTTTTAGACCATTCCATAGCACAACTGCCCTGCTATCCTTCTCTGACACCATAAACAAAAAACGAAACAATAACACATTTTCATCTACAATTTTCATTGACCTTTCAAAGGCCTTTGATATGGTGAATCATAACTTGCTTATTGACGTACTAAAGGTCCAATCACTTGATGCACAGGCATTACAATGGTTTAAATCCTATCTGGAAAACCGACACCAAAGCCGTACTCTGGAATAATAATCTTTCCACACCACTCCCTGTGAACATAGGTGTACCTCAAGGCTCTATTTTAGGTCCTCTTCTCTTCTCTTTATTTATAAATAACCTACACATCACAATTCCACAAGCCACCTGCATACAATATGCAGATGATTCGACCTTAATTTGTTCAGCCAAGTCCATAACCTCTCTCCAGTCAATCACCCAATCCGTATTTAACAGTGCTGAAAACTGGTTCTTGGAACATGGTCTCCTACTGAACCCCAAAAAAACTAAATTATTGCTCTTTGCTCCTATTTAAGTCATCTCAACTGTACTTCACTGTAACCTCTAACAATGGTACTAACATATCCCCTGACACTACTACCTGTCTACTAGGAGTAACAATTGATAACCACCTTAGCTATGATCACCATATTAACTCTACAGTAAAGTCTGTTAACAATAAACTTGGCACCCTTTACAGAATCAAACCCTTCCTAACCCCTTCTGCCAGGATAACCATTTCCCAGACCCATCTGATTTCTACCCTATTCTATGCCTCTGCAATATATACTAATGTTTCTAAAAGCAACCTCTCCAAACTCTCAGCATGTTACAGTAACATAGCCAGATTTGCCACTGGCACCCCCTTTAGAACCCACCATTGTCACAACATCAAACAACTGGGATGGTTAGAACTGCAGAACCAACTGCTATGCCAACAACTTGTCATCTCCCATAAGATTCTCTATCATCCAAACAATACCCCAATCCTCAATAATCTGATCACCCCCTACAAAAAAATCTTACTACACTTCGATCAGCTAATAAGCTACTAGTTTCCACTATTAAATCCAACAACAAAACAGGGGGACTCTCTTTTCTCCAACACAATAGGAAAAAGTTGGAACCAGCTTCCTAATGAACTTACCACCCTCACTTCCACTCTTCTTTTCAAAACACTACTTAAAGAATACCTTAAAACTCACTGGCTCTGTCCCTGCTCTAACCCTGACGAACACCTCCTTCCCCGTGCTGCTCTCTCTATTCTCCTGATCTACTGCACTATCAGTCCTTGTGGTTAGGAAAGTACATTAGTCAATAATTGTATTAATTGTTATCTCTCAAATGCTCAGTAAATGTATTTTGTTTTAGTATATCCTACTATACTGCTTTGTTTCAAGTCTAACTGAACCTCAACCATCTACTGTATTTCTGTCAACTATTACTATATATAATATTGATTGTCTGTGCCTTTGCTCGGAGCTTTTCTCCCCGGGCCTCTACTGAAAATGGACATATATCCAGCTAGACTAGCCCGGTCAACAAATGTAAAATAAAATAAATAAAAATAAGTAATTGCGTATGGTTTGGGTTTAACGGTCATCACTGTTTGGGTCAGGAGCACCAAAGCTTAATTTGCACCCCTACCACTAACTCCTAAGTATTCTAAACTGATATCTGCTTGTGTTATTTCATTATGTCATAAAGCTGATCAAGTTGGGCCCAGATTAGTTCATATTAAGGTTATGTGTGGAAGAAGACCGATGAGGTCATAGAGGGACTTTTGAAGAGGAAGCAAAGGGCAGGCATATAAAGTGAACAGCACTGCAAATAAGGCTGTCGGCTCTATGGCCAGATGTACCTGCGGTGCAGTAGATGCATGTCGCAGAGCAGCAGCATCTGGGGTAGTTATGAGAACACCAACAAATGTCTGGGTAAGGTCCTGGCCATCAAGATGGTCCTTTTGGATTCCCCTTTCATTTCATGTTTTATTGTTTGAGGGCAACATACACACATTTTGCCTGTCTAAGAGAGAGAAGACGGGATAAGGGGTGGAGGTAATTCCTACTTCACATCCACTTTCTGAAGTATTTGCAATGTATCTGGCTTTAGCCAGGCCTCTTTCAGAAGAGCTGGCTAATGTCTCATTGCTTCAAGGAAAGAGATTGCTCTTTTTTTTTGTGGTGCTTATGAAAAAAAACACTGGAAGATTTTACTTGATCTTCCCGATCTCAATGAGCACTTGGTAGGTCAGAAACTCAGAATGATTACCCTTCAGATTTTTATTCATTTTCTTCAAGGGCACTGGATGTTTAGTTTGGATTTCAAGCACTTATATTACAATGTTCTGGTCTTCCCCCTGCACGTATGATTCCCACTATTTCCTAGAGGACACAGATCACCGTTAGTTTGCAGTTCTTTTCAGGCTTGTCACAGCCTTGCAGAGTACCCCCCTCCACCTACTGCAAAATCTTTGTTGCTGCAAGTCTAGTATTAAAAAGCATATCTGGCCGATTGCTTGATTCACTTTCCTAGTTCTTTAGGTCTCGTACTAAGATAAATAGATTTTATACCTTTGCAACTGAAGTGCTTTTATGGGACACTATCAGACTGGAAAAGTTATTAACATAGTGCATGTCTGGAGTCAGAGACCATAAACCCAAAACTTACACTGTCACATTAAATACAAGACCAAACAAATGTTTGTTTTGTGAATGGCTTTGAAGAGATTCAGAATTGTTTGCATGGGAATGGTCCTTCATTAGTTTTGCACAATGCCATAGTGATGTTACATCTTGTTCTTACAAGTTCTTCAGAATGACAGAGCTTTTTTGAGACCTTATGTTAGTGAATATGTACCTCATGACATGCTATGTGCTTTCAGAAAACATTCCAGCAAACATACTCAATCACAAGATTCTTCTTGGGTCTTAGATGACAGTTCAGAAGTATTCCTTCATCTGATAAGTATTTGAAGGAAGTATCCTTAGATCTGCTTGCCTACATTCAGAACACACAGCTTCCTTGTCTCCTGACAAAAGCACAGGATGCCTTTTGGTAGGAGTTACCATCATGGTCTTCTGCATGTATTCTTTCATGCTTCTGTTTCGGGGAATTCTCTTTAAAGAAATGAAGAAACTTCAGATAGTGTTGCTAACTGCATTCTAGCTGAGGCAACTTTGGATGTTCTTCGTGTTTCAGTGTTGCAGTCATCACAGTTGAGTTATCCTGCCAGAGGTAGCCCTCCGGCCCGAATACCAGAGGCTTAGTATTTCTGCATTGGTTGCTGTTGCTTCAGGACTCATGTCAGGTCATCAGTGGTATAAAAACAGGCAGCTGATGCCATTTCTTCAGTCTTTCTTGCCAAGGAGCCCGAAGCAGAAGCAGTACACATGAGTGCTGGTCAGGCCTCTGAGTTTTCATTTCCAAAATTGAAGTTGAAGTGTTCTAAAGCTAAGTACCCCGTTGGGGATCCTTTTTTTTTGCTCTAACCGATGTCAGAAAAAGTTAACAATTGTCTCGCCTGTGGAAAGCAAATACCACTCAGATTTCCATTCTTACTGCGTCACCTGTTTAGGCCCAGACCAGGATGTTCCTCGCAGTCGGTTTTGTGCTTTGTTCAACACCAAAACTATTCATTGTCGGGCCCTTATCATAGTTAAATATTTTTGCTCTCGATCTCCATATTCCGAAATGGCTTCAGTAAGCCGTCCGACTTCCGGTCTTCCGAAAAAAAACATAAGGATAAAGACAGACAGCCCAGGTCGAAAACTGCCAACAACGCTTCCGTTAAGCTAGTCACCAGTTCGAAGGTACTCGGTGAGGTGCTTTCTCAGCCCCTGATGCCAGCTTCTGTGGATTCGCAGGCCACTACCGAGACTGTTTGGAGTATTCCGTGAGACTCTTCTTTGACTAAGGAACCTGCGGATGTCTCTACCTTGGATGGGTCCAGAGCCGCTATGCAGGCACCGGCTTCCAAGGAAGTTCTTTGCACTTCCAATATTTGACACAAACCAAAGACTTCTTTCGCGTATTCCATTCTTTCTAAAACTACTGAGTTTCTAAGGCACAGGGTGCGAACTATGCCTAAAAAAAAACGACAACCCAAGCTCAAGCACCTGCTTCCATGCCTCAATCTCAGATGCTTAAAATGGCGGAAGACCTTATGCTGATTAGGGGAAGCCAACCTATCCCTTCTAAAAGAAAGAGGCTTGTCCCCAGCAGCTTTTATCTGACCAAGAGTTCGACGACTCTGAGGTTTCTGATTGTGAAGACATGCCCTTATCTGCTTATGAGGATTCAGATGCAGAGGAATCCATTCTTTCTACCTCTCATCCAGAGGGTTTTTCTTTTGGTTAAACCCTACATACCTTGAGAGAGCATTTCCTTTGGGAATGCCAGGATTATCCTCAGTCCAAAAAGAGACTCTGGGCATTTTTAGATTTACTACAGGTAGCATTGGTGGTATAGTGGTGAGCATAGCTGCCATCCAAGCAGTTGACCCGGATTCGATTCCTGGCCAGTGTAAGAAATCTGTACATTTAAACACAGACCCTTAGCTATTCCCCCTGTTCTGGATGTTGTGGATGATGTTTTCATGGAATCTACTTTAACTCCTGATACTCTACCTCCTGTTCCCAGGAAACCAACCTGACAGTTATTAGAGTCCCTAACTCACACAAATTTCTTTTCAGAAGTCCTACTGCTGACCCAGAGGTAATCTCCCAATGACCTAAAGGAATAAAAGCAACCACAGCTAAGAATCCCACCCCATCAGTCAGGGATTCCCGAGCTTTAGACAGATGGGGTAAAAAAGTATACACCTCTGCAACTCTTGCCATTAGAGCATTAAATTGTCACTTCCACAAGCTGAAATACCAGCAACATACAATGGAACTTGTTAAACAAAAATTGTCTACCTTTCCAGACTGCAAAAAATAATTACAGAAGCTTATGCATTCTGCGAGCCAAGTTACTAAGCTTACCCTGCAATGTGGGTTTGATGCCCTAGAAGCATCCTGCAAGGCAGCAGTCTCAGGTTCTGTACTTAGAAGGCATGCTGGGCTTAAGGAACAGACCTTCCCAGACCATGTCAAATCAAACTTATTGGACGCACCGCTGAACAAAGCCAATCTGTTTGGCACCAAGGCAGAAGTGGTTTTAAAAAAGATGGAAGAAAAAGCTAAATCTATGCAGACAGTTAAAGACTTTTTGCAAGTCCAGCCTCCGAGATTCAGTAGGCATTGCCCCTCAAAACACTGGTCCTTTCCAGCCCCCTCTAAGCAGGCTCAGACTAGACCTAGGGGAAGCAGAGCCCCCCCCCCCCAGACAGCAGGCCCAGGCAATGGAGTACCCCCACTTCTAAAGTAGGGAGTGCTAAGCCACCCCCTTATGGAAAGAATTTACCATGACTTTTCAACTCCACCTCTTCCCTCTGCCCATCTGCTTGTCCCCCTAGAAGGAAAACTTGCCTCCGTCACAAACAATCAATGGGTCCTCAACATAGTGTCCCAGGGGTACAGATTTTATTTTCACACATTGCCAATCACAAAAGGGTTCCCAGATCTTCTTCCAAACCAGTGGGCAGAGACACAAAACCAAGTTCATTCTCTGCTCTCCATGAGGGCAATACAGCCTGTTCCTGCAGACCAGGTAGGCCAAGGTGTCTATTCCAGACTTTTCCTGGTACCCAGAAAAGAGGGCACCTGGTGCCCAGTCCTAGATCTATCCATTCTAAACACCTTCTTGGTGGTAACAAAATTCAAAATGCTTACCCTCCAGCAGCTTCTTCCTGTGCTATCCAAGGATGACTGGTAAGTCACTCTAGACCTAAAAGAGGCATATCTACATATCCCAATCAGAGACTCTTGCAGGAAATATCTACATTTCAGGGCAGGATCTATACATTATCAGTTCTCTGCACTTCCCTTTGGCTTATCAACTGCTCCCAGAATTTTCACAAAATGCCTGGCTCCAACTGTTGCTTTTTGCAGACAAAGAAATATTCAAATTTACCCCTACTTGGATGACTGCCTGATTCAGGCGGACAGTCAGGAAAAGCTGTTGCAGCACCTGACATTTGCAAAAGACCTACTGACCTCACCGGGGTACACCTATAAATGAAAAGAAATCCAAACTAGTCCCCAATCAGAAAATTGTATTCCTGGGAGCAAGCCTGGACACAGCATCCCAGATGACATTTCTTAATCCAGAAAAACAAGCCTGTCTGACAGGCTACTTCCCTCAACTGGCCACCAGAACCCAGTTATCCACAAGGAAAATCCTGCAAGCTCTAGGGTTCATGGCCTCTTGCATTCTACTAATTCCATATGCCAGACTGCATATGAGAAAACTTCAGTGGTACTTAAAAAGCATTTGGTGTCAACATTCTCAGGACCTGGAAACTATTATACCTTGTGTAAGGAAAGATTTTCTTGGGTGGGCAGCAGTATGCAACCACAACAAAGGACTGCCCTTTTCACAACCCCAAGCCACCAGACCCTAACCACAGACACATCAGACTATGCTGGGGGTGCACACCTGGACGGCGGGTGCATTCAGGGCCACTGGAGCCCAAATCAAATTCATCTGCACATCAACCAAAATAAGATGCTAGCTGTTCAGCTCGCTCTTATAGCTTTCAGACCCCAACTCTCTCCAGGGCCTCTGCTAATCAAAACAGACAACACCACAGAGATGTGGTACATCAACAGGTGGGGAGGAACCCACTCTTACCCACTATGCAGGCTAGCCATGACCCTTTGGCACACAGCTTCAGCCATGCAGATTCACCTGCTAGCACAATTCCTGCCAGGCAACCAAAACTCTCTGGTTGACAACTTAAGCAGAAATCTCCTAGACCCACATGAGTGGCAATTGAACCACAACCTCATAACTCAAATGGGATACCCGAAGGTGAACCTATTTGCATCCCACAACAACCACCAGCTCAGCAAATTCTGCACCAGGGAACCTCATAGCAAGGCCTGTTAAGTGGATGCCCTATCCTTCCAATGGGTAAACCTCTCGATCTATGCATTTCCCAGTCTACCTCTTCTTACAAGGGTGTTACTCAAAATAAAATAAGGGAGGAAAGACCAATGGCAAACCTGATTGCCCTGGACTGGCCATGCCAACAGTGGTAATCAACTACTGCGCAGTCTGTCACCATTGCCTCCATGGCACCTCACTCAGATTCCCACTCTCCTGACCCAGCAGATGGGAGAGTTCTTGCATCCACAATTGCAGACCCTGAACCTGGCAGCCTGGCTTATTCCATGATCTCTCCTCCAGTGGCCAGCCTAAGCAAGCAAGTCCTGGAAGTTGTACGTGAAGCCAGACCCAGCACTAGAAAATCCTATGCTGACAAGTGGAAAAGGTATTGCTCCTGGATCCACGATAAAGGAGTTGCACCAGCACATCCCTCCTTACCTCTCATGCTGGATTACCTAGCAGACCTGCTTCACAGGGGCCTATCCTTCTCTTCTATTAAAATCCATGCCTCTGCCATCTCTGCTCATTACAGCACAGAGCCACCTTTCTTTTCATACCTCCTCATCAAGCAGTTCCTTAGAGGGGCTAACCATGCAAGGCCACCCAGAAGAGCCCCTACCCCTGCTTGGGACCTTAACTTTCTGTTGGAAAAGCTCACACACCCCCAACTTAGAGCCTGCAGCTTCAGCAGAGTTAAATTTCCTCTCTTGGAAAACAGCCTTGCTTCTGGCCATCACTTCAGCTAGAAGAGTGTCTGAGCTACAAGCACTCATGACTGTAGAGCCCTTCAGCATTTTTCATGCTGACAGGGTGTCTCTCAGGACTAACCCAACTTTCATGCCTAAAGTGGTGTCCAGTGTGGCTCTCAACCAATCTATTCATTTGCCCACATTTTTCCTTAAACCTCAAAATAAGGGGGGAAGTGTCTTGCACTCTCTAGATGTGCACGGACAGCTCAGATTCTACCTGGATAGGACTAAGCCCTTTATGAAATCTGACCAGTTACTAGTCCACTTTGTAGCAGGGGCAAAAGGGCAAGGCCAAATCAAAACAAACCATTTCCAAATGGATGTCACACTGTATCAATTTCTGTTACAAACACTACAGGAAACCACCCCCACAGGGGGTCAGAACAAATTCCACTAGGGCAACTTCCACCTCTGCAGCTTTTCTCAGAAGGGTCCCTACCAGAGACATCCTGGAGGCTGCAACATGGAGATGTTCTTCGTGTGTCACTGTTGCATCATCACACTTGGGTTATCTGCCTGCAGGTAGCCCTCAGTCAGCCCGAATACCAGAGAATTCGTATTTCTGCGTCTGTTGCTGTCACTCTCTAGGACTGACATTATGTCATCAGGGGTATAAAAACAGGCAGCCGACGCCATTGCATCAGTCTTTTTGCCGCAGAGCCTGAAGCAGAAGCAGTTTGCACGACTGCCAGTCTGCCGCTACCCGAGTTTTCGTTTCTGAAATGAATCATCCTGAAGTCTTCTATAGCGAAGTACCCTGTTGGGGATCCTTTTTTCTTGCTCTAACCTATGTCAGAAAAAGTTAACAATTGTCTCGCCTGTGGAAAGCAAATACCACACCAAGATTTCCATTCTTACTGCGTCACCTGTTTAGGCCCAGACCACGACGTACCTCGCTGTCAGTTTTGTGCTTTGTTCAACGCCTGAACTATTTGTCGGGCCCTTATTGTTGCTAAATACTTTCGCTGTCGATCTCCTTATTCCAAAATAGCTTCTGTAAGCCATCCAACTACTGATCTTCCGAAAAAACATAAGGATAAAGACAGAGACCGACCACACTGGTCCAAAACTGCCGACGATGTTTCTCTTAAGCTAGTTGCCAGTTCACCGGTACTCAGTGAGGTGCTTTCCAGCCCCTGACACCCGTTTCTATGGATTCGCAGGCCACTACTGAGACCCGTTCGGAGTCCGGTATGCCACAAGACTCTTCTTTGACTACGGAACCTGCAGATGTCTCTACCTTGGATGGGTCCGGAGCCGCTGTGCAGGCACTGGCTTCTGAGGAGGTTCTTCGCACTAGCGATATTTGACACAAACCGACTTCTTTCGCGTCTTCAGTTCTGTCTAAAACTACTGGGTTTCTAAGGCCAAGAGTAAGAGCTACGCCTAAAAAAAAAACGATGACCCAAACTCAAGCACCTGCTTCCTAGCCACACCATCAAATGCTTAAAATGGCAGAAGACATGATTATGCAGATTAGGGGAAGCCAGCCTTCCCCTGCTAAGAGAAAGACTTGTCCCCAGCAACCTTAACAGACCAAAAGTCCGACTCTGAGGTATCTGAATATGAAGACATGCCTTTATCTGCTTATGAGGATTCTGATGCAGAGGAATCCATTCCCTCTGCTTCTCCTCCAGAGGATTTTTCTTTTGGTGAAACCCTGCATACTTTGAGAGCATTTCCAGTGGGAATGCCAAGACTATCCTCAGTCCAAAAAAAGACTCTGGGAATTTTTAGATTTGCCACAACATAGACCTTTAGCAATACCCTCAGGTTTGGATGTTGTATGATGTCTTTATGGAATCCAGTCTAACTCCTGATACTTCACCCCCTGCTCCTAGGAAACCAGACCGGTACTAGAGAGTTCCTGACTCTCTCAAATTCCTTTTCAAAAATCCTACTGCTGACCCAGAGGTCAACTCCCAGGGGCCTAAAACTATAAAAGCAACTACAGCTAAGAATCCCACCCCCTCGAACAGGGATTCCAGAGCTTTAGACAGATGGGGTAAAAAGTATACACCTCTGCAACTCTCGCCATTAGGGCATTGAATTGCCAGTTTCACATGCTGAAATACCAGCAGCATGTTATGGAACTTGAGGAAAAATTAGCTACCTTTACAGACTGTACAGAAAATAAAGAATTACAAGAGTTTATGCATTCTGCAAGCCAAGTCAGCAAGCATACTCTGCAATGTGGCTTTGATGCCCTAGAAGCATCTTTCAGGGCAGCAGTCACTGGTTTTGTACTGAGAAGATATGCTTGGCTTAAGGAGCAGACCTTGTCAGACCATGTCAAATCAAAATTACTAGATGCTCTTTTGAACAAGTATAATCTGTTTGGCACCAAAGCAGAAGAGGTTCTTAAAAAGATGGAAGAAAAAGCTAAATCTATGCAGACAGTCAAATATTTCTTGCAAGTACAGCCTCCTAGATTCAGTAGGCATTGCCCCTTGAAGCATTGGTCCTTTCCAGGCCCCTCAAAGCCATCTCAAACTAGACCCAGGGGAAACAGACCCCCCCAGTCTACAGTCTCATGGTATGCCGAGATCTAAGCAATGGAGTGCCTCCACTTCAAAAACAGGGAGTGCTAAGCCACTCCCTTATGGAAAGAATTCACAATGACTTCTCAACTCCACTCCTCACCTCTGCCCAACTGCTCGTATCCCTAGGAGGAAAACCTGTCCATCATGCAAAAAACTGGACTTCCATCACAAAGACCGATGGGTCCTCAACATTGTATCCCAGGAGTACAAATTTTACTTCCACTTACTGCCAACCCCTAAAGGGTTCCCAGACCTTCCTCCAAACCAGTGGGCAGAGGCACAACACCAAGTTCAATCCCTGCTCTCCATAAGGGCAATTCAGCCTCTTCCTGGAGAACAGATAGGTCAAGGGTTCTATTCCAGACTTTTTCTGGTACCCAGAAAAGAGGGCACTTGGCACCCAATCCTAGATCTTTCCATTCTAAACACCTTCCTGGTGGTACAAAAATTCAAAATGCTCACCCTTCAGGAGCGTCTTCCTATGCTGGCCAAAGATGCCTGGTTAGCCACCCTAGACCTAAAAAGCCTATCTGCACATCCTTATCAAGGACTCGTACAGGAAATACCTATGCTTCAGGGCAGGATCTATGCATTGTCAGTTCTCTGCACTTCCTTTTGGGTTATCCACTGCTCCTAGAGTATTCACAAATTGCCTAGCTCCAGCCATTGCCTACTGCAGACAGAGAAAAATTCAAAATTACCCGTACTTGGACGACTGCCTGATTCAGGCAGTCAGGAAATGCTGTTGCAGCACCTGACATTTGTAAAGAACCTTATAACTTCCCTGGGGTACACTATCAACAAAAAGAAATCAAAGCTAGTCCCCAGTCAAAAGATTGTATTCCTTGGAGGAAGCTTGGACACAGCATCCCAGATGGCATTCCTTACTCCAGAAAAACAAGCCTATCTGACAGACTGCTTCCCTCAAATGGCCACTAGAACCCAGCTATCCGCAAGGAAAATCCTGCAGGCCCTAGGGCTCATGGCCTCTTGCATCCTACTAATTCCATATGCCAGACTGCATATGAGGAAACTTCAGTGGTACTTAAAAAGTCTTTGGTGCCAACATTCTCAAGATCTGGAAACTGTCATTCCTGTCATACCTCATCTAAGGACAGAGTTTCTTTGGGCAGCAGCATGCAACCATACTCAACCCACACCACCCAGACCCTAACCACAGATGCATCAGACTATGCCTGGGGGGCACACCTGGACAGCAAGTGTATTCAGGGCCACTGGAGCCCAAGTCAGATTCATCTGCACATCAACCAAAAAGAGATGCTAGCTGTTCAACATGATCGCTTTCAGATCTGCTCTCACCAGGACCCCTGCTAATAAAAACGGACAACACCACAGTTATGTGGTACATCAACAAGCAGGGGGGAACCCACTCTTACCCAGTCTGCAGGCTAGCCATGACCCTGTAGAACACGGCCTTGGACATGCAGGTCCATCTGCAAGCTCAATTTCTGCTAGGCAAACAAAACTCACTGGCAGACGACTTAAGCAGAAATCTCCTAGACCCACATGAGTGGCAATTAGAACCCAGTACCTTCAGCCTTCTGATCCAGAAATGTGGGACCCCAGAGGTGGACCCCTCTGCCTCCCCCTGCAATTACCAGCTCAGCAAATTCTGCACCAGGACACCTCACAGCAGTGCCTGGAAAGTGGATGCCTTATCCTTTCAGTGGGTAAACCTCTCAGTCTGCGCATTTCCTCCTCTGCCCCTTCTCTCAGGAATATTGCTCAAGGTAAGATGAGACAGACCAAAGACAATCTTGATTGCCCCAGGCTGGCCACTCCAGCACTGGTACCCACTATTGCGCAGCCTGTCACCGGTGCAACCCTGGCACCTACCTCAGAGCCCGACCTTCCTCACTCAGTGGGGGGGACAGATCTTGCATACGCAACTGCAAACCCTGAATCTTGCAGCCTGGCTTATTCCTTGTATTCTCCCCCAGTGACCAGCCTAAGCAAGCAGGTACTGGACGTCATTCTGGAAGCCAGAAGACCCAGTACAGGGAAATCATATGCTAATTAGTGGAAAAGGTTTTGCTTCTGGATTCAGTCTAAAGGTGAGAACACAGCACTGCCCTTCCTACCTCTAATCCTGGATTACTTAGCAGATCTACCCCATAGAGGCCTATCCTTCTCCTCCATTAAGATCCATGCCTCTGCCGTCTTGGCTCATTACAACACTGCGCCACCTCTCTTCTCACCCTCTCATCAAACAGTTCCTGAGAGGGGAAAACAACTTAAGGCCACCAAAGAGAGCACGCACCCCTGCTTGGGACCTTCACTTCGTACTGGAAAAGCTCATGCCCCCCCCCCCCTTTGAGCCTGCAGTGTCAACAGAGTTAAAATTCCTCTCTTGAAAACAGCCTTACTTCTGGCAATCACTTCAGCTAGAAGAGAGTCAGAGCTACAAGCATGTACTGCTGTGGAACCTTTCATTATTTTTCATGCTGACAGGGTCTCTCTTGGGACTAATCGTACCTTTATGCCTAAAGTGGTGTCCAGCGTGGCTCTCAGCTAATATATCCATTTGTCAACCTCCTTCCCTAATCCTCAAAATAAAGGGGAAATGATCCTGAACTCCTTGAACATACACAGACCGCTCAGGTTCTACCTGGATAGGACTAGGCTCTGTAAGAAATCTGACCAGTTACTACTCAGTTTTGCACCAGGGGAGCAAGGCCGTTTCAAAACAGACAATTTCCAAATGGATAAGCACACTGTTTCCATTTCTACTACAAACACCATGGGAAACCAACCCCTTGGGGGTGAAAACACACTCCACTAGGGCAACTTCTACCTCTACAGCATTCCTCAGGGGAGTACCTACCAGGAACATTCTGGAAGCTGCTACCTGGAGTTCTGTACACATTCACCAAGCATTACCACCTGCCTATTTTTTCCAAATCCAGGGCGGGTTTTGCAACAGCAGTCCTGCAGGGCATACTAGCCAGCCCAAACTCTTTTTGACTGCCACCACCCTTTCTTCAGCTTTGGGAATCAACCCAAGTGTGATGACTGCAACAGTGAAACACAAAGAACATAGTAGAGTTGTGTACACTTACCATAAATGTAGATGTTAAAGTGTATTCACTATTGCAGTCCTGGATGTCCTTCAAGGATGCATCTGCAGTCATAACATATGGGTTGTCCTGCCTCAGGCAGCCCTTCGGTCGGCCGGATTCCAAAGTCTGGGTCTGGCCTCGGCTGATGTCGCACTTTCCCCGACGTCAGAGCATCTGGGGTATAAAAGCATCAGCCGACGCCATTTTCCTCAGTCTTTCTTGCCACGTGGTGCCCGAAGCAGAAGCTGTTCGCAAGTGCCGGTCGGGCAGATTCAGCGATTTCAGCTACCGAAGACTTCGAAAAAGCTAAGTACCCCGTTGGGGACTCTTTCTTGCCTCAGCCGATGTCAGATAAAGTAAATAATTGTTTAACTTGTGGGAAACAATACCGCATAAGGATTTCCATTCCTACTGCCTTCCTTGCTTAGGCCCAGACCACGAAGTATCGTCCTGTTCAGCCTGTGCTTCCTTCAACCGACGAACTCTTAGACGTCGGTCGGAGTTTGCAGAGGAATTTTTTGGGGCTAGTTTTGCATATAAAATGCCGTCGGAGACTCCGACATCACATTTAGTGAAAAAATGGAAGGACAAGGACCGGCACTCGCGGCCCGCAGTTTCGGCTGAAACCACGTAAAGCCTACCGCGAGTGTCTCAGTTTCGGCCGAAACAGAGTCTTCGGAGATTCCTTCATCCGAATCCACTCAACCGACCACCGCGGCCCGGGAGGCCCCGGCTGAGTCGGCTACCGAGCTACCTACCGAAACCAGTGTCCAGGATATGTCCGACACCATTCCTTTGGACATATCTACTCCTGCACGTGGGGCAGCTAGGCCCCCTGCTTCCATGTCCATTAACGCCTTCTCCAGGGCTAAAGCTGCTAAACTTTCTAAGGCTTTGCCTCCCAAGACTACCTGCCAGAGGCCTTCGTCTAGTACACAGATCCTCAGCCTTGCAGAGGACCTTATTTCTTTAATTAGAGGTTCACAACCTCACCCGGACAGGGCCTCTCACCCTCCACCAGACAAAAGGCCCAGGACTGAGCCTTCTGACCCACACTCTTCAGATGAGTCCACGGATGGTTCTGAGTTGTCAGACCACTAGGAGGAGGCTTATTCGCCCTATGAGGATTCTGATGCTGAAGAATCTATCCCTTCGGCCTCCCTCCTGAAGAGTTTTCCTTTGGTGAGACTCTACACTCCATGAGAGAGCATTTTCAATGGCAAGGTCAGGAATTCTCTGATTCTAGAAAAAGATTAAGGACCTTTTTACATTTGCCTCAGCATAGGCCCTTAGCTATACCTCTTGTTTTGAATGTAATTGATGATGTGTACAATGATGTCAGTACAGCCCCTGATACTCTTCCCCGCCCTGCCAAACCTGATAGATACTACAGGGTCCCGGATTCTCATTTCCATCTGTATAAAGCCCATTCTGCCGACCCAGAAACTATTACCCTGGGCCCTAAAGGGGTTGCGGCTGCCACTGCCAAAAATCCTCTACCTTCTGAAAGAGAGTCTAGAGCTTTAGAGAGATGGGGAAAGAAGGTATATACCTCTGCAACTCTTTCCGTCAGGGCTCTGAATTGTCAATTTCATATGATACAGTACCAAGAGTATTTGTTAGATGAACTGAACAAGAAGCTTTCTTCTCCTGAGCCCCTTGACCATAAATCCCTTCAGGATTTGGTACACAACTCACAGCAGGTTAGTAATCATTTCTTAAAGTGTGGTTATGATGCATTGGAGGCTTCATTTAGGTCAGCTATGACTGGGGCAGTTATTCGTAGGCATGCCTGGCTGAAGGAACAATCTTTGCCAGACCATGTTAAAGCTAAACTCCTGGATGCTCCAATGGAGAAACAAAATTTATTTGGCTCCTCTGCTCAGGAGGTTTTAAAAAAGTATGAAGAAAAGGCAAAATCTGTGCAAACAGTTAAGGATTTCCTACAAGTACAACCACCGAGATTTAGCAGAAACTGGCCTACTAAGAATTGGTCCTTTCCAGACTCGGACAGAGCCCAGAGAGGCAGGAACAGATGCCCCAGAGGCAGAGACCAATCTAGGGGCTCTTACAGAGGCCGTCTGTGGCAACCTGCCAACCAGACAGGTAGTGCAACAGCAGCAACAACAACAACTACTACACCAGGACAGGCTCAATGACTTTACTCTGATTCCGCCCACCAGGGCTCAACTGGAAGCACCCTTGGGCGGAAAGCTTGCTTTATTCTCAAAAAATTGGCATTATATTACAAGGGACACATGGACACTGCAAATAATAGACAAAGGATACAGGTTCCACTTCCACACTTTGCCAAAAAGAAACGGAATGCCAAACCTACCACCAAATCAGAGGGCAGAGGCTTTAAAGCAGATCAACAACTTGCTTCAAATGAAAGCCATAGAAAAAGTACCACTTTCAGAACAAGGCCAAGGATTTTACTCCAGACTATTCCTTGTACCAAGAAAAGAAAATCAATGGAGGCCTATTCTCGACCTGTCCACACTGAATAATTTCCTCATTGTGCCAAAATTCAAGATGTTGACCCTACAGCAGCTTCTTCCCATGTTGGCAAGGAGTCTTGGCTGGTGACTCTAGATCTCAAGGAGGCATACCTGCACGTCCCTATTCGACCAAACTGCAGAAGACACCTCAGATTTCTTGCAGGATCAGAGCATTATCAATTCTCAGCATTGCCCTTTGGCTTATCTACTGCGCCCAGAGTATTCACGAAATGCCTGGCATCAGTAATTGCACACTGCAGACTTCAGGGGATTCAAATCTACCCTTATCTGGACGACTGCCTTATACAAGCGGACAACAAGGTAAATTTGATAAAAGACTTGGCCTATGCCATCCGCCTACTACAGGCATTGGGATACACAGTCAACATCCAAAAGTCAAGACTGGTTCCATCCCAAAGGATAACCTTTCTGGGTGCGGATCTTGACACAACCACCCAAATGGCCTTTCTCACAGAAGAAAAACAAAAACAACTTCCAGATTACTTCATGAATCTGACAAGACAAGCTCAGCTTACTGCAAGGAAAATCCTGCAGGCCCTGGGTTTCATGGCATCCTGCATAATTCTGATACCACAGGCCAGGCTGCATATGAGAAAATTACAATGGTATCTAAGGAGTGTATGGTCTCAACACAGTCACAGTTTGGAAACTTTGATACCAATCATTCCTTGTCTTCAAAAGGAATTCCTGTGGTGGGCTCAGGCCTGCCAGTCCAACAGAGGATTGCCTTTCAACAAACCAAAAACAAAACAAACCATCACCACGAACGCTTCAGACCGAGGATGGGGAGCACACATGGAGGGCAAATGTATCCAAGGCCTATGGTCTCAAACAGCTACACATGCACATAAACCAAAAGGAAATGCTGGCAGTGATGCATGCAATCGAGGCTTTCAAACCCTTCCTCCATCAAGGCCACCTGTTAATAAGGACAGAACACCACGGTCATGTGGTACATAAACAAGCAGGGAGGCACACACTCCTACCCTCTCTGCTGGCTGGCTATGAATCTATGGGAGTTATGCCTGAAACTCAATATCCAACTGCAGTCCCAGTTCGTGCCAGGAAAGGAAAATACACTGGCAGACAGCTTAAGCAGAACTACCATGGATGCACACGAATGGATGCTGCACCCAAACATCTTCCAACTCATAACAAAGGCATGGGGAACGCCGGAGCTGGATCTATTCGCATCCCCCCTCAACCATCAACTGAAGACATTCTGCTCAAGGACATACCACCCACAAGCATGGAGGGTGGACTCTCTTTCAGCTGGAAAGCTCTAAAAGTATATGCCTTCCCACCTCTCCCTTTAATGTACAAGGTTCTACTGAAGATCAGGGAGGAACAGCCAAGAGTGATTCTGATAGCTCCAGACTGGCCAAGGCAACACTGGTATCCACTATTGAGGAGCATGTCACAGGCAAAACCATGGCCTCTCCCCCTATGGCCTCTTCTTCTGACGCAGAACAATTTCAAGATCATGCATCCCAACTTAAAAACATTGCAGCTAACTGTCTGGAAAATCCCTTAAAACCAAAACAAAATGTTTTATCACAGACAGTGAAGGATATTATCATGGAAGCTCGCCGGCCTTCCACAAGGAGGACATGCTCAGCTAAATGGAAAAGATTTTTCATCTGGAACACATCAAAAGGCTTAGATGTGACAGTGGCAAACATGACACATATTCTGGAATACTTAGCAGAACTGTTCCACAATGGCCTTTCCTATTCTTCCATTAAGATTCATGCCTCTGCAATTTCAGCAGAATAAAATTTGGATCCACCTATCTTCTCACACCCTCTACTCAAGCAATTTCTGAGAGGGATCAAAAATATCAAACCTCCAAGAAAACCCCCTTTACCTGCTTGGGATCTCAACTTTGTCTTGGAGAAACTAACACTTCCTCCCTTTGAACCAGCAGCATCAGCGGATCTCCAGATGTCCTTCAAGGATGCATCTGCAGTCCTTACAAATGGGTTGTCCTGGCCTCAGGCAGCCCTTCGGTCGGCCGGATTCCAAAGTCTGGGTCTGGCCTCGGCTGATGTCGCACTTCACCCGACGTCATAGCTGCAGTTCTGCGGTGTAAAGGCATCGGCAGACGCCATTTTTCCCAGTCTTTCTTGCCGCGTGGCGCCCGAAGCAGAAGCTGTTCGCAAGTGCCGGTCGGTCAGAACCAGAGATTGCTACTACCGAAGACTTCTAAAAAGCTAAGTACCCCATTGGGGACTCTTTCTTGCCTCAGCCGATGTCAGAAAAAGTGAATAACTGTTTAACTTGTGGGAAACAAATACCTCATAAAGATTTCCACTCTTACTGCCTACCTTGTTTAGGCCCAGACCACGACGTAGCAGCTTGTCTAGCCTGTGCTTCCTTCAACCGACTAACACTTAGACGTCGGCCGGAGTTTGCAGAGGAGTTTTTCGGCTCCGCTTTTGCTTATATCATGCCGTCGGAGACTCCGACTTCACATTTAGCTAAAAAGCGTAAGGAAAAGGACCGACACTCACGGTCCGCGGTTGCTAAGCCAACCGCGAGCGTCTCTGTTTCGGCTGAAGCCGAGTCCGCGGTTCTTCCTTCTCGAAAGCATGCCTCCTCCTACCGAGGCCTCTTCCAGCATGGCTGAATCTGCTACTGAAATTCCACCTGCTCTTACAGTTTCTCAGGATTTATCAGATACTATCCCCTTAGATGCATCTACTCCTGCACGTGGAGCTGCTAGGCCCCCTGCATCCATGTCAATTAAGGCTTTTGCCAGGGCTAAAGCAGCTAAATCTTCAAAGGCCAAGCCTGCTAAAGCCCCTCTCACAGGCCTAGCTCTAGTACTCAAATGCTTAGTCTAGCAGAGGATCTCATTTCTTTGATCAGGGGAACCCAGTCTCACCCTGACAGGGCCTCTCACCCACCTCCAGAGAAGAGGCTTAGAGCAGAGCCCCCTGAACCAGTTTCTTCAGATTATTCCTCTGATAATTCAGAACATACAAATCCTCCAGAGGGCCCTTATTCTCCATATGAGGACTCTGATGCAGAGGATTCCATACCTTCTGCCTCTCCTCCTGAGGAATTTTCTTTGGGGAAACCTTGCATGCTATGAGGGAACAATTTCAATGGCAGGGCCAGGATTTTTCAGACTCCAGGAAAAGGCTTAGGACCTTTTTACATTTACCACAGCATAGGCCTTTAGCTATTCCTCCAGTACTTACAGTTGTGGATGATGCATTTACTGATGCTTGTACGGCCCCTGACTCACTGCCTCCGGCCCCTGCTAAGCCCGACAGATACTACAGGGTTCCGGACACACATTATCATTTGTATAAGGCCCCTATTGCAGATCCAGAAACTATTTCACAGGGCCCAAAAGCTGTAACAGCTGCCTCTGCCAAAAACCCCCTCCCCTCTGTAAGAGAATCTAGGGCATTGGAGAGATGGGGTAAGAAAGTTTGTACTTCTGCTACTCTTTCGGCTAGGGCCTTTAACTGTCAATTCCACATGATTCAGTATCAGGAATTCCTGTTATATCAGCTCACTAAAAAACTGTCCTCGCCTGAACCGTTAGACCGTAAGTCCCTTCAGGATTTGGTGCATAACACTCAGCAGGTCAGTAACCATTCCTTAAAATGCGGCTATGATGCACTGGAGGCTTCCTTTAGATCAGCTATGACGGGTACAGTGATCAGAAGTCATGCATGGTTAAAAGAGCAATCCTTACCAGACCATGTAAAGTCTAAGCTTCTAGATGCACCCATGGAAAAGCACAGTTTGTTTGGTTCCCCTGCACAGCAAGTGTTGAAGAAGGTGGAAGAAAAAGCTAAATCTGTCCAGACAGTCAAGGATTTCTTACAGGTCCAGCCTCCGAGGTTTAGTAGGAACTGGCCTTCCAAGAATTGGTCCTTTCCAGACACCACCAGAGCACAGATAGGCAGAAATAGACGCCCTAGAGGCAGAGGTCAGTCCAGAGGTGCCTACAGGGGACGTCAGTGGCAGCCTAACAGCCAGAGAACTACTGCCACAGATCCAGCC
The DNA here is from genome assembly GCF_019279795.1 of Protopterus annectens. Lineage (NCBI taxonomy): Eukaryota > Metazoa > Chordata > Ceratodontiformes > Protopteridae > Protopterus > Protopterus annectens. The sequence goes on along the minus strand of NC_056751.1, from coordinate 116,067,596 downwards.
ACTACCACTTCTGCAAGACAATCACAGTGACTTGGCTCTGAATCCGCCTACCAGGGAGCAACTGGCAGCACCCTTAGGCGGAAAATTAGCCTTATTTTCAGTAAATTGGCATTACATTACAGGAGACAAATGGATTTTACAGACAATAGACAAAGGTTACAGGTTTCACTTCCATACTCTTCCAAGGAAGAGAGGAATGCCATACCTTCCTCCAAACCAAAGGACAAACGCTCTACAGCAAATAGACCACTTACTAAGGATGAGAGCTATAGAAAAGGTACCGGCTATGGGACAAGGACAAGGATTTTATTCAAGGCTTTTCCTAGTACCAAGAAAAGAAAACCAATGGAGACCTATCCTCGACCTGTCCGCTTTAAACACATATCTCATTGTTCCAAAATTCAAAATGCTGACCCTACAGCAACTTCTTCCCATGCTGGGCAAGGAGTCTTGGCTGGTGACTCTGGATCTCAAGGAGGCATACCTGCACGTCCCCATACGACCAAATTGCAGAAGATACCTCAGATTTCTTGCAGGATCAGAGCATTATCAATTCTCAGCATTGCCTTTTGGCTTATCTACTGCGCCCAGAGTATTCACGAAATGCCTGGCATCAGTAATTGCTCATTGCAGGCTTCAGGGAATTCAAATTTATCCATACCTGGACGACTGCCTGTTACAAGCGGACAGCAAAGACAAAGTAACAAAAGATTTGGAAAAGGTTATTCACCTGCTGCAAGCCCTGGGATACACAGTCAACACAAAAAAGTCAAGGCTGATACCATCCCAAAGGATAACATTCCTGGGTGCAGAACTGGACACATCAAACCAGATGGCATTCCTCACAGCAGAAAAACAGAAGCAGCTACCACTCTATTTCATGGCATTAACAACGCAGAACCAGCTTACAGCAAGGAAAATCCTGCAAGCCCTGGGTTACATGGCATCCTGCATAATAATAATTCCACATGCCAGACTACATATGAGGAAGTTACAATGGTACCTGAGGAATTTATGGTCTCAGCACAAGCACAGCCTAGAGACCCAAATTCCAATAATTCCATGCCTGAAGCAAGAATTCCAGTGGTGGGCCCAGGCCTGTCAATTGAACAAAGGACTGCCCTTCCACAGGCCTCACCCAAGCCAGACTATCACCACGGACGCCTCAGACCTTGGATGGGGGGCACACATGGTGGACAAGTGTATACAAGGCTTATGGACTCAAGACCAGATGAACCTACACATAAATCAAAAGAGATGCTGGCAGTAAAACAGGCAATTCAGACATTCAGACCATTTCTTCAACAGGGTCATTTGCTGATAAGGACGGACAACACCACAGTTATGTGGTATATCAACAAACAGGGAGGCACACATTCATATCCTCTATGCTGGATGGCAATGGACCTCTGGAATGTGGCCCTGAGCCTCAACATTCAGCTCCAAGCCATATTCGTGCCAGGAAAAGAAAATATACTAGCAGACATCTTGAGCAGAACCACCACGGATGCCCACGAATGGATGCTGCATCCAGACATCTTCAAAACCATCACAAGGAAATGGGGACTGCCAGAAATAGACCTGTTCGCATCCCCACACAACCACCAATTGAAAAAATTCTGCACAAGGACATACCACCCACTTGCTTGGAAGGTGGTGGACTCCCTATCTTTCAGTTGGGAAAACCTGACAGCATATGCATTTCCACCTCTTCCTTTGATGCACAAAGTGCTACTGAAGATCAAAGAAGATCACCCGAGGATCATCTTGATAGCTCCAGATTGGCCGAGGCAACATTGGTACCCGCTACTGAGGAGTATGTCCCGGGAACACGCATGGCCTCTACCCCTAATACCTCTACTGCTAACACAGAACAACTTCAAAATCCTGCATCCAAACTTGAAAACACTGCAGCTAGCTGCTTGGAACATTACATAAGGAAAAATAACCCAGATTTATCTCAAAGGGTTAGAGACATTATCCTGGAGGCTCGCAGACCCTCAACAAGGAAAACTTATTCAGCAAAATGGAAAAGATATCTCATTTGGAGTGCAACAAAAGGATTAGATGCATCATTGGCAAACATAGCTAACATCCTGGAATATTTAGCAGAGCTTTTCCACAATGGTCTGTCTTACTCCTCCATTAAGATTCATGCATCAGCAATTTCGGCAGAATACAACATGGATCCTCCAGTCTTTTCTCAACCTCTACTCAGACAGTTTCTCAGAGGAATTAAAAATGTAAAACCACCAAGGAAACCACCATTGCCTACATGGGACTTGAACTTTGTGTTAGAAAAGTTAACACTTCCCCCTTTTGAACCAGCAGCAACAGCAGAATTACAGTACTTATCTTGGAAGACTGCTTTCCTGCTTGCAATCACTTCAGCTAGAAGGGTTTCTGAATTACAGGCATTAATGGCAGTACAGCCCTTCCTTATCTTCCATCAGGATAGAGTGTCCATGAGAACTAATCCTACCTTTATGCCAAAAGTGGTCTCCAGGGTATCTTTAAACTAAGCAATACACCTACCAACATTCTTCCCCAACCCACAGAATGGGGGGGGGAAAGATTGCTGCATACCTTGGATGTACACAGGACAATTGCGCTACTACCTGGACAGAACCAAGAACAATAGAAAAACTGACCAGCTTCTGGTAGCATATGCAACAGGAATGGAAGGAAAAGCAATTTCAAAACAAACAATCTCAAAATGGATAGGAAATTGCATTAGATTTTGTTACTCTTTTCATGGAAAGACAACTCCAGAAAACATCAGACCTCATTCCACAAGGGCTGCAGCCACTGCTACAGCTTTCTTACGAGGAGTGGCTACCAAAGACATTTTAGAGGCTGCTACTTGGAGCTCCGTGCATACATTTGCCAAGCATTATAATCTGCCTTTATACTCCAGATCCCGAGCAGGTTTTGCCACTGCTGTTTTGCAAGGGATCTTAACTACACCATAAACTTTTAGTGCCTCCTTAGTGCCTCCTCCCCCAGTTTGGCTATGGTATTCTACCCATTTGTAAGGACTGCAGATGCATCCTTGAAGGACATAGTACAGTTTTGTACCTACCATAAATGTAGATGTCCGAGGTATGCATCTGCAGTCAGGATTACCCACCCTCCTTCCCCTCTGTGGTACTCCTAGGGTATTTGCCCATCTTGTAGCTAGCTGGGGGAATCTATTATGGTGTATTTGTTTGTATATATGTATATACATGTTTATTTTTATTTGCTCTCTATTGTTTGGAAACATTTGCATTTATCCAAATTTAGCCTTCCTAGAGGGCACCTGGCATCTGGGGCAAGAAACACTGAGGAAAATGGCGTCGGCTGATGCCTTTATACCCGCAGAACTGCAGCTATGACGTCGGGTGAAGTGCGACATCAGCCGAGGCCAGACCCAGACTTTGGAATCCGGCCGACCGAAGGGCTGCCTGAGGCCAGGACAACCCATTTGTAAGGACTGCAGATGCATACCTCTCGGACATCTACATTTATGGTAGGTACAAAACTGTACTTTTCTGTCTTGGAAAACTACATTCCTTCTGGCAATAACTTCAGCAAGAAGAGTATCTGAGTTACAAGCATTAATGGCAGTACAGCCATTTCTTATCTTCCATCAGGACAGAGTTACACTAAGAACTAATCCTACTTTTATGCCAAAGGTGGTATCTAGGGTATCCTTGAACCAAGCTATTCACTTGCCTACGTTCTCCCCAACTCCACAGAATAGAGGGGAAAAACTTCTGCACACCCTGGATATACACAGACAACTTCGCTACTACTTGGACAGAACTAAAAGTAGCAGAAAAACTGACCAACTATTGGTAGCATATGCTGCTGGGGTGCAAGGAAAAGCAATTTCCAACAGACAATTTCAAAATGGATAGGAAATTGCATTCGATTTTGTTACTCCTTTCATGGAAAGTCAGTTCCTGCAAACATCAGGCCTCATTCCACAAGGGCCACAACCACCACTACAGCCTTCCTACGAGGGGTGGCTACCAAGGACATTTTAGAAGCTGCTACTTGGAGATCCATGCATACATTTACCAAACATTACAATCTACCTTTATACTCCAAATCCAGAGCAGGCTTTGCTACTGCAGTCCTGCAGGGGATCTTAACTACACCATCCTTTTCTTAGTGCCTCCTCCCCCAGATTAGCTATGGTATTCTACCCATATGTTATGACTGCAGATGCATCCTTGAAGGACATAGTACAGTTTTGTACCTACCATAAATGTAGATGTCCGATAGGTATGCATCTGCAGTCAGGTTTACCCTCCCTCCTACCCCTCTGTGGTATTCCTAGGGTGTTTACCCCTCTTTTAGCTAGCTGGGGGAATCTATTATGGTGTATTTGTTTGTATATACTTGTATATGTCTATAATTTTGCAAATGTTTGGAATTCTATTGCATTTCTCCAAATTTAGCCTTCCTAGAGGGCATCTGGGGCAAGAAAAACTGAGGAAAATGGCGTTGGCTGATGCTTTTATACCCCAGACGCTCTGACGTCGGGGAAAGTGCAACATCAGCCGAGGCCAGACCCAGACTTTGGAATCCGGCCGACCGAAGGACTGCCTGAGGCAGGACAACCCATATGTTATGACTGCAGATGCATACCTATCGGGCATCTACATTTATGGTAGGTACAAAACTGTACTTTTCCTTCCCTCCAGCCCCCTTCTCTCTCTCCTCTCTATGTATATTACTGTCCCCTTACAGGGGTATTGGTATTTGCTTTTTACTGGTGGTGATTTTCCACCACAGCTTAGCTCCCTTTTGGGGGGCTCCTGACATGGGGCAAGGAAAATTGATGTAATGGCATCGGCTGCCTGTTTTTATACCCCTGACGACCTGACATCAGTCCTGAAGTGACAGCAACTAACGCAGAAATACTAAGTCTCTGGTAATCGGGCCGACTGAGGGCTTACCTGCAGGCAGATAACCCAAGTGTGATGACTGCAACAGTAGTGAATACACTCAAACATCTACATTTATGGTAAGTGTACACAACTGTACCTTCTGTTCATACCTTCACCAAGCATTACCACATGCCTATCTTTTCCAAATCCAGGGCAGGCTGTGCAACCGCAGTCCTGCAGGGCATACTAGCCAGCCCCAATTCTTCTTGACTGCCTCCACCTGTTTATTCAGCTTTGGGAATTGGCCCAAGTTTGATGACTGCAACAGTGAAACATGAAGAACGTAGTACAGTTGTGTATACGTACCATAAATGTAGATGTTCGAATGTATTCACTGTTGCAGTCCTGGATGTTCATCGTGCATACAGCTGCAGTCATAACAGATGGGTTTTCCTGCTGTTAGGTGGGTCCTCGGTCGGCCGAATTCCAAAGTCTAGGTCCGGTGTCGGTTGTCGTCGCTTCTTCCCTGACGTCAGTGCAACAGGGGTATAAAAGAACCAGCCGACGCCATTTTCTCCAGTCTTTCTTGCCGCGCGGTGCCCGAAGCAGAAGCAGTTCGCAAGTGCCCGTCGGCCAGCTCCTGAGATTACGAATATTTTCCAACCAAAGTCTTCTTGAAAGCTAAGTACCCCATTGGGGAAGCTTTTCTTGCCTCAGACAGATTTCAGACAAAGTTAATATTTGTATTTCATGTGGGAAGCAAATACCGCATAAGGATTTTCATTCCCTCTGCATTCCTTGCTTAGGCCCAGACCACGACGTCTCGGCCTGTCGTATTTGTGCTACATTCAACAGACGCACTATTAAGCGTCGGGCGGAGTTCGCCCAACACTATTTTGGCAAAATGTTTAATTACATTATGTCGTCGGATACTCCGACTCCGGTTTTGAGTAAAAGGCGCAAAGATAAGAACCGACATATGAGGTCCGCGACTTCTACCGACACCACGCCAAAGCCGACAACAAGTGGTCCGGTTTTCAGCGAGGCGCCTACGCAGCCCCTGACTACCGATGACACTGCATTGGCAGTGTCTTCTGTGCCCGAGGTCGCAGGCTCTTCGGCCTATGCCCTGACTACAGATACCGAAGCCACTCTTGGCGGTGAAACTCTGAGTTTAGACAGGCCTGCCACTTCTCAAGGTGTCTTCAGGCCTTCCTCTTCTTTTTCCATCAAGGCTTTCACTAAGTCCAAAGCAGCCATGCATACCAAAAGACAAGCTCCACAGGGCCCCTCTCAAGGCCCCATGCCTAAAAAGGAGATGCTCAAAATGGCTGAGGATTTAATTACTCTTATCAGGGGTTCTCAACCCTCCCCGGACAAAAGACCCAGAGTGGAGGAAGAATCCCCTTCCTCGGACCAGGCCTCCATTATTTCAGAACATTCTGAAGACCAGGAACATTCTTACTCACCTTTTGAAGATTCTGATGCAGAGGAGTCCATTCCCTCTGTCCCCCCCCCCACCCCCCCCCGAGGATTACTCTTTTGGGGAAACCTTACATACCTTAAGGGAACACTTCCACTGGGAAAGCCAAGAGTACTCAGACTCCAAGAAAAGGCTTAGGGATTTCCTCTTGCTCCCTCAGCACAGACCTCTGGCTATACCTCCTGTCTTAGACATACTAGATGATGTGTATTCGGAGGCCTGCCTTAACCCAGATTCTTTACCTCCAGCTCCAGTCAAGCCTGACTGGTATTACCGGGTTCCTGATTCACACCAATTCCTATACAAAAGCCATGCGGCTGACCCAGAAACTATTTCACAGGGTCCCAAGAGAATTAAGGCCTCCACTGCTAAAAATCCATTACTTTCAGAGAGAGAGATTCCGGAGCTTTAGAAAGGTGGGGGAAAAAGGTATACACCTCAGCCACCTTAACCATGCGGGCATTAAACTGTCAGTTCCATATGTTAAAGTACCAACAGTTTCTGTTATCACAGTTGAAAAGCAAAATGTCACAGCCTGAACAGCCAGACTTGAAGGAGTTGCAGGATTTGTTACATAGTACAGAACAAGTGGGTAAACATACCTTGCAATGTGGTTTTGATGCTTTAGAGGCCTCATGTAGAGCTGCTATTACAGGATCAGTCATACGTAGACATGCTTGGCTCAAACAGCAAACCTTACCAGATCATGTCAAAGCTAAATTACTAGATGGTCCTCTGCAAAAAGATGTATTGTTTGGTGTTGCTGAGGAGGTATTAAAGAAAATGGAGGAAAAGGCAAAATCAATGCAAACAGTGAAAGATTTCCTACAGGTACAACCTCCATGTTTCAGTAGAAATTGGCCTTCAAAAAATTGGTCCTTTCCAGCCACGGACAGACCCCAAAGAGGTAGATACAGGCGCCCAAGGGGTAGAGGGCAGTCTCAAGGATCATTTAGAGGCAGACAATGGCAAGCACCTACTCAGAGGTGGTGAGGATAGTTCACAGCCATTCAGAAAGCAGAACCAATGACTTCCCCTTTGCATGCCAAGCAAGGATCAAATGGCAGCACCTTTAGGCGGAAAACTGGCATTATTTTTGAAAAATTGGCATATTGTCACCAAAGACAAATGGATCCTGGACATTATAGACAGAGGCTACAGATTCCACTTTCACACCCTTCCAAAAATGAGAGACATGCCAAACCTGCCACACAATCAAAGGTCAGAGGCACAAAAACAAATTTCAGATCTCATGGACATGAAAGCTATTCAAGAGATACTGCACAAGAACAGGGTCAAGGTTTTTATTCCAGACTATTCCTGGTACCAAGGAAGGGCAAAGATTGGAGACCTATTTTGGACCTATCCATCCTAAACACATTTTTACTCATGCCAAAATTCAAGATGCTCACATTGCAGCAGCTTCTTCCCATGCTGGGCAAGGAGTCTTGGCTGGTAACATTGGACCTCAAGGAGGCATACCTGCATGTCCCAATCAGACAAGATTGCAGAAGATACCTCAGATTTCTTGCAGGTTCAACACATTATCAATTCTCTGCATTGCCCTTTGGCTTATCTACTGCACCCAGAGTGTTCACGAAATGCCTGGCATCAGTAATTGCCTACTGCAGACTTCAAGGGATACAAATATACCCATATTTGGATGACTGCCTGATCCAAGCGGACAGCAAGCACATACTTTTGAAACATCTGGCGTTTGTAATAATGTTGCTGAATTCTCTGGGGTACACAGTCAATCAAAAGAAATCAAGGCTAATACCCTCTCAAACAATAATTTTCCTGGGTGCCAGCTTGGATGCCAACACCCAGATGGCCTACCTCACGCCAGAGAAACAAGGGCAACTAACTCAATACTTCAGAAAACTGGCAACTTTCACCAGGCTGACTGCAAGGAGAATCCTGCAGGCTCTGGGATACATGGCATCTTGCATCCTACTAATCCCATGTGCAAAGCTGCATATGAGGAAACTTCAATGGTACCTAAAAAACCTATGGTCTCAACACAGCCACAGTTTGGAAACAATAATACCACTGATTCCATGTCTTGAAAAGGAATTTCTGTGGTGGGCTCAAGCATGCCAAAGAAACACAGGTCTCCCATTCTGCAAGCCTCAAGCAAATCAAGTCATCACAATAAACGCCTCGGACTATGCCTGGGGGGCGCACATGACAGATCGGTGCATTCAGGGCGTATGGTCCCAAAAAGAAAAGCACCTACACATCAATCAAAAGGAAATGCTAGCAATAATAAATGCTATTATAGCTTTCAAAGACCTACTGCATCCAGGCCAGCTATTGATAAGGACAGACAACACCATAGTGATGTGGTACATAAACAAACAGGGAGGAACCCATTCATACCCCCTATGCAGGCTAGCCATGTCTCTTTGGAACATGGCTCTGGAATTACAAATCGAACTTCAAGCACAGTACCCGACAGGCAAGGAAAACACACTGGCAGACAACCTAAGCAGAAATATGACAGAACCACACAAATGGAAGTTGCATCCTCAAGTTTTTACAAAGATAATTCAAGTATGGGGGAGGCTAGACATAGATCTCTTTGCCTCCCACCGAAATCACCAATTGGCAAAATTCTGCTCAAGGACCTTTCATCCACAGGCCTGGAAAGTGGACGCACTCTCTTTCATTTGGACAACAATGAGAGTTTATGCCTTTCCACCTCTTCCTCTGCTGCCCAAAGTTCTATTAAAAACCAGAGCAGACAGACCAAAGATGATTCTCATTGCTCCAGACTGGCCAAGACAACACTGGTACCCACTCCTGAGGAGCCTGACTCATTCCCCACCATGGAGCCTGCCTTTAGTGCCTCTTCTACTGACTCAGCACAACTTCAAAACTCTTCACAGTCAGCTGAAAACACTCAACCTAGCCGCATGGAAGATTCCTTAAAATCACAACAGACCCTACTCTCCAAGGAGGTGCAGGTTGTCATCTTGGAGGCCAGAAGACCTTCTACTAGAAAAGCCTACTCCGCAAAATGGAAACATTTTTGTGCCTGGAATGAGAAAAAGGGCCAAAATCCTAGAATACTGAATTTACCTCAAATATTACAGTACCTAGCTAAGTTGCTAAGCAGTGGACTTTCATTCTCCTCCATCAAAATACATGCCTCAGCCATTTCTGCAGAATACAACACTGATCCTCCTTTATTCTCTCACCCCCTCTTAAGACAATTCCTCAGAGGGGCTAAGAATATAAAACCCCCAAGGAAACAACCAGCACCTGCTTGGGACCTCAATTTCATTCTAGAAAAACTGACCTTGCCTCCTTTTGAGCCAGCTGCTTCAACAGAACTGCAATATTTGTCCTGGAAAACAGCCTTCCTGCTGGCTATCACCTCAGCTCGCAGGGTTTCGGAACTACAAGCCCTCATGGCTGTGCAGCCTTTCATCATTTTCCATCAGGACAGAGTTTCCTTACGGACCAATCCTTCCTTTATGCCAAAGGTAGTAACCAGGGTAGCCTTGAATCAGGCTATCCACTTACCTACCTTTTACCCTAATCCTCAAAACATAGGGGAGAGACTACTACATTCCTTGGACATTCACAGGCAGCTACGTTATTTGGACAGAACAAAGCCTTTTAGAAAATCAGAGCAACTCTTTTGTGTCCTATGCTACAGGAGCTCAAGGGAAGCCTATTTCCAAACAGACTATCTCAAAATGGGTAGCCCACTGCATACGCTTTTGTTACTCTTTTCATGGTAAAACTGTACCTGCAGGAATCTGGTCTCACTCCACAAGGGCCACAGCTACCTCTTCAGCTTTCCTTAGGGGGTTCCTACCAAAGATATTTTGGAAGCTGCCACTTGGAGTTCAGTACATACTTTCTCCAAGCACTATCACCTACCATTATACTCCAAATCTAGAGCAGGCTTTGCCACTGCAGTCTTGCAGGGCATCCTAGCTCCTCCGAGCTCCACCTAGTGCCTACCACCCTTTTTTTAGCTTTGGGATTCTACCCATCTGTTATGACTGCAGCTGTATGCACGATGAACATAGTACAGTTTTGTACCTACCATAAATGTAGATGTTAGAGTGCTAATACAGCTGCAGTCCAGGTTTCCCTCCCTCCTTCCCCTCTTGGGACAAAAAGGCTAACACCTCCTCAGACAACCTGATTGGGGTATTCTTTTATGGTGTATTTGCTTGCAACTACTGTTTTTTGATTATATTGCATTTCATTATTACATAAATTTATGTATTGCCTTCCTTCTGGGGGCACCTGACATCTGGGGCAAGAAAAACTGAAGAAAATGGCGTCTGCTGGTTCTTTTATACCCCTGTCGCACTGACGTCCGGGAAGAAGCGACGACAACCGACGCCGGACCTAGACTTTGGAATTCGGCCGACCGAGGACCCGCCTGACGGCAGGAAAACCCATCTGTTATGACTGCAGCTGTATTAGCACTCGAACATCTACATTTATGGTAGGTACAAAACTGTAGTTTTCCCACCCTCCATCTCCCTTGTCTCTCTCTATCTCTCTCTCTCTCTCTCTCCCCCTCACTCCTTACAGTGCTTTTTGGTATTTACTTTCTATTGGTGGTGTTATTCCACCATAACCTAGCTCTGTTTGGGGGCTCCTTACATTTGGGGCAAGAAAAACTGATGTAATGGCATCAGCTGCCTGTTTTTATACCACTGACGACCTGACTTCAGTCCTGGAGCGACAACAACTGACGCAGAAATACTAAGCCTCTGGTATTCGGGCCAGCTGAGGGCTATCCCTGGCAGGATAACCCAAGTGTGATGACTGCAACAGTGAATACACTCAACAGCTGCATTTTCACAGCTGTACTTTCTCCCACTCCTATCTTTGCCATTTTGCTTCTCCGTATCTTTTGCCTCTTGGGCTTGATCTGTTTCAGAAGAATGGGAATGAAGTTCATTGTAATATTCATTGTTGCAGTCCTCACTTTGGCTGACCTGAATTACAAAACGCTACCTTTCCTCCTTGGCTAACACCCTCCTGCTCCTACGCAAGGATGTCAGTTGTATGCAGTGTTTTACAATGCCATCTTTAGCGCTTTCTTGCCTTGCAGTATAGTAAAGTCCATGTTTTATAATGTCTGTCCATCCAGCCTGCATCCTCACTAAAAGAATTACAGGACTAAAGCAGATGCCCTGTGCTGACTGTCTTAAAAAAAAAAAAAAAAAAAAAAAAAACTCTAGCTATACTCTGTGGCATATCGTCTACTCAGAGGCAATCTCTGCTTATCATACAAGGCCATGTCAAACCCTGAGCTGTTGGACATGCTCCACTTAAAGAAATCCCAATCCCTCAGAGCCACACGCTCCAGTGATCTAAACCTTGTCATCACAATGAACAAAACATGCTGGAGAGAGAGGTTCCTGACCCAGAGACTCCCCATACTCTGGAATAGACTTGCCCATACATGTCAAGCAGAGCGCCTCCTTGGCCCTCTTCAAATGGAACCTTGAAAATTGGATGGGAAGTTCACCCCAGGGATCACGTCAGTCACCCTGCTAAACAGGGGTCCAGGGAAGTAAATATTGTGGGAAGAAATATCCAGTGAATTTTTATGGCTAGGCTTGTATAGGCCCTGATAGCCTCTTACCAACCTATGAACCTAAGAAATCACATAAATGATTTCTCATTTTCTTGAAAGTTGTAACTAAATTAGCCAATGTCTGATTCTGAATTTAATACATAAACCTTTGTGAGAATTAATTTTGTATACAATAAACCTTTGTGAGAATTAACAATTTTGTATCTTGTGGGAAGTGTATTCTTCATAAGAATTTCCATAATCTGTACTCTTTTGCTTTTGCTCGTAACATGAAGTGGACTCTCAGCTGCATTGGGCAGTTTCAGCCTGAAGACTGTCCATAAAAGGACGTTTTTTTCCAAGAGTTTGCATGCCTGATTCTAAGCTGCCAAGGCATTAGAGAAAGCCTTTGGGAGCTGCTGCCAGAAAACAAAAAAGGCATCAGAGGAGAGTTGGGAAATAGAGGATGTCCCTGTGGATAACTCCGGTCTCCCTGGGTGTAGTGATTCCAAGTGCAGGGAGGCAGTTTTGTAGTTCTCACCCTTGGAGGTGGCTTGGCTATGGTCTCTGGCATGACTGCTTTACAAGTCTCCATGTTTTCTGCATCTCTGTAGTACTTCTGAACTGGTGACTGCCACACTTCCTGATACTGATGGCCCATTGGTGTTGGAGCCTAATTCTTGTTACAACCGTCTACTTGTCCTCCCGTTCAGTTTGTGCGCAGATTCCTAAGGATCTGTCTACGGTCTCTGTCTCCCTTCCACAACAAGAGGTGCCTTATAGGGTAATTATCTAAGGCATGAGGCCGAAGACTTTAAGGATCAAACTGGTAACAGTCAGCTTGCATTAGTTTAGGTCTGGCAGTGATTCTGTTCCATCTTCACATGCTTCTGCCAACTGACCTGTCCAGCTGGATTAGGATTTTATGCCTTTTCTGAAAATACTTGATATATCCAAGGTGTCCTGGAGCTCCTAAACACAGAAGTGTGGATTTGCTTCCCATGTTTCTGAAGCAGATGGGCTGGCTTATACTGGCCAGATATCCCCTCTGCTGCTGCTGCAACATACACATCAGACATTTTACACCTTATACTCTGATTCTTCACCAGAAGATTTCTCTTTTGGGGATACTTCATAAAATATGTGGCATTCATGGACTTGCCTGAGCCTAAAGTACTTGTTACTCATCCAGTCATGAATGACCTGGGGGATGCGTTCACTAATGCATCTATGGAGCCAGACTACTGTAGGTTCATATGTAAGTACTAGGCTAGCTGCCCTTGGTCATTTTAAGCTTAGCCAGTTTCCCTTTTTGTGCTGAAATTAACTTAATCCATTTGGTGAGAGATTGGCCTTACTCATCCCATGGCAGATAATTGTAGATTACCCCTAATGTGTTCATACCCTTGCTTCTAATAGTACTTGTCAAGTCCATCGCCACTGCCTAATTTGTCCTTTATTTCCTGGCATCTGAATACATTGGGCATGGGAGGCAAACGCCAGAGATTGTGAGCCTAATTCTATCAGGTTTCATGTTTCAAATGCATTTATCTTCAAATAGACCATGCTACCTGAAGATGTCCATAGCACCTCCCAAAGATGGAGGTGTGTGTAGGTTAATTTGCCAAGATACATTAATGGTTAGCTTTTGTTTTAACATGTTTTTCTGACAGTTTATAAAAATATTGTTTTTTTTTTTAATGCAGAGTAATTGCATATCTTCCTAATGCCTTCATGAAATCTTAAGTCCCTGAGGTCATTGGCTGGAAGGAGGATGGGTGAGTTGTTAGGTGGGTGGCCCACCGATATGGTCCACATTGGGCCTCGCAGATGCTAAGGCTGACCTTAAGTAAGGCTGCAACTTGGCTTTCCAATGCTTGGGAATTGGGTGGAGGGTTGTTTCTGTGGTTCATTGGTGTTGGCAGAAGCCTTCCTTCTCCTTGTATCCATTGCTTTGGATTCTAAGCAGACTAGATGAGTTGGCTAAAAGACGGAAAGGAAAGGGTTGTTGTACAGTTTTATGAGGTGTTTGCTGTAATAGTAAATTATTTCATTACTGTTTTCTCAGCTTTGGATCATTCTTATCTCATTGGCCTACATTTTGTTAAGTTGGGCCTTGGTAATAAGAGAATGGCATTATTCCACCAGAGCATGCTGTGTGAGTAATGAAGTGATTTATACATTGGTCCTATCATTATCAGGAGGCGGCAAGGAGTGTGTGTGTGTGGGGGGTCTTTTTAATTCTGCAGGAAGTTAGAAGAATAATTGTTGTTTCATGGAAACATGGTAGGCTTCTGAGTTTAGGAAGTTGGATAGTAATAGTTGTTTCCATGCAAGGCTAACAGCGAAGGTTTTTTCCAGCTCACAGGAAGCTTCTATATATAGGTTGATGAGAAGTTTCTGTTTGCGTCACTGACAGTGACGAACAGCTGTTAGTCTTGGGGTTATTTACTGCATGTTTGCTCATACTTGACTGTGTACAGAGGTTTTAAGTTTGTAGGGTTTACAAATTCAGTTGCATGACTTAGGCTATTTTTATACTGCAGTGATGTTGCCATCGAGTGGCCACCCACTGTAAAAGCAGGCAGTAATCAAGTACTGCTTGGAAAAAATGTGGTGGGGCCAGGCATTTTGGGGATACACCAAAAGTAATTAATTAAAACAGGGAGGAAAGTGTCTGCTTTTCCTTTCCAGTTAATTAGAATTGGTATCAGAGTAGCTGCTGCTCACAGTAAGTGCAGATTTTAAAAGCCACAAACCATCTTCAGCAGCAGTGTGGCAGCAAAGGGGATGAGAGCAAGTGAATGTTGGTGCTAAATGGAAATTAAAATGTGAGAGGATCACAGGTTGCCAAAGTCCAAGTGGAAGGGCTTCTGTCCCTGGAAAACATCCTCACTGTTACATCTCTTGTTAAAATTTGGTACTGGGTGCACCTATCCGTTGTTACAGAAGAATGCCACTGCGGCCTTTTCTGCCTTTGTGTAATGACTTCATATGTCTTCTATTACTCTTTAAGAGCATATTTTTAGGGCTGTTCATTTTGAGGAACCTGCAGACTCAAGGATAGAGGATTACATTGTTAATCTTGAGGACTTTAGGCTTTTCAGCTCTGAAGATGTTTGCTGATGTAATCATTTTACGGTTATAGCATCGCAGACCAGACTGTACAGCAATCCTGTGTTTTTTAAAGAAACATGGAAGAATACTTTTTGTTCAGATTTGCCATATACACTGGCAGCAGGCAGTCCACTGAGACATTGCCTTTTTGGTGATGCATGCAAGGAAGGGTATCTGTTTCACAATAATTCATTGACAGTGAAGTGTGACACAAGTGAAGTAAAATCCTCATGTTGAAGCTCGGACTGCATAAAGATGAAAGGGAAGCCTCCCAGAGATCATTCTTCTTGTTGCAAATTAAAATGTATAGCTTGCCCTTTTTTCCATGGTACCTCAAGAAACAGCTTGGAAAATGGGTGCTTTTCATTCTTTTGGAACCTGGGATTTGATATCTTCTCATTTTTCTATTCTTCAAAAGGATACTTTATGAAAGCAAATGGGGACAAATCCATCTTGATACTTCTGGCTTTGTACTGACCAAGGACACTTTGCTTGTCCTTTTTCAGTTGATGTAGCAGCTGTTTCTTCCTTTAACATTTTCTCTGTCCTGGAACCTTCTCAAATAATAGGACAGTGCACAACCTCAAGGTATTTACCTTTTTAGGTGACCGATTGGGCCTTTGTACCTAACCAGCAGCGTCTTACACAAGGAGTGCCAGTTATCAGAAAGGCTACAAGGTCAGCAACAGGAAAATTCTTGAATCTGAAGAGAATTGTATATGTTTTCAGACCGGAGTGTATGAATTTTTGTTTTACAAGGTTTCATGCAAGTTTTCTGCTTCTGCTGCTTGTTCGCACATCTTTTTGCCTGCTTGCTTACTGACTTGGCATGAGTGTGCTGTTACTCTAAGAAGTGGCATTGAAGACTTTCCTTTCTGGATGTTGTCTTTGTAAGTGAGAACTTGCATTAGGATTTGTTTGAACTTGTTGCTTCAGTGGAGTTTAAATATATCTCATAAGAAACACGTGTTTTTCCAGCAGCAATGACATTTTATAGGGGAATATCTCTGAACACAGGCTCTGATTGATCTGGACTTTAAATTCTAACAGAATGTTACTCAGAACAGACCCTTTAAATATTTTGAACATGACGTATGAAAGTATGGGTAACCAGTCCATTCAATGGAGTGCTATGGGAAATAGGAATTCAAAGTTTGTTGCATACCTTAGGTGTTCGTTTACATTTCAGGTGCAGCTGTGAGACTACATATTCTTTGGAAGAGTGATCTGCTTTGTTTTATGCAGTACAAAAATAATTTTCTAAAATAGATTCTCGAAATTGCTGGGTAACTGTATGTACCCCTTTTATTATGCTAAAGATAATGCATCTTTATCTGATGTAGTAAAGCTTCATTCTGCTACAGCTGTGAAAACTTTTCAGGCGTTTTTAAAAATATATATGCATGGGATGCATGCAGAGCTACTGCATGTTTTGGGCTTCATCATTTTGTTGAGAACTGTTAGCTTGTCTCAGAGGAGGACTGTTTGCTAGGGGTATCCTGAATGGCTTCCTTTAGCCAGCCATCTACCTTGGTGGATGTTGGTCTATTGGGGCATCTACCCGCATCCTGACTTTTGTTTATTTCTCCATGAAGTAGAATATATTATATGTGAATATTTCAGGGTAGTTGTAAATCTGTACAGCTCACTCTCTCCATCCCCATCCTTCTTGATTTGTAGCTCCTTTACTGTATATTGTTTGAGAACACAGAAGACATACAGTGGATATAAAAAGTGTACATACTCCTGTTAAAATGCCATGTTTTTCTGATATAAAAAAATGAGACCACAGTAAATCATTTCAAAACTTTTCCCACCTTTAATGTGACCTGTAACCTGTACAATTCAATTGAAAAACAAATCTGTTAGGGGAAAATATATAAAAACCGTGCAGTAATCTGGTTGCACAAGTGTTTAAAGGTGTTGAAGCACCTTTTGATTAATTACAACATTCAGTCTTCTTGGGTAAACACCTGCCATCAATTAGAGAGACCCTGATTAACCCAAAATAAAGTTCAGCTGTTCTAGTAGGATTTTCCTGACATTTACTCAGTTGCCTCTTCAGGAAAAGCCTTGGTTCGCAGAGAGCTTACAAAGCATCAAAGGGAACTCATTGTTGAAAGGTATCAGTCAGGAGAAGGGTATAAAAAGATTTCAACAGCATTGGATATACCATGAAACATAGTGAAGACAGTCATCAAAAAAGTGAAGAATATATGGGACAACAGTGATGTTGCAAAGGACTGGACGTCCCTCCAAAACTGATGGAGAGATGGGACAAAAACTGGCCAGGGAGGCTGCCAAGAGACCTACAGCAACACTGAAGGAGCTGCAGGAATTTTTGACAAGTACTGGTTGTGTACTACATGTGACAACAATCTCCCGTGTTCTCCATGTGTCTGGACACTATGGGGTAGGGTTGCAAGAAGGAAGCCTTTTCTTACACAGAAAAACATCCAGGCCATGCATAGTCTCCCAAAAGCATGTGGGAAAATGTGTTATGATCTGAGACCAAGGCTGAACTTTTTGGCCACAATTCCAAAAGGTATGTTTGGTGCAAACACTTTGCATCAGCAAAAGAACACCATCCCCACAGTGAAGGCATGGTGGTGCCAGTATCATGCTTTGGGGTTGCTTTTCTTCAGCTGGAACTGGGGCTTTAGTCAAGGTGGAGGGAATTATGAACAGTTCCAAATACCAGTCAGTTTTGGCCCAAAACCTTCAGGCATCTGCTAGAAAGCTGAAGATGAAACGGAATTTCACCTTTCAACACGACAATGACCCCAAGAATACATCCAAATCAACAAAAGAATGGCTTCACTAGAAGAAAATTAAAGTTTTGGAATGGCCCAGCCAGAGCCCTGACAGTGGCTGTGCATAAGAGATGCCCTCTCAATATGACAGATTTTGGAGTGCTTTTGCAAGGAAGAGTGGGCAGATATTGCCAAGTCAAGATGTGCCACGCTGATAGACTCCTACCCAAGAAGACTGAATGCTGTAATTAAATCAAAAGGGGCTTCAACAAAGTATTAGTTTAAGGGTGTGCACACTTATGCAACCAGCTTATTGTATGGTTTTTATTTTTAATATTTTTTCCCCTAACAAATTTGTTTTTCAATTGTTTTGTACAGGTTATAATTCACATTAAAGGTGGGAAAAGTTTTGAAATGATTTACTGTGGTCTCATTTTTTATATCATAAAAACCTGGCATTTTAACAGGGATGTGTACACTTTTTATATCCACTGTGTGTCTTTATTTATGAGGTACATAATGATACGTTCCATGGTCTTGCAGATAAGGCTGGTCAGGCTTATGGTTCTGTAATTCCCCGGTTCTGTTGCTAGGCCACCTTTGTGGAGGGGAATAACTGTTGCTGTTCTCCATTCCGCAGGCACAAAGCCAGTGGTTAGGCTATGATTGAAAAGGTTACTTAGTGGCGATGCTAGTTCATCTATATATAAATATTTTATGACGACTACATTCAGATTTACACTGCACTTCTGAGAGAAATACTTGCTGTTTTTTCAGAAACCGTAAAACAAGCATTTGGTCCATGGTATAAGCCAAGTAAACACTGCTACCAAACCCTTTAAGCCCATAAGTAGTCTGGGGTAAGATTTCTTGCCAGGCAGTTTACTCTGTCCCCAGGTACTTTATCTAGTAGTGAAATTCACAAGAAAAAGAAAGCTGAAACTTCATATGGCTGATAATCAGAATGCAGCTATTTGTAAGGCTGATGTGGTTTCTTTGACCATGAAAGTTCTGCAGACAGCTAATGCTGGTGGTTGTGTTGCTTATACATGGCTTTAGTGCTAGTTTGGCTAAAGACCTTTCTGTTTCAGAGAATGATGGTGTCTGAGGACCGTGGTGAATTTGTAATGTATTACACAGGACTCCAGGCTTACTCCTAGATAAGGCAGATGATCTGTTTGACTACAAATGAAGCTGTGTAAAGCAATAACTGTGCTTGTAAGCTTTCCAAGCATATTTTGATAGCAGCAGTAACCTTTGAGGAGATGCGGTGGTGGTGCTAGGCGTTAATAAGCCTCACAGTTAGGCGTTGGCGTTCGATTCTCAGTTAAAGCGTCTACTGTGTGACGACATGCGTGAATGGGCTCTTCGTTGAAGGTTGTGCGTTAGGCCCAAGCCAGCATGTAAACTCTACTGCCAATCATTAGCGGACGGAGTTCAACCGGGAAAAGCCGAAAGACACACACACACACACAGTAACCTTTGAGGAGATCTCATGGTCACATGTAAAGACTTCCTTTTAGAAATCCATTTGTATAGAGGTTCCCTCGAAGGTTATTTGATGAAGTGTTTATCCCAACAGGTTTCTGTCCTTACTGTCCCATTCTTTTTTATTGGCACCTTAAAAACTACCAGTTGTACCAGCTTTAATCACACATTACTCTCGTCTCTGCGGTAAGGGGGATTGCCATCTCTTGTTTACTACAGCAGAGATCTTGACACTACAGAAGACATTTCTAATAAATTGCTCGTAATTCAAAGCTTCTTAATATAGTAATTAGTAAATGATTTATGTTTGCACTATCCCAGCTAACAGAAGAATTGTAGAGAGAAAACATGGTATCTGTTGAACTGACACTGACCTTGTAGCCACCACATAAACTCTAAAACTAAAAATGTTACCCAGAATCCCTCCCATTTAAAATTCCTGAAGCATCTTTTTTGCATATCTTTGCAAGCATTCATTTCAACATTCATAAAACATGCTGGACTATACCAAAACAGTTCTAGGAACCAGGTCTATTTTAAAACCTACATTGTCCATAGCCAACCCTATAGCTGGCTTTAATGCTAATCAACTAAGGCTTTTTATTTCTGCTGGACCTCTGCACAATGTGGTGAAAACTCTGTTTAACTCTCTCATCTATAAATCTAACCTGAATTCACTTTTAGGTTTTTGCTAAAAAAAAAAAAATGTTACTCTAGCTTTTGACGGTGATGCACAGCAAGTTTTGCTTCTAAAAACATTCTACACCTTCCCTTCCTTAAAAAGGAATCTGTAATGGGTAAATCTTTTAACTTTAAGACTTAATGCTTCATTTTCTGTAGATGTCTTGGTGAAAGTGTATGTTTGTTTTCATTTGGTGGGAATTGTGTTTATGATTGTGGTGCACTGAATATTGTATTTAACAATGTCTGCTTCCAGTGTCTTTTGGTTACTAACTTAACTTTGAATTATTTTGGGAGATTATCAAGAAAGGACATTAAATTATTTTAGCCAAAAGGGCCATTTTTCACAAAAGATTCAGTTTTAATGTTTCCTCAAATGCGTTGCACTTGTTGTGATTTTCTAAAAAAATGAAGGCAACATGAAAATGTTTCTGTTTGTAGGCAGGGCGAAACGTGAAGCTGCATTATCCAGAATATCTGATGAAAGCTTGGATAAAATTCAGGAAGAGGAGGAAGAGTCTCCTGTCTTTAAGGAGTTGCCTGGTGCAAACATGACTGATGAAAGTGCTGTTCCTCTCACTTCTGCTGAGTTTGAGTCTGCTGGAGGGACAACTCGCTTGGCTAATGGAAACCCTGGACATCCCAATGGTAAGGTAGCATGTTTTCTGTAGTATGAAATGTTTGAAAGTGGAGTTCCGCATAGCCACATAGCTGGCAGCTCTATTCCATTTGTTTTAAGTTTGATAACCTGGTAATTGGATTGGCTGACTGACCCTTTTCAGCCATGAGCTAAGCACCCTGCAGCAAGAGACAAACGTACAATTATACAGAGAATAAAGAATACACAGTTTTGCATAGTTCAGTAACAAAGCAAATACAATGCATTTGTAGGTTATTTAGAATTATAATGCAAGTGA
Organism: Protopterus annectens; assembly: GCF_019279795.1. Taxonomy (NCBI): domain Eukaryota; kingdom Metazoa; phylum Chordata; order Ceratodontiformes; family Protopteridae; genus Protopterus; species Protopterus annectens. The sequence goes on along the minus strand of NC_056751.1, from coordinate 116,046,720 downwards.
TGTTGGTACAATAAGTTAGGCATTCAGTCTGTGGTCACTTGTTAAAAGTATGTCTTCGCAAGAAAGATGCAAGTACATTGAGCTACAGTGTGAGGTGCAAGGACTAGCCATCGTGATGGAAGCAAGAACATTTGGTGTTCCTACAAAGTTCTTTTAGTTTGTTTCTCCGTAAATAGCATCTCTTGCTGCCTCAGTTCTATAGGTAGCGGATTCCGAAAAGCTAGGCCTTTCCTAGAAAAATGTCTTTGTCCTGTGGAGATTTTAAAACAAGGTGTGATGAGGCTAATGCTGTCTTCTTGGCTGTAGCTCTGTGTAGTTAGGCTGCTTAATTTGTAATTTTTTTTTTTTTTTTTTTTGAGGGGATGCATAACAGTGTTGCATTTCTAACAGCTCCTATATTTGAGAGATAAATAGAAATATGGCTCTTGGCATTTATAGGCAGCCAGTTTAACAGCTGTAGAAATTGGCAATTATGAGTTTGGAGTTTTGGAAGAAGAACAAATCTGCAGATTTTGATAGTATTTTGAATTTTGCATGTGTTTGAGCTGGAATGTAAGGTTACAAAAGCAAAGCCCATATCTGATCTTTAAGGATAAGCATATTTTTAGCTAAGGTATTACAAGGTGTAGGGGTGAGGAAGTGTGTGATTCTGTAGCATAAGTGAAAACTTGACTCCAGGATATATTCATTAGTTTAAAGATTGCTGGAAAGTCTTGTGCCTGAAGAACTCTGCACCAGTGGCATTTTTGTCATCCATGTGTACTGCAAGAGACATTGCCTAACTTGTATAACATTTGATCTGAGCTTGGGAGTTCATCTTCATCAAGTACGAGGGTCAGCAGACTTGCCCCAACTACTAAAGCCCCCTACTTTCTGAACGGGGCCCTTCTCCAGATCTCTTGCCATACATTAAAGTTGGTTATCCCTCTAAATGATCCCAGGCTCCTGTTTAGCATTTCAGTGTATTTTGTACATTTTTTGCCATGTAAAACTTCTTTAACTTTTTGCTTATCTTTGTTTTTCTTCTTCCAGGCAAGTATGTTCCTCTTATTACTTCAGAAAGTATTCATATCAAGCAGTTCCCTGACCCACCCAGGGTCTTGCAACGTTTTTTCCTCTGCTGAACTGTTAGCTGTTTCATTTTCCCTTTGCAGTAGGGTGTGCATATAAGGCCTATTTTGTGAACGTATTTCTTGTGTGAGTGTTGTAAGTATTTTGGAACTCGGGAGACCAAATAGTGTAGAAGGATAAAGCCCTAATGTGGATCCAGGAGACCATAGTTTGATTAGTTCCTCTGATGCCTGACAGTGGTGACAGGGAGACTAGGTATGGCTATCAGAGGGGTTTATGCTGACAAAAACCCTTGCTTGTAGAGACCAGGGCTCTGAACAATCAAAGGCTTAGTCTAGGGGAGAAAACAAGAAGGCGTGGTCACCCTAGCGGTCAGGGCAGATCATTCTTCATCTCCTAATCTAGCCTTCCCATCAGCATGTTGAACACGGCCCACAGAAAGCCCTAGCATACACAACGGAGAACATGTTTTATTGCAGTATTCTAGCTCTACTTAACATCCCAGCTGAGGGTCTCCACTTTCCCATCCTGCCTGTAACAGTCTTTCCCAGAAGTATACCAGCTGGCCACCTTTGATTCTCCCATTCCTCTTCCCTTCTTCATGGCAGTACCACCTGAGGGCGAAGTACTGAGCATGGAGGATGGGAGCAGTTAGGGAGAAGCCTGGAAACTGATAGTCAATTGGAGGCATGCAAAGGGACCCCCATCAAAATAAATGTATCGCATTTACTGTGCTCTTTAAGCTGTTTTTTTGTTGAGTTTGCTTTTTGACCAGTACTCCAGTAAGCACTGTGTTTATTCTTTGATGGTCTGGTCTTTATGGAAGCAGGGGTGGTCTTTAGGTGTTTGTCAAAACCCTTGGCACCACCTTAATGTGGTTAGGTTCCTCAGCCTTGTGCATCGATGTCCAAGCCTGTTTCCATACCGGGGTCCTTTTTCCACAATTCTGACTTTGGTTCTGGCTGATTTTGGTTTGTTCTTCAGAGCCAGCCATTATTGGTACTTGGTATGGTGACAGTATCCATGCAAGTGTCTATAGTGTAGGGTTCCCCAGGCATAATACTTGTTCCTTTCTCAGCCCTTGGACACGCATGGGTGTGCAGTGTTCCATCCACCCACCTCCTTACTGTTTGGGATATGAAGCTTTGAAGGAGCTTCTACAGGATGCTGATACTTTGTCTGAATAACCTGAGTTCTCCTTTTTTAAACCAGACTTGCCAGAGTCAGGAAGGAATGCTAAAGTTTCAAGAGGAAGTTGCACCCATGCTGTAGATAAAGGCAAGGAAACCAGCTGTTTCACATCCCTGCCAGATGACCCCAGTTCAGGACTGTTCTGATAGGTTTCTAGGAGCTACCCCACTTGTAAATGTTTCTCACTTGTAAATGACATCCCACAGGAAGCATTTTGGTCATCTAAGTCTTCCCATTGAGTGCTTCCCTAACCAACAAGATGTCTTAGTTGGCGATGCAGACTGCATAGCTGCTGTCTTGAAGAGACCACAAAACAACATTTATCCTCCTATTGACCAAACACACAGGTTACTGATATGTACTGTATTGCCTCTTTCAATAATTAAGAGGCTTCTATCGCTCTACGCCTGGCTGTCCACTGCTGAATAAGGAATCATTAGTACTAGTTGGATTATAGAAGTGGGTTCTTATCTATTCCACTCTTTCTTTGGGGTATTGTCCCTCTCTTATGCTGTGCTACCAGTGGGATCTGCTCACTGAAGCCAACTATTTTTTGTATAGGTTGCCAAGTGGAGACTTGAAGTCTCAGATGTAAACCCTCACCATCCTGGAAGGCAGTCCAGTGATTGCTTGTCTCTCCACTTGTCATTCATACAAGACCTTCACAGAAGACAATTGGGTGAGTAGTATTGTATGTGAAGACTACAAAACAAATTCTCATCTGTCCCAAACTACAGTGTCATACTTTGCCGGGTGCATTGTCCCATCAGAAGTAAAAAAGAGGCACTAAAGCTTATCCAGAAAGGAGCCATACAAGATAGTCTACCCAATCAGCAATAGCTAGACTTTTACTTGAGCTTCTTTTTGGTACCAAAGAAAACTAAACACATCGGGCTAATTCTAGACTTCAGTGATATTAGTCATTTTGTTCCAGAAGAGTCTCTCCATACCGTCATGGTGAACTCAGTTTTCCTACTTATTAGAAACAGACTGGCTGTGCTGTTTAGATTTCCTGGATGCCTATGTCCATGTCCAAGTAGCATGGGAATCGAGGCAATTTATCCTGTCCTGCATAGCACACCACCAGAATAAGTTACAGACCCTGCCATTTGGACTCACCTCAGCCTCCAGGGTGTTCACTTTAATGCACATGGTTACTGTGCACTTAAGGCTGCAGATTATTAAGTTATTTCCATGTTTGCATGAATGGCTCATAGCAGCTTGACTTTGGACAGTTTCATAACCTCAAGAGAGTCCATTCTTTTTTGTTCCCTAGCTGTACAAGTTGCAGCTTGTGATCATATAGTTGATCATGCTCATGTAAGATTTAATCTGGACTCTATCTTTTCATGCCTTTTTACCTTGGTCAGGATTCTTCTTCTCAAGCACATTGTCTTTCAGATTTATTTATTTAAGTTTGATGACCGGGGAAGTCCACTGGGCCATAAAGAGCCCATTTTTAGTGGAGGCCCGGGAAGAAAAGCTCCCAATATTGCAAGTTACATATTACATGTTATAAAAGAATAGTAAAGATTTGTACAGAACAATTAAAACATGTACAGAAATATACATTGTGTACTAAGCTTTTAGTGAGTTAACATTTAAACAAAAAGTTACTAGCCATTTTGGAGGTTGGGTAAACTGAACATTTGCAGAAAGACATTTTTTTCAAATAAGCTCTTTGTAAGTAAATATTAAGTAGCTGCTAACCCTTTGCAGGTTATGTGGACCATTTTGAATGGAGAGAGTAGCAGAAAATTGGATTATGGAAAGTATAGTACAGTAGATAGCAGAGAGAAAATCAGTCCCTGGTAGGGCGAGACTGTTTTAGGTTGAGATGAAGAAATAGAATTGGTAAATGGTAATGATTTCAGTGCAGGGTAGAAAGAGATGGGGTGGAGAGGGGTTTATGTTGGAGCATAACATGGGCATTCACATGTGGCTGGTAGATGAGAGAATAGCTGAGATTTGCAATTTGTATGGTTTGGAAGGTTGCAAAGGTGTGTGGGGGGGGGGCAGTTCCACTGCTTGGCTAAGGAGTAGGACAGTAGTAGGTGGCCAGGAGGTCCTGGTGGTTTGTAGACCTGAAGGAGATTTTGGTTTGCGGATCTGAGTTGGCGGTTGGGTATATAGGGTTTTCAGGATGTAGTGAGAGATGAGCGGTTTGTGGGTTTAAAGATGAGCTTTTGGGCAATGGTGAGTTGTAGGTAACTGAGGTAGTTGGGGAGCTCAAGCCAACTGAGGGTGAGGAGAGAGTGGCAGTGTTGGGATGGGTTTTTTGAATTGGTTGAAAATTTGCAGATCTTGTGGTAGCAGGATTCAAGTTTGGATCGTACGCCAAGGTGGAGATTTTTCAAAGTCCAACTGTTTCAGCTGCCTTTTGAGTCCAAGGTCACATGACAGCCAAAATATGCATTGTTGTACATGACAGCTATCACATGAGAGTACTACAGTGGGCCTTGAAGGTTGACTGGAATCAACTTGTCAATATCGTGACCACTTCCATCAAAGTATCTGAGTGCAAGGAACCTGTTATGTCTCCCCAAATCCAGACTGTCTTCAAGCAGATACTTTCATCCTCCCATCCCTACAAGTACCGTCACTACTGATGCCTATTTCGGTTGGGTGAATGAGGTGCATTTCCAGAAGCATACAGTTCAAGGTGTGCAGTCACAGACAAGGACAGCTTGCACATGAATGTTTTGGAAATGAGGTTGTAGCTTTACAACATCACCTTCCCTGGGGAAACATTGCCATCTACATCAACTATCTGAATGTGATCCCAACCTCTGCACATAACCCTCAGCTACCTCTTTACTTGCATATCCACCATGTAAGTGTTCAAGGAACTCTGGGACAAAACTGGGTTGGGTTGGGTTGCACAGCTAGGCTTGTAAAGACCCTGGTGGTTAGCCTAGTGAAAACCTGTGAACCTCTATGGTATGACATGTTAGCAGGCAAAGGAGAATTTGATCATGTCTGACTAGGATACTCTAAAGTCTTGGAGTGGACTACATTCACCAGTTACTTTCTTGGTGCTTGCCACATCTCAGGCAAAGCTAAATCATTAGTGACCTGCGTTAATGCATTCTGATGGTCCAGGAGTAGTGTGTTATCCCCTCAGTAGCACGTAAGCTATTCCGTTACTGGGGAAGACATTGCTGTATTCTTTGCATCCCCAGCCAAGTTAAGTGGCAACTTTTCCCTTATTCCTTCAAGAGGACATCCCACAGGTGCACAGTCGTGCACTCATCCAGAAGTAACACCCACATCTGTGTGCCCCCCCCCCCCCATTTCAACTTGTTCCTAGTTCCTGGAGAATGCCAAATCCTGCATAGCCAAAGTCATTCTGATGGTCCCTTTGGCCCCAACATGCATTTTACCCTGCTCTGGCTGTTTCTCCTGGTGTGACCAATCCAAGACCATCCAGGAACCTCCTGTCTCACTCTTCACTCAAGCTGCACTTAGATCTTCAGTCATTACAGCTGACTGCCAGATTTCTGAGATTTCATTTGTGGCTAGTTGCCTACATCTGATTAGGAGCCAGGTATTACAAAACCAGTAAATGAACTTTATCTGTGGACTACATTCCAGGACTTAGAGCCATTTACTGTGCCCATGCTTTGCACCCTTGATTATTTGACTTGGTTATGTCATTGCCACATTTTGCATTGCAGCCATTTCCAGTTTCTATAGAGGTGTTAATTCTTGTCTTTGGTTTCCATAAAAATTAGTAAAACCTTTTTGAAGGATACCTTTCTTTTTCCATCTGCCTTTTAAAAATCAGATTCCTCTGGGGCCATTATAGGTTCATAGGTAGGTACCAGGCTATTGGCCCTGGGGCCTATGTAAGCCTAGCCAAAAAGGTTCCCTGGCTTTCGCCACCTAAGAAAATTATTTTCCTTTGCCCCTGTCAAGCAGAGCCGCAGAAGTGATCTCCAGGGTGAATTTTCTATTTCCTATCCAGTCGTCAAGATTTTTCTGAGAGGGCCAATGAAGAGCTTTGCTTGACATGAATAGGTAGTTTGTTCCAGAGTATGGGGAAGTCTTTGGGACAGGAATCTATCCTTCCAGCATGTTCTGTTTATTGTGGTGACAAGGTTTAGGTCCCTGGAGTGTGTAGTTCAGAGAGATTGGGATTTCTTTAAGTGTAGCATGTCCAACAGCTCTGGGTTTGACTTTGTACTAATAAGTTGATTCTTCCACCATTTAAGGCAGTGCTGTGGTAGACCTGAAGTTTGTATTATGGAAGACTTTTCTTGTTGCCATCTTGTCAGCTAGAAGAATTCTAGAGATGCAGATTCTCCTTGCATAGCGATCCATAAAGACAGTGGGTCCATGAGAGCGAATCCTGTTCGGTCCAAGATGGTCACTGAAACTTGAATCAGTTAATTTGCCTAGGTTCTTCCCGAACTATGTTGCATTTTATGGACATTCATAAGCAACTTAGCTTTTTTTTTTTTTTACACCTTGGCAATCCACAATCCACATCTTCCACTCATATTCCAGGTACACAAAACATGCTTAAATTTATCTCCGTAAACAAACATGTAGCATGTGCAACAAGATTTCTGAGTTGCATACTTGGATGACTACACAATCTCTTGACATACTAGTAATCACTGAAACCTGGCTTAAACCACACACAAAGGATACCGAAGTACTTCTCCAGGCTGTAATATGTTCAGAGCTGACCAACTTAAAAGAAAAGGAGCTGGTGCTGCTGTAATATATCCTCCTCCTATTTCCTTAACCCCTCACAACCAATCCATTACCTCCTTTGACAAAGCTGAACTGTTGATCGCCTATCTTAAATTAAACAGTAATAAAAGTCTCTACATTATAGCTTTGTACATACCACCTGGCAATAACTTAACTCTGGAAAGTTTATCTTGGGTATCAAAAAATATCTCTCTGGAAACAGTAATATTAGGTGATGTCAACACTGACTGGCAGAAACTTAACTTACAATTTCCCACAGATAGCATAAACCTATTTGGATTTTCTCAACTACTCACCCAACCTTTACCAGTTTCGCAAACCAAAATGGCTCAATAATTGATTGGATTTTGGTCTCCCATCCTAACAATTTCTCTCAATCTAAAACACTTCCAGCCTGTATTAGTGATCACCACCCCATCTGTACAACTAGACTTATTTCACATTCATGCAAACAACACACCTACAAGACAGTAAGAAACCTATCCAACTTTGACCAGCAGGCCTTTACAAATTTATTAAACTCCATCAATTGGTTCTTCCTTAAATACTTATCTCACTAGATGTTGCAGTTGAACAATTTAATTCTACATTCCTAAACACTATAGACAGTTTAGCTCCCACCAGAAGAAAGAGTCAAAACCAGCTATACCTCTTGGCTTTCTCTCTATACAACTTCACTCATACAAAAAAAAAAAGAAACAAGGCTTGGACAATAAAACATAAGACTAGCAATAATTTACAACATTTCAAAGCACTGAGTAACCTTGTAAAGAAAGAGGTTAATTTAGATAAAAAACAATTCTAGGGAAAGCCACAAAATCAGCACAAATCCAATCCAAAAACCTTCTGGCACACTATCAAAAAATCCTAAAACCAGGAAATCAGCTTTCCCCAACCCTCCTGTGATAGTACCTCCCCTGACATAGAAACTCAGTTTAACTCTTACTTCACTAACAAAATTCCCTCCATCTACTCTTTCTCAGCCTCCTATTACCTGCTTGTCCACATTATCCCTTCAGCCAGTTCCTACTTCCTTAATCAAATTCCTCCTCTGCAAGCTCAAGCCATGTTCCCCCTCTGCAGACAATCTTCCTAACGAATTCCTAAAAATGGCTGCTGACTCAATTGCCTACCCAGTCACAGTCATTAATAGATCCATCAAGGAGTCTTGTGTCCCCTCCCTGTGGGGAAAAAAATCCTTCATCCTTCCTCTCCACAAAGGTGACACCTCTATAGGAATTTCTTAACTATAGGCTAATTGCTGTTATTTCACCACTATCAAAAATTGTAGAAAAATGTATCCATAAGCAACTTCTTAAAATACCTATTTGAGAATAATCTCTCCCCCACCTAGCATGGATTCAGACCAGCACACAGCACTATCACTGCTCTATTGTCCTTTACTGACACTGTCAACAAAGTTTGTGACATAAGAAAATGATTCTTCTCTGTTCTTAGAAATAGCCAAAGCCTTTGATACGGTCTCCTCCCCCAACTCCCCAACCATCTCTTCTTGGCTTAACCAGAACATCCTTAGAATAGTTCACCAGCTGTCTCTCTAACAGATATCAGTCTGTCAAATGGAACTCTAGTAACTTCTCTCCTTACTTGCCTATTAACACTGGGTACCCCAAGGCTCAATACTAGGTCCTCTTCTCTTCAACATTTTTATTAACCATCTTAATACTGCCACCAAACAAGCCACCCTAAGTAAATATGCTGATGACTCTACATTAATCTGCTCTGCCAGGACTCACTCTCATCTATAAAGTTTAACTCAAGAAGCATTCAGTTCCATTGAGCCTTGGCTCACCAACAACCATTTAGTACTTAACTAAAAAAAACTACACTTCTACTGTTTTTACCAAAACAATTATCTCCAGATGGCTCTAACTTTGCTATTACTTCTCTGAATACTACTTCAATCAATGTGGTTTCACATACAAAACTGTTAAGTGTAACTTGACAATAATCTCAAGTTTGACCTACATATCGGCAACAACATAAAAAAATCAAAAATTGGGCATCATGTATAGGGCTAAGAAATTCATCTCCAACTCCACAAGAGTAACCCTTGCCACCCTCCCTTCTATATGCTTCCCCTATCCTAACCTTCACTCTTCCCCCAAAGCAAAACTTAGTGCTATAATAAAATATCTAAATGTGCCCACTACTCTCACCATTTCTCTGATCTCAAGTCCCTTAATGGGCTCAAACTACCCACATTCTCTCCTTTAATCAGCTAACACACAAAATGCTGTACAACTTCTCATTCTAACCAACTACATCATCACCACTTCAATACTATATTCCATCTCGTGACCTACACTCCTCTCACAAGTATCTACTATCTATTTACAAACCTCCGAGATCTAACGAGGTTAGTTTGTACTGTCACTGTCACCAAATCATGGAATAGCATTCCTGAAGCAATCAGACTTATACCCCACTACTATTCCTTCCAGTCCAGGCTGAAAAAACATCTAACCAATAACTGGATCTGCCCATGCTCCTTGTCATCCTAGTACTCTTCTATTCCCCTTCTTCCTCACTCTTAATAGACTTTCTCTTAATATATCCTACTTCCCTTCCTGCATTGCCTACTTTCTAGCCTCACTTCCCTTAATTCCTTAACCTTCTAATGTCCTTTCTTTGTACTCTTACACTAACTTTATCTATCCCAGAATTTGACTGAAGTTTACTATCTAGTTCTCCTGCCAGAAAGAGTGTATGGCTTTTACAACCCATTACTTATTTTGTTATATTCTTCATGCATTATTATGCAAGATGTATGTTAGAAACTCTCTTCTGTCTTGTATATAATGTACAGTGAACTTTATTGCTTGTCTTATATTTTGCTTATTTTCTTTCATTGTATTCACAAATTATACTAATTTGTTATTGTCTTATTATTTGTAACCATTGTTCAAAAATTTTTTTTATTCTGTTTAATGTGTACTGTGGAGATTTTCTCCCCAGGCCTCCACTGAAAAAAGGAGTCATACCCAGTCGGGCTTTCCCCATAAACAAATGTCATATAAATAAAATAAATCTGTAGGAAAAAAAAATCTCAGCTCCGTTCTTCTAGAAAGAAGTCTGGTGTCAAAATCTTCAAATTGACCTTATCAAAATGTCTTCTTTGTGTCCATTTTTCTTAAAAACGCAAGAAACTTTTGACATCTGAGACTACTGCTTACTCTGCTAAATCTGTAGTGGCTTCTCAAGCCTCCTTTAAAACTGCGTTGTTGGATAATGTTTATGAAGCTAATACTTAAGCTTTGTTTAATACTTTGCTAGACACTGTAAGATGGATGTGATCTCTAGGTCCAGGTTATCATTCAGCAGCCATATAATCAGGAGTATCCATTCCCTGAGGAGCCACACAGGAGGATAGGTATGAAGATGGAACTCTTAATCTCAGATACAAAAGTATGTACTTGCAGTAACAGTATACCTGTATTGGCAGTTGCATCTTTTTTACTATAGCCACTCTCCTCCCCCTGCCTTTATCCTCTCAGGCCTAGAAGTTTTAAGTTGGTGTTTTTCTTTCATTGAGTTGTTTGCCTTCAGAGAGTTGGAGAAGAGTCCATGTTTGAATAGCATTCTGGGTAAAAGAGGAGGAGTTTTTGCTGCCTGGAAAAGTTTTTTAAATATTGAGCCAACATAGTCTTGCTGGTCTTGCAGTTCCCATTGTCATAGTCTTCACCCCAAGAAGCAAGTCCAGTGTTACTACTGTATGTAACTTTTATTTATGTTGCCTCTTCTGGGCATGTTCTGCGTATATTGGTAAATTCTAAGTGCAGTTCTGACTCAGAGCTTTAAGAACATGTACTGCAGCTTAGCTTCGTGAAGGTTATTGTTGCGTATAGTGTTCCTTATAAAATATAGCTGTAGTGAGAAAGTATCTGCCTTAAGATTAAATGTTTCTTTTTTTATGTTTCTCAGGTAGAACTGCATCCTTGACGAATGGTTCCTTGAGATCACCTATTTCTAATGGTACATTTAATTTTGATAGCCATTTGAAGAGGAGTGATGGTCATGTGTACCACACTGTACACAAAGACTCAGGGTTATACAAAGACTTGCTGCACAGAATACATCTGGAAAGAGTTCCAGATGACAGGATTCCTCAGGAGAATAATTATAGGATATTACGTCGCAACAACAGCTATACATGCTATACAGCTGCCATCTGTGGCATGCCTGTACACTCTGCTTTCAAGGCTGCAGATGTCACACCAGAAGACAGTGAGAAGCTAGTAGGTGACTCAGTAGCCTATTCTAAAAAACGAATTCGCTATGACAGCTATTCCAGTTACTGTAATGCCGTAGCAGAGGCAGAAATTGAAGCTGAAGAAGGTGTTGAAATGAAATTGGCCACTGAACTCGGTGAGCCCATTCAACCTTCAGATTCGTCTTTGGATGAGGATAAAGAAGAAAAGGATAAACCTGAGGTTTTCTTGCTTTTCCATTTCCTTCAGATACTTACAGCTTGCTTTGGATCATTTGCGCATGGTGGAAATGATGTTAGGTAAGTAGGAAAAAGATGTTCATGTTGGGTAAAATACTGCGTTTTGAAATATTACTTACTCCTCAACAGTGATGGTTAATTGCTAATGAGGAAAATAAATGAATAAAATGCATGCAAGTTTCTATATGCTATGAAATGTATGCACTTATGTTGGTCTTATGAAATTTTTGAGTAACCTCATGGTCCTTGTGAATTGGTTTTGTAAGAATATGCCAGTTGACATGCAGCATAATTTTTTTCAGTGTGGTTCCTTGTTTGCTCTTATGAGCCAGATGGGCTAGGGTAACTTAAAACATCTAATAGTCAGACATGCATACTGACTGTTTTTATTATTTTACTATATGCCTTGCTGTTAATAGGTATGACAAGTTGAAAATGGTGAGTAACATTTGACTGGTGTCGTGTAAAGCCCTCCCTGTGTTGTATGTACTGTGATTCATGTACAGCTGTAAATTAGAGATGGAGCTTGCGTAGATATTTTAGAATGTGAAGTATTAAACTCAGTTTCTGCGTACTTGCTGTTCATTTGGCAGTGATCAGGTTTACATCTCTAGTTGTTGAATGATTTTGTTCCAGAGTAAATGTCAGTTTCATGGTGTGGAGCCATACCTAATTTGAGTGCATTTAATTTTCATTGATATAAGCTATGTCTTTCTGCAGGTTATAGTGCTCCTCAAAACCCATCACAGTTACTTGTAGGATATTTTATTTATTTATTGTGTGCTTGCTTTTGTTTACCAGGAAAGTCCGACTGGGCGTAAGTCCTGTTTTCAGTTGATGCCTTGGGAGAAATGCTGCATTTTACTCAATGAATAGAGGGCAGTTTTACAAGGTTTACATAATAAATATACACACACATACAAAGAGTAGTAATGATATTATAGTTGATCAAAAATTACACACATACATAAGAGTAGTAATAATATGACATTTAATCAAAGATAATAAATGTGCATGCATAGAATAGTACATGTACATCCATAGAATTGTAATGATATGACAGTTGATGAAAACATGACTGTTATATGAAGACTACAGTAAAATATTAGCTCTTATCAGGCTTGTAAGAGTTGTTGCTCTCAAATGGAATTCGATGAAAGTGGATATTGAGTAGGAGACAGTGAAGTAATTATAGGGTGAAGATGGTTGCAAATTCTGAAGGAGTATTGAGAAGATCCAGGTGAAGGGGAGGTAGAGGTAGTAGTGGAGAGGGATAGATGATAGTCGTACATGATTATGCATGTGTACGGGCTTTTTCTGTACTGTATAGAGAACTGGTGTCTCCTCAGAACACATTAGTATTTATGGTTAGGGAAGTTTCATTTAACTGTAACAGAGTCATTTAGTTAGGGAGTCTAATTTGTTATGCTTCAAAACAGAGCATGCACAGTGAAATCCCCTTCCTTTTGCATACATTTTTAAAGACAAGTATCGAGAAAGTACATTGGCTCACTGTAACAGAAGGTGGGAGACTGCATCTGTACTCTGCTTTTACATAGTTCGGTTAGTATGTTTTTGTTCTTGATAGTAGTGAAATAGAGGGATTAAAAGGGTTACTTTAGGGGGGATGGTAAAGATTCCGTACACAGTGTACTGACTAGACTATTAATCATTTCAGAATCTGTAATTCAGTATTGATTTTTGTGAAACAGGTTCATCCTGTTAGGAGTCTTTAATCCTTTCCATATATTGTGTTTTTGCAGTATTGTAACTTTTTTAAAATTCTTTTTATATATTAATATGCATTTGCAGTATTGATACTGTAATTGTATTTCTTTTATGTTAAAAAATAATCCTTTCCTTTCTTGTGCTTGATGCTTATTTATTCCAGGTCGACTCCACTTTTTATGTATTCTAGACAGAACGGTGTTTTTTTAGCTCAGCAAACTTTATTTGGTCATGTTATTATACCAGTAAGTTTGGTGTTGCTAACTCAGTCTAAGTCACTTTATTAGAAAAAATGTTTACCTTCAGTTTTAGTTACATGGATGAAAAATTAGGTGACATTGTTCTTACCAAAAAAAAAAAAAAAAAAGATTTCAGTCTTAGTTATGCATATGTTGAGATTTAAGCTGTAATTGCATTGGCGTTTAATATAGAGAACACCCAGAAACTAGAGAATGCCAGTAGCAGTGTACTTGGCCTTGAGGTAGTCAACATTTTTAACAGTACCTCCCCTTTGAGATTAATGTTAACCTGACTTTTCAGTATTAAGATAATTGCTTCAGATGTTGGCGTTAAACCGTAGTGATGCATCCAGGTGTTCTAGGATCGGTCTAATGATGTCTAGGGGCGTCAGTGTTTCCATGTTCATAACTTTCAGTAATAGTAATAGAACCTTGTTGCGTACAAGCTTTTGAAAGGTGTCTGCTTAAAGCTTACATATTAGGCAACACTACGGCCAATGGTATGTGGTCCTATCCATGACACCTAAGGGGATGTTAATTACTGTTTGTGTATATGTTATTGTGCCAGTGTCCTAATTTCCATATTTTTTTAAACATCTCCACAGTCAGGCAACATGTAGAGAATTGTCTGACCTTGTAAGAAGGCTCACAACTGGATGAGGAAAATTGCTCGGAATTTTTGTGTTGCTTGAACAACTTGCTAGTGTAGTTTAAGTTGTTTACAAAGCATTATAAAAATTAACTTTAATTGTTCATTTTACTTTAAGTTCAGTGTAAGATTTTAATAAATTGTAGTAACTTAGTTTTAGAAGTAATAGTGAAAAAGGAAGGGCTGGGACATTTATTTCTTAATGTATTCTGATTGCTTCTTCAAAAGTTAGTAGGATAGATGTAATCAAAACATGATCTAGACCTCCAACCATACCTCTCAACTGTCCAGATTTTCGCCTCAGTTTTCGTCTGTTCCTCATAAAATTTATTATTTTCTGGCAAATCACTGGGATGAACTGAGGATTGAAGTCACTAAGTAATGACCTACATTTGAGTTTTAGAAATTACATGTTAATACAAACCCTGTTATTCTAGTAACTTTCTAAGTTTATAAGAGCAGTATTTAAAGTCTGTCCCTATTTTTTGGGTCTTTTCACCCCATTTTGTCAGGCTTTGTCCATATTTCTAGCACTAAGAGGTTGATAGTTATGCCTCCAACCTGTTCACGCTGAGTTAAGATTTTGATAAAACAAATCATTTTTGACTTTTATGCATGTGGAACATGTAATTAATATTGGTTATAACCTTTAAGCTGCTGTGTTTTAAATCCATAGCCTTGCCATGCCTTACAAGTTGACGTAACCATAGTTGTAGACTGTGGGGGCTGGTTATGAAAAGGAGCCCATCACATCACCATCTTGGTTCAGTTTTTTCTGTACAAGTTTAACGTTCATTTTGTTTTAGCTTTGTTGAGTTGTCATTCACTTCTTTTCATAGGTTTCTTCACAGCAATGCTATGCATACATTTTCTGACTAATGTCTTGAAAGCAAGTGATAAAATTGTGTATAGTTTGGGATTAATAAATATTTCCTGAAAAAGGGGAAAAATGGAACCTTTTCAAATATTCTGCATCAGAATAGTTCTAAACATGTCTGTAATGCCACCAGAGGGAAGCATTGACGTGAGTGATGTGCAGTCAACCTCCTGTCGAATAAGAAATAACAGAGTGGATTGCAGTGGTGTGGACATGGGTAGTGTGTTTGAACACCAGTTGCCTTTCAGAAAAATACATTACAAGCACACAGCCTGAAGATTAGAAAGTTGCAGAAATGGCACCAAAGAAAATGTGGACTAGCCAGGTTGAGAGAGACATACAACTTCTACTTCTGAAAAGACTGGGTGCAGTGACTATGGACAGAGTCGATACAGAACCATTCTTATGATGTCACCTCATTGGTGGCTGCACAGAAGACAGCCATGCAGTGTCAATGCTTATAGCACAAAGTAAGTACATTTCCTGTGGAAGTCTACAGTAAGCTGTTGGGGCTCTCATATTTTCAGTTGGTGTTTTGTTTTGCTCAAAGTAAGAATGTACCAGTTCCTGTACTTACTTTGCTGCTCCTGATGAAAGTACTTTTCCCTATAGACCCGAAAAAAACTACAAGTCTTTACTGAAACACAAGCATTATTCAATACTTTCAGTCTTTGCTATTGTTTTGTCTGCTTAAAAAAGGAAAAGATGAGAGCAAGAAGAAAAAGAAATAGTGTTTGGTGCTTGACAATTACAAAAAAAAATTGAAGCCTTTGGAACCTTGTTATGCAACATGCATTCCCAGATTTTGGGTTCTGACTGGAGCCTCTCTTTCTCTGGAGTTGAGTTAAAATTCAGGTGAAGGTTGTTTTGTTTCTGCTTTTCTCAACCACTTAGTTTGTTAACCAGGTTTTCCTGCTAGACGAGGCCCATTTACTGAGGGAGATTTGAGGAGAAACAGTCCAGTGCAATCATAAATGGAACACACAAAAAACGGAATAGTTCACAAATGAACAAAATCAACTAGTCTGGAATATTACATAGTGTGTCTGTTAGTAAGAGGCTGAACATAATATCATATAATTCACAAAATTAGTTGTATACTTGTTCAAAGAGCAAAAGTAACTCCTTGTGAAACTTTCCACAAGAAATGAATATATAGTTGAGCTTGAAGCAGTAGCAGGTGAGCAAACAATAAGGAACAATTACATATGTCAGTATACAAAAATGCAGTAGAAAAGTGACATACAAATCAGCAAGAGTATCCTATGGATAAGATATGGATTCTGTGAGATTGTTCCATATGTATGGATTTAGTGCTGCGAAACAACTTCATATATTTTAAAGTCCATATGTGTTTTAGTAAGATAGTATGTTGTCTTTGGAGTGGTAGAAGAGTAACAATCATTTTGGGTGAGGAGGAATAACTATGATTAGTATGACATTTTATTTATTACTTCTGAACAAGTTGTTACATCTTTTTAATAGTTCATTTGATTTATTTTTAAGGACTTGTGAACACTGAAGCTCTGCATATTCTACTCCTATCTCCCCAACCGCACAGTTTAGCACCCAGCTGGATAAAAGGGCACTCATCAAACTCAACAGAAAACTCAGATGACAGAGTTTACCAAAGCCAAATTTGAGGTAAATTTAGCCTCCCAGGCCAAGGACAAAGTACAGTTGTGTACACTTACCATAAATGTAGATGTTTGAGTGTATTCACTGTTGCAGTCATCACATTTGGGTGATCTGCTTGTAGTAGCCCTCAGTCGGCTTGATTATTAAAGTCTTTGGTCCTGCGTTGGTTGCGGTCTCATCTTCCGTGATGTCAGGTAGTCAGGGGTATAAAGCCTGCAGCCAACGCCATTACATCAGTTTTTCTTGCCCCATACAATGGTATACCTCCAACAAAAAAGCAAATACATCATAAAGCTTTTAAGCATAGTAAAGGAGAGTAGAGGTATAGCGAAAAGAAGTCAGGGGGCTGGAAGGAGGGGAGGAGGGTAACCAAGACCAACAGTGAATAAACTTTAACATCTACATTTATGGTAAGTGTACACAACTGTACTATGTTCGTGTTTGACTGTTGCAGTCATCACATTTGGGTAGATTCCCAAAGCGAAGGATGGGAGGAGGAATTTATATAGCCTTAGGACCAGCTATAAGGCCCTGCAAGACTGCAATGGCAAAGCCAGCTATGAATTTAGTGAAATAGGCAAATGGTAATGCTTGGTGAAAGTATGTACAGAACTCCAGGTAGCAGCTTCTAGGATGTCCCTGGTAGGGACACCTCTGACAGAGGCTGTGGAGGTAGATGCAGCCCTGGTTGAATGGGGTCTAATCCCCTGTGGAATAGGTTTTCCATGGTGCTTGTAGCAGAAATGAATGCAATGGCCTATCCATTTAGATATGGTTTTCTTTGAAATAGCCTTCCCCTCTGCCCCTGCAGCAAAAGCCACCAGCAGTTGTTCAGATTTCCTTTGAGGTTTAGTCCTGTCCAAGTAAAATCAAAGTTGTCTGTGCACATCTAAGGAGTGCAGGATGCATTCCCCTCTGTTCTGTGGATTAGAAAAGAAGGTTGGCAAATGAATGGACTGGAAGCCACCTTGGGCATGAAGGAGGGATTGGTCCCAAGGGACACTCTGCATGAAAGATGATGAAAGGCTGCACAGCCACAAGGGCCTGTAATTCAGATACCCTTCTTGCTGAAGTGATTGCTAAAAGGAAGGCTGTTTTCCAATAAAGGAATTTGAACTCTGCACTTGCAGCAGGCTCAAAAGGAAGAGTGAGCTTTTTCAATGCAAAGTTAAGGTCCCAGGCTGGAGTTGGGGATCTCCAGGGTGGTCTTAAGTTTTTGGCCCCTCTGAGGAACTGCTTGAGCAGTGGATAAGAAAAGATGGGTGGTTCTGTGTTGTATTGAGCTGAAATGGCTGAGGCGTGACTTTTGATGGAGGAAAAAGAAAGGCCCTTGTGAAGCATCTCAGTTAAGTATTGAGGAATCTGAGTTAAGTTGGGCGCTGTTGTGGCCAGCCCTTGAGTTTGGTTCCAGGCACAGAATCTTTTCCATTTTTCAGCATAAGATTTTCTAGTACTAGGCCTCCTTGCCTCCAAAATGACATCCAACCCTTGTTTACTGAGGGATGCTAACAGATAAATTAGATAATTAGCCAGGCTGCCAGGTTCAGGGTTTGAAGCTGTGTGGGCAGAATCTGGCTATCCTGCTAAGACAGCAGGGTAGGGGTCTGAGGCAGGTGCCATGGAGCCAGCAGTGACACACTGCACAAGAGGGGGTACCAGTGTTGGTGTGGCCAGTCTGTTGCAATCAGTATCGTCCTTGATTTCTCCTGTTTGATCTTTAGTAGTACTTTGGAGAGGCAGAGGGGAAAAGGCATAAACTGATAGATTTTTCCAGCTGAAGGACAGAGCATCCACTTTCCAAGCTAGTTTGTGGGGAGTCCTTGTGCAGAATTTGTCCAATTGGTAGTTCTGGGGAGAGGCAAACAAGCCTATATCTGGGCTCCCCCATTTGTTTATCAACATGTTGAAAGTCTTTGGTTCCAGTTTCCACATGTGTGGGTCCATGGGATTTCTGCTTAGTTCGTTTGCCAGTGTATTTAGTTTTCCTGGCAGGAATTGAGCCTGTAAATGTACTTGGTAGCTCAAGGCTGTGTTCCACAGAGCCATGGCTAGTCTGCATAGGGGGTAAGAATGGGTACCCCCCCTGCTTGTTTATGTACCACATAACAATGGTGATGTTCATCTTGTTTCACTGTTGCAGTCATGACTGTCGGGTTCTCCCCTGCCGGCAGGCAGTCCCCGGTCGGCCAGAATCCCAAAGTCTGGGTCCGGCGTCGGCTGTTCATCCATGCTCCCTGACGTCAGAGTGCTAGGAGTACAAAGCTGACAGCCGACGCCATGTTCTCCAGTCTTTCTTGCCGTGCGGTGATAGCAGTTCGCAAGTGCCGGTCGGCTGACTCCTGACAATTTTTTCTAATCAAACTTTAGTCCGAAGACTTTCTTCTCCTACTCAAAGCTAAGTACCCCGTTGGGGAAACTTTTTTCTTGCTCCAGTCCGATGTCAGAAAAAGTTAATAATTGTATTTCATGTGGGAAGCAAATACCTCATAAGGATTTTCATTCTTACTGTATTCCTTGCTTAGGCCCTGACCACGACGTAGCTAGTTGTCGGTTTTGTGCTAGATTCAATCAACGTACTATTAAACGAAGGTACGATTTTGCTTTTCATTAATTCGGTAGGCGTTTTAATTACAAAATGTCATCGGATACGGTTTCGGCTACCGGAGTTCACAAACGACGCAAGGACAAAGACAGGCCTCCAAGGTCCAAATCAGACTATATCGCACAAGCAGAGCCAGCTTCAGGTTCGGCCGTCGTCAGTGAGGTGCTTTTGCAGCCCCTGTCGTCGTCCATTTCGGAACTGATAGCCGAAACGGACTCCCACGAGGAGCCAACTTAGGCCTTTGAATATTTCAGTTGGACCTTCGGACAATGCTCCTTCGGATGGGTCCGGAGCCGCTGTGCAGGTACCGGCTTCCGAAGGGGTTTTCAGGCCTACTCAGCTTCTTATAAAGGCAAAGCCAAAGACAAAGGCAAAGACTCCTTCCAAGTCAAAGACTGCAACCCAGGTCTCTTCTGATCCGGCTCCCAAGTCTCAGAAACAGTTCCTTAAAATGGCGGAGGACTTACTTACTATGATTAGGGGTTCACATCCCCCTCCAGATAAAAGGCCAAGGCAGGACGTTTATTATGATTCCTCTGATCAGGCTTCTGTTTCTTCTTCTGACCAGGAATATTCTTTCCCTCCTTATGAGGATTCTGATGCTGAGGAATCCATTCCTTCAGCTTCTCCCCCTGAGGATTTCTCTTTTGGGGAAACTTTGCATGAAATGAGGGAACATTTCCACTGGAAAGGACAGGAGTACTCGGAATCTAAGAAAAGACTAATGGATTTTCTTCTTCTTCCCCAACATAGGCCCCTGGCTATTCCACCTATTTTGGATATTGTGGATGATGCTTTTTCGGAGGCTAACTTAACTCCTGACTCTTTTCCTACAGCTCCTGTTAAGCCAGATGGATACTATAGGGTTCCTGATTCCCACCAGTTTTTATTCAAGAACCCTACTGCTGACCCTGAAACCATTTTTCAGGGTCCTAAGGGCGTTAAGGCCGCTTCTGCTAAAAACCCCATTCCCACTGAGAAGGATTCCAGATCTTTAGAAAGATGGGGGGAAAAATTGTACACTTCTGCTACTTTATCTATTAGGGCTTTAAACTGTCAGTTTCAGATGCTGAAATACCAGCAATTTCTCCTGTCTGTTTTAAAACAAAAGCTAACTTCCATTTCCACCTGTACAGATGATAAGGAACTACATGATTTATTGCATGCCACTGAACAAGTTGGGAAACATGGTTTACACTGTGGATTTGATGCCTTGGAGGCTTCTTGTAGGGCTGCTGCCTCTGGCACAGTAATTAGAAGGCATGCATGGTTAAAGGAACAAAATTTGCCAGATCAGGTAAAGGCTAAATTATTGGATGCTCCTGTTCAGCATAATGTTTTATTTGGATCTAAAGCTGAAGAGGTGATTAAAAAGATGGAGGACAAGGCTAAGTCCATGCAAACAGTTAAAGATTTCTTACAAGTACAGCCACCCAGATTTAGCAGGAATTGGCCTACAAAAAATTGGTCCTTTCCCAATTCAGACAGGCCTCAGAGGGGTAGATATAGACTCCCCCGAGGTAGGCCTCAAACGCAAGCCTCTTGTAGACCAAGACAGTGGACTGCTTCCACCCCTAGGGGAGGAGAAGACAGGTCGCAAGCTCATAGAAAACAGACTCAATGACTCCCTCTGTTGGGCTGCAGGAACTTCTTGACTGGAAGCCCCTCTCTGAGGAAAATTTTCTGTTTTTCACCTAAATTGGACTCGTATAACCCAAGACAAGTGGGTTCTGGTTGTGGTTTCAAGAGGTTACAAATTCCATTTTCACACCCCACCAAGGCCAAGCGGATGGCCAGATCTTCCAAAACATGAGTGGTCAGAGGCATTAAACCAGGTGGAAGCTCTCGGCTATGAAAGCCATAGAACTAGTTCCACTTTCAGAGATGGGACAAGGTTTTTACTCAAGGCTCGCTCTAGTCCCCAGGAAGCAAAATTCATGGAGACCCATTCTGGATCTGTCAGTCTTGAACACTTTTCTAGAGATACCAAAATTCAAGATGCTTACTCTACAGCAGCTACTGCCAATGCTGACCAAAAATGCATGGATGGTAACTTTGGATTTAAAAGAAGCATATTTACACATTCCCATCAGACAGGAACGCAGAAAATACCTCCGGTTCAAGGCAGGATCGAGGCACTACCAATTCTCTGCGCTGCCCTTTAGATTGTTTACTGCGCCCAGGGTCTTCACCAAGTGCCTGGCTCAAGTAGTAGCTTATTGCAGACTCAAGGGAATTCAAATTTACCCTTATCTGGACGACTGTCTTATTCAGGCAGACAGCAAGGATGTCTTACTCCAGCATCTACGGTTTGTTCAGACTCTCCTTAAGTTCCTGGGATTCACTGTAAACATAAAAAAGTCAAATTTGACACCCTCACAACAGATAATTTTTCTGGGCGCTTCTCTAAACACAACAACCCAGATGGCATTTCTGACATACGAAAAACAATTACAGCTGGCTTCAACTTTCAAAACCTTGGCAACTTCAACTCCGCTATCTGCAAGGAGATTCCTGCAGGCTCTGGGTTACATGGCCTCCTGCATCCTTCTCGTACCATATGCAAGACTACATATGAGGAAAATACAGTGGTACCTAAAAAGTGTATGGTCTCAGCATTGCCACAGTCTAGACATACTGATCTCCGTCCTGCCTTGTCTTCAAAAGGAATTCCTTTGGTGGTCCAAGGCATGTACTCTAAACAAAGGGAAACCCTTCTGTCTGCCTCCTGCCACTCTGATTCTAACCACGGATGCCTCAGATTATGCATGGGGAGCCCATTTTCGGGGCAACTGTCTGCAGGGCCTTTGGACAAAGGATCAGAAGCACCTGCATATCAATTTAAAGGAAATGTTAGCCGTTCAGAAAGCTCTATTGGCCTTCAGGAATCTTCTACAACCAGGACAACTACTGATACGGACAGACAACACCACAGTTATGTGGTACATAAACAAGCAAGGGGGATCTCATTCCTATCCCCTTTGCAGACTAGCCATGGATCTTTGGAACACAGCTCTAGCTTGCAATCTGGACCTTCAAGCACAGTTTCTACCAGGGAAGCAAAACTTCCTGGCAGACAGTCTGAGCAGAAACCTTTCGGATCCACACGAATGGATGTTGGACTCCGAAATATTCAAGATGATTACAACAGTCTGGGGATGTCCTCATATAGACCTCTTTGCATCCCACCTCAATCATCAACTACAAATTTTTTGCACCAGGACTTTCCACGATCAAGCTTGGAAAGTGGATGCTCTATCATTCAGTTGGAGAAACCTCTCGGGATATGCCTTTCTGCCTCCTCCTCTTCTTCCACAGGTATTACTAAAGATCAAGCAGGACAAGCCCAAGATGATAATCTTGCTGGCCCCAAATTGGCCTCGACAGTTTTGGTACCCAACACTGAAAAACCTTTGTCTAGAGCCCCCCTGGGTTTTACCACAGATTCCGAACCTTCTGTCCCAACACCAGGGTCAGATTCTACACTCCCACATCAAAACTCTCAGCCTGGCGGCCTGGTTAATCCAGGATCTTTGATTCATTCTCTCCTACCCAAGCAGGTTATGGATGTCATTTCAGAAGCCAGACGTCCTAGCACTAGAAAATCTTATGCAGGAAAATGGAAAAGATTTTGTTCCTGGATGCAGGCTCAGGATTCTGATCCTCTTATTCCTAACATTCCTCCGATTTTACTTTACCTGTCAGACCTCTTACATAAGGGTCTCTTTCTCTTCCATAAAGATGCATGCCTCTGCTATTTCTGCTCATTATAATACAGACCCTCCTATCTTTTCCCACCAGCTCATGAGACAATTTCTCAGAGGAGCTAAGAACTTAAGGCCCCCTAGATCTCCTCCCATTCCTGCTTGGGATCTCAACTATGTTTTGGAAAAGCTCACCTTACCTCCTTTTGAGCCTGCTGCCTCATCTGACATCAAGTTCTTATCTTGGAAGACAGCCATCCTGTTAGCTCTGACCTCTGCCAGGAGGGTTTCAGAGTTGCAAGCTCTTATGGCTGTGGAACCTTATATTATTTTTCATCAAGACAGGGTGTCTTTAAGGACTAATCCTACTTTCATGCCTAAGGTGGTTTCCAAAGTGGCTTTAAATCAAACTATTCACTTGCCAACTTTTTTCCCCATTCCTCAAAATAAAGGGGAAAGGATCTTACATTCCTTGGATGTACACAGACAACTACGTTTTTACCTGGACAGAACCAAGGACATCAGGAAATCAGAGCAATTGTTTTTGTTATGCTTCAAGTTCCCAAGGTAAAGCCATTTCAAAACAGACCATTTCTAAATGGATTGCTCATGGAATCAGATTTTGCTATTCACACCATGGAAATCAAATCCCAGGGAGTATAAGGACTCACTCTACCAGAGTTGCTGCCACTTCAGCTGCCTTCCTCAGGGGAGTTCCTACCAAAGACATTTTGGAAGCTGCAACTTGGAGTTCAGTGCATACTTTTTCCAAGCACTACAATCTACCTCTCTACTCTAAGTCTAGGGCAGGCTTTGCTTCTGCAGTCTTGCAGGGTCTTATAGCCGCCTCTGCTTTATGACCACCTCCCTTTCTTTCTGCTTTGGGATTCTACCCTACAGTCATGACTGCAACAGTGAAACATGATGAACATAGTACAGCTGTGTACACTTACCATAAATGTAGATGTTCGAGTGTCTTCACTGTTGCAGTCTGGGTTTCCCTCCCTCCTGTCCCCTCTTATTTTTTCTTTTGTGTGGTTCCTTTTTTCACCCTTCTTCTGAGGTGTATTTGCAAAGGGTATGGGACCTTATTCATTTTGGAACTTCTGACATCTGGGACAAGAAAAACTGGAGAACATGGCATCGGCTGTCAGCTTTGTACTCCTAGTGCTCTGACGTCAGGGAGCATGGCTGAACAGCCGACGCCGGACCCAGACTTTGGGATTCTGGCCAACCGGGGACTGCCTGCCGGCAGGGGAGAACCCAACAGTCATGACTGCAACAGTGAAGACACTCGAACATCTACATTTATAGTAAGTGTACACAACTGTACTTTGTCCATCTTTACCATTAATTGTCCTGGAAGAATGTGGTCCTTTAAGGCTGTCAGCGCATTCTGTACAGCTAACATTTCTTTTTGATATGCAGCTCCATTTGCTCTGAATGCACTTCCCTGCCAGGTGAACCGCCATGCATAGTCTGATGCATCTGTTGGGGTTTGGGCGGAAGGGGGTAGCGTGAATGGTAGTCCCTTGTTTAGGTGACAGGCCTCTGCCCACCAAAGGAATTCTAACTGTAGGCAAGGTATGATAGGAATCATTGCTTCTAGATCCTGAGAATGTTGACACCATAGGCTTTTTAGATACCATTGTGGTTTCCTCATATGCAGTCTTGCATATGGAATTAGTAGAATGCAGGAGGCCATGAATCCCAAGGCTTGTATTTGCCTTGCTGATAGCAGGTTCTTTGTGGCCATTAGTTTGAATTTGTATCTCTGGCATGAGGAAATCCATCTGGGAAGTATTGTGTTCAAGCTTCCTCCCAGGAATATAATTTGTTGACAGGGTACTAAATGTGATTTCTTTTCATTTATGGTGTACCCCAGACAAGTTAGCATCTTTTGTACAAATGCCAGATGATTCAAAAGCATGTCCTGGCTTATTTCCTGAATTAGACAATCATCCAGGTATGAGTATATTTGAATTTTTCTTTGCCTGCAAAATGCAGTGACTGGAGCTAGGCACTTTGCGAATACCCTGGGCGCAGTAGATAAGCCAAAGGGCAGTGCAGAGAACTAAAAGTGCATGTAGCTTTCTTTCAAGCGTAGGTATCTTCTGCAAGATTCCCTGATTGGGATGTGCAGGTAGGCTTCCTTTAAATCCAGTGTTGCCAACCAGGCATCTTTGCCTAGCATAGGAAGCAACTGGTGAAGAGTTAGCATCTTGAATTTTGGAATCACCAAAAAAGTGTTTAAGATAGAGAGGTCCAGAATAGGACACCATGAATTTTCTTTTCTGGGTACCAGGAAAAGTCTTCTGTAGAAACCCTGTCCCTTTTCCTCTTCTGGTACAGTTTGAATAGCCTTTATGCTTAAGAGTGAGAGTACCTGCTTTTGAGCCTCTGCCCACTGATTTGGGGGTAAATTTGGCCAGCCATTTGGGGTTGTTAATGTGTACAAGTGAAATCTGTATCCTTGGGAAACTATATTTAAAACACATTTGTCCTGAGTAATGAGTTCCCCGTTTTTGGCCTGCAGAGCAATCTTTCCCCCTAAAGGAGCAGTCAGTTGAGAAGTGCTTGGAAGTTTTAAAGTTGAGTCATTGAGACAGCTTACCATGGGGGGGGGTCTTACTACTCCCTGATTTGGAAGCAGAAGCCCCCCTGCTTTGTCCTGTGCATACCCTGGGATTGAAACCTAGGGGTTCTTCTGGTTCTGGATTTGGACTGAGAAGGCCTGGAAGAGGCAGGAAAGGACCAATTCGTAAAGGGCCAATGCCTCCTAAATCTTGGAGGCTGTACTTGTAGGAAGTCCTTAACAGTTTGCATAGATTTAGCTTTTTCCCCCCATCTTTTTAAGAACTTCTGCTTTGTTGCCAAATAGGCGGTCCTGATTTAAGGGAGCATCCAACAATTTATCTTTGATCTGGCAAAGATTGCTCCTTAAGCCAAGCATCCCCTCTAAGTACAGACCCAGTGACAGCAGCCCTGCAAGAGGCCTTTAATGAAACAAAACCACATTGCAAAGTATGTTTCCAACCTGTTCAGCAGAGTGCATTAAATCCTGTAAATCTATTTTCAGCACAGTCAGGAATCAACATCATTTTCTGTTTAAGCAATCCAATAATATGTTGCTGATACTTTAACATATGAAACTGACAGTTTAAGGCCCTAATGGCCAAGGTTGCAGAAGTGTATACCACCTTTAACCCATCTATCCAGTGCCCTGGAGTCCCTATCAGAAGGGGTAGGATTTTTGGCAGTAGTGGCCTTAATGCCCTTGAGTCCCTGTGAAATTGTCTCAGGATCCGCAGTAGGATTTTTAAAAAGGAACATTTGAGAGTCAGGAACCCTGTAATATCTATCGGGTTTTCTGTGAGCAGGAGGTAAAGAATCAGGGGCCAAACTAGGTTCCGAAAAGGCATCATCAACAATGTCTAGTACAGGAGGGATAGCTAAAGGCCTGTGTTGAGGCAGGAGTAAGATTTAGAATCAGAGTTATCTTGGCTTTCCAAGTGGAAATGCTCCCCAAGAGTATGCAAGGTTTCACCAAAAGAGAAATCCTGTGGAGGGGAAGCAGAGGGAATAAGAGTCCTCTGCATCAGAATCCTCATAGGTAGATAAGGGTAAATCCTGGTCATCAGAAGAAACAGAAATGTCAGAATCCTGGTCAGAAGAATCATAAGCAAATTCAGTCCTAGGTCTCTTAGAAGGGGATGGTTGGCTTCCCCGATTTAAGAAATATGGTCTTCAGCCATTCTTATTTGTTTTTAGGCATAGAGGCCTGAGCATGTGGTCTGGGTGTCTGTTTTCTCTGCATGGTTCGAGTTTTAGGCCTTGAAGAAGGTGGCATCGGTTTAATATGCAAGTTAGTAGGCCTGAATACACCCTCAGAAGCCAGTGCCTGCACAACGGCTCTGGACACACCCAAGATAGAGACATCCGCAGGTTCCACAGTTGAAGCATCTCGTGGCATACCGGACTCCGAATGGGTCTCAGTAGAGGCCTGAGAATCTGAAGTAGCAGGTATCAGGGGCTGAAAAGCGCCTCACTGAGTACTGGCGACTTGCTTAGGAGAAGTGTCTTCTCCAGCTTTGGACAAAGGCGGCCTGTCTCTGTCTTTATCTTTGCGTTTTTTCAGAATGTCGGTAGTCGGATGGCTTACCGAAGACATATCTGGATAATTGAACCAAGAACCAAAATATTTAAAAGTGTAAATTTACTGACGACAGTTTGTTGGTTAAATAAGGCACAAAACCGACAGCAAGGTACGTCATGTTCAGGGCCTAGGCAAGGAATACAGTACAAATGAAAATTTTTATGAGGTATTTGCTTTCCACGAGAAATGCAATTATGAACTTCTACTGACATCAGTAAAGAGCAAGAAAAAGTTTCCCCAACGGGGTACTTGGCTTTCGTTGAAGACTTCGGTTCTGAAACAAGAAAATGGAAATTTCAGGATTTGGCTGATGCTTCGGGCACCGCATGGCAAGAAAGACTGATGTAATGGCGTTGGCTGCATGCTTTATACCCCTGACTACCTGACGTCACAGAAGATGAGACCGCAACTGATGCAGGACCCAAGACTTCAGGCCGACTGAGGGCTACTGCAAGCAGATAACCCAAATGTGATGACTGCAACAGTGAAACACAAGCATCCTCAAAGGAAATACACAATTGTGTGCAGAGCTCAATGTTAATGGAGCCACCTATACTGTGCCAGAAGATGTAGCAAACCTACTAACAGGCAAATGTAGCTGTAACTTTATCCCTTTCTCCCCCTTGACCTCCTGTCAGAAAATGCCATCAAATACAACTTCCTCCTACTATCACTAGGGAACATGTCCTCAATCCTCTCTCTAAGGTTAAGAACACTGCATCCATGCCACTATTCCTAGAATGCTTTCTAAATGTCATGAAACATGACCAATTAGACTTTCTTGAATTGCTGTTTTACTGTAGTCTCCAAAACAGGCTTTGTGCTTCACCAATAGAGAACAGCAACAGTTATCCCTCTGCACAAAGGTGGACCATCTACTGACTCTGGAAACTAGAGACACAAGTCTCATATGCAAAGCCATGGAAAGGATGATCATGGAAATGATCAGTAATGACTTGGTAAACCTTCAGACACTGGACACAACACAATTTGGTTTCATTAAGTGCAGGACATGCCTACTCAACCTGGTAGACTTCTTTGAGAAGGTCATCAAAGCTATGGATGAAGGCAAAACAGTTCATACTGCCAACTTTGAATTGGCCAAGGCATTTGACTCAATACCCCACTCTGGTATCCTTGACAAACTCAAGAGTTTGGGTAAAAAATACCCTTATGTCACCTGGTGGATAGCCAGCTGGCTCACAGACAAGATCCACAAAGTTAGAATTGGGGAGTCCTCCTCTGCAAAGAGGCCGGTCACAGGCACAGTCCCTCAGAGATCAGTCCTGAGACCGTGCCTTTTTGACATTTACTTCTCTGAAGTCAAGGCCAATGGCAAGAGCCTCTGGCTGACTAAATTTGCAGATGAGTGCAAATTAGGAATGGTCATAGAAACCTTCATCAACACAAATGTTCTCCAGGAGGGGCCGACATTGACAAATAATTTGTGTCAGAGCCATGGATTAAAACTAAATGTCAAGAAGTGCATAACATTATTCTTTGGGAAATAATCCACCTCTGGTAACTATCATATTGACGACACACCCCTAGGAGTTGACCCTAGTAGTCAGGGACTTGGGGACACATACAGATAGTAATCTAGCCTTTAACCATCACATGTCTACAATAGTAAGGAAATCATTGTATGTTGTGCAACTTGTAAACAAAGATATGGCATTTAGGTACAAGGAGGTCCTTTCTTCATTGTATTCAGCATTCACTGACCTATCAGTAAGAACAGTATGCTCATTGGTATGTCCTTAACCAGGCACATCTAACAATTGTAATGTCCACTGAGGTTCCGCAATAAAAAAAATAAGGGCATAAAAAACATGTCCTGTGCTAACCTCCTTAATGCCGTATCCTTGTATTCTGTCTCCTACAGGCTATTTAGGGGAAATCAGTGCCTGGCATATAAGACATTTAGAACCCCACCTTGATGGACCTCCTACATATTTGCAAAACAAACAGCACCAGAATTGCCCATTCTAAAGACTTGAACCTTGCCTGCGATATAAATAGGACCTGCTGGAGAGACAGGTATGTATCCCATAGACTACCCCTTCTCTGGAACAGATTCCCGATCCATGTGAAGCAGAGTTCCTCCCTAACCCAATTCAGATGTAATGTGGACGGGTCTATATTACGTCTAACTCACAGGAGTTCGAACTTTGTAATATCGAACCCAAAAGTCCAAAGTACGAAAATAGTGAATCCACGGCACACCGATTTATTTTCCCCCGGGAAAAAAAAATCGGTGGGCCGTTTTTGGGGCTTTGCTGTTTCCTCCACTGTGGTGCAATCTCCGAGTTGGTATATTTAAGTAGGGGGGTTTGGGGGGCACATCCCCCCACTTAAGTTTAAAGTGTAAGTTTTTTTTGTAACGGAACAGCGATTTTTTTTCCCTGGGGAAAAAAATCACTGTTCTGTGTTTTCTTAATTATTACATTTCGAACTTCACGGTTTGATATTACAATGTTCGAACTCCTGTGAATTCGACCTTGTAATATAGACCCATTTGGACAGTTGGATGGGGAACAAGAAATTCATCCTTGGTTTGACACGCATGCCTGTAGTGGGCACAGGTAGCCTGTAAGTTCATTTTCCAGGGCTGTGCTTGTAAATATTTAATCTGCCAAGCCCCTGCTTACACTTATCAGGGGTTGTCAGAGATTTGGGATAAATGGCTAGGCTTAAAAAGGCCCTTGCAGTTTTTATCCTGGTAAACACCTATGAAATTATTAGCATAGTTACACACTGGACACTTGGCCACAAGAGGACATTTGATAACCTTTCTCTGCAGGTATTGACATCCTGTCCTGTCATGCTAGTTGACTTGGCTATTCATTAACCATTGCTCTGGGTAGATCTCAACATACGTTTCCATGGGGATCTCTTTGATTTTATTGGTTTATGGTAGTCCTCTCTTAAAAAAAAAAAAAAAAAAAAAAACCTTCTGACAGTTTAGAAAAAAAAATTCATTCTGTTGTAACTGGCTCTAGTCTAGAACTTAGTTTTATGCAAGTGTATGTAAATATCCCTTTGGTAAGCACGACTTGTTATCCTGACTTTAGATGGAAGCTGTTAACTTGTTAGCTTGTGTAACCTTTCACTTGAACATGTATCTTTGACTTTTGGTACTAGTACCACCTTCTTACCCTTGTGTTATGATGTGGGGTCCTGTCAGTCAAGTTTGTTGTGTTCTGAATTAACTTTGTATCTTGGGGACTGGCCTCTCCTTTCCCAGGAGAGACTTCTCTCCTGTTCTGACTAGAGGCAGAAGGTAGTAGCGTATCAGATTATGTCGATTT
Source organism: Protopterus annectens (assembly GCF_019279795.1). Taxonomy (NCBI): domain Eukaryota; kingdom Metazoa; phylum Chordata; order Ceratodontiformes; family Protopteridae; genus Protopterus; species Protopterus annectens. Next base: position 116,016,361 of record NC_056751.1, on the reverse strand, counting down.
TTCAGTGGAACTTTACTTTGATCTTCTCTTCCCTTTCCTGTTATAATAGAGGATGTAACTTTGTTATTGTACTAACTAGGGAAAGTCTTTTTTTTTTATCTAGCACTTTGCCCTTGTACCAGCTTTTGAAAGACCTCCAGCCCTCTTTTCTGTTTGACTGAAGGGAGTTGACCTTTATAGCAGTTTATGCAGTGTTTAGGCTGAATCTGTCATATGACCTTACACTTCCTTTCTTGTTTTTGATAGGGAATGGCTAGATACTGACTCTAGATTTTTGTCTCTCTCTCTGTCAGGATGGATTTACTGTTCTTAGTTTGTTACAGGAAAGGGATAGATAGACAGTCTGGTTTGCTAACATCATGGCAGTGTGCTGCTCTTTAGTATTTAACTGAATGTTGATCACGTAGTTGAGACAGTAACCATATGCCTCTACCAATGAATTGAATGAGTATCCTTCAGCATTTCTTCAGATGTGACCTAGGCCTGACATTAGGGACTGTGGTCTATCTCAAGTACCCTGCATGCTGTCTTCTTTGTTGATTAAATGTGCTAATTTATTTTTATAAGGTGTAAATGTTTAAAAGACATTCTTTCTAGCATATTGCTAGCTGATCAACTCGTGCAGCTGACTGTAACTACCCTTCTTGCCAAAATAATAGTATTTGGCTTATTTATGCCCCATCCTCCCACCCAGGCTGTAACTTTCTCTCAAGGAGTTGGTCTTCATTACCCATTCTTAAGATAAATTAAGTCATAACCCTGCTAATCTCCCATTTTCCTTGGTGAAACCTGCTTGGGCCTTCAGTCTGACAGAGTGCTTTTCTGTGTTGGTACCTGTTGTGCTGACCACATCTTTGTAGTTCTGGTATACTCTCTGCCAGCATACATCACAGAACAGTGCCTCATAAATTATATAGGTTTTTAACTTGATGCCAGTGTAGTACTTTCATTACTGCCTGTCTGCAGGAGCAAACTAAATTGTTAGATGCCACTGCTACTTTATCAAAGTCTTTCACTTTGACTGACAGAAATTGCAGGGTCGTATGCACTTATCAGCACCTTTTGTAGGACCATTCTTCACAGATTCCTATGAATAAAATTTTCCGTCTCTCACATAGATAAGAAGTAGGCTAGCTCCCCATTGAGCCATTGTAAGCCTAACAAGTTTCCTCTCAACGGTGAGAATCATACCGTGTACCTTGTGTCTGTAAGGTAAACACCTTTAACCATTATGCCAATCCCCAGCCCTGTTATATCCCATAAAACCTGACCTCTGCCTTACAAAAAATTATCATTTTTAATTTCTGATGATATCCCTTTTGTAAAAAATTGTCCTCCCTTATCACTGTTGCAGTACTCGTAACCTAAGGGATCTCCTGCCAAAGATAGCCCAAAGTCTTGCCAGAATACCAAAGCCTTTAGTATTTATAGTTGTCATATGTCCTACATGTGCCCTCCGCGCAAGGTGTAGGGCATAAAGGTGATGCATGGATGCACACACTCAACTTGCTGCCAGTCCGAACACTGTTGTTGAACATCAGTCTGAACACCCTTCTGCTGTCCTGGTTACAAAGCAACATTTTAGGCAAGTGCTCTGTTGGAGTTTTTTTGTCTTCTTTATGCCTGAAGTGGTTAATGTGATTTCCTTTAATCAGTGTATTCATCTTCCCTCCTTTTTTTCCCCCTTGTCAGCAGTCTGTCAGCAAGAACGTTCTTTACACCTTGGATTTAGCATAGGCTGCTCCAATATTTGGACAAAACTGAAGTCATTTGCAAATCTGAGCAGCATTTTGTTTCCTTTCATCCCAGGTCTTTGGGTTTGGCTGTTTTCTAAGCAAAACATCTCTTCCTGTATTTCTAATATAATTTCTTTTTGCTATTCTTTTCATGGAATACGTTTTTCCTCATAAGTAAAGGCTTATTCTGAGGGCAATTGCTGCCTCATGGTGCTTTTTTCTTGGGGCTGGATAATAGCTCCATCCTTGATGCTGCTTGGTCCTTTCTTCATACTTTCACTAAGCATTACAAGTTGGATGTTATTTCCAGGGCCAGGGCTAGCTTTGCAAGGCTATCCTGCATGGATTTACATAGGGCTGTTCAGTGGTATCCTCCTCCCAGGCTTCCTCCTGAGATTTTGTACCTCTCCCTTACATAAAGCATACTGCGACAGTGATATGGAAGGACATAGTACAGTTGTGTAAAATTTTACCATAACAGTAGATGTCTTTCTCATCACTGCTTGTAGTATTGCTCCCCCCCGCCATTTTTACTGTGCCCTTGTTCTTTCTTGCTCTCCTGGCTAAGGGGGTCTTCTCTGTGTCTCTTCCAGTTGTGAGTATATCCGTCTGTGCATCACCTTTCTGCCCTACACTTTGTACAGGGAGCATATGTATGAAGTACTATGCCTAAAAGTACTAAAGGCTTTGGTATACTGGCTGGACTTTGGCTATCCTTAGCAGGAGATCCCTTAGGTTATGAATACTGCAATAGTGAAGAGAAGGACATCCACTGCTATTGTAAGATTTTACGCAACTGTACTTTATTACTTCAAGGTCTGATAATGCAAATGCTTTATATATGGCCTACGAATGTCAGACATTTTGAAAGCTAGATAACCTTTTCGGAAGGTTCACATTGTTTTGCTGCAGCTGTCCAGATTGAAGGGAAATTGGTTCTCATTCAGCTATCCAGGTTGAAAGGAAAACTGATTCTCATTGCTGACTCTCCTTTTCTTCATATAGTCCACCATAGAGTGAGTTGGGATGTCCTCATTATTGCATATGGTCATATGACAGTAAGTGCAGTGATGAGTGTGTGTACTGCTGCTACCATCGACAGGCATCAGTATATGCAGTGACGAGTGCGTGTACTGCTGCTACCATCGACAAGTGACCGTATATGCAGTGATGAGTATGTGTATTGCTGCTACCATCGACAGGCGGCAGTATGTGCAGTGATGAGTGCGTGTACTGCTGCTTACCACTGATAGGCAGACTCTACTTGCACTACTTCATTAAAATAAATTTAAGGTTAGACTTTGGCAGACTCTACTTGCACTACTTCATTAAAATAAATTTAAGGTTAGACTTTGGCTGTGGACAGATTCTGTGTTTCTTAACCTCACCAAACTACTTTATTATAGGGTGTGGTTTAATGATTCTGTTTTTACAGTTTACAGTGCAGTTATATTTGTGCATATGTCTCGTGTAACTTAAGTGCCAGTTTGGAAGTAGTTTGATCATTAAACAGGACACATCAGTATCCTTCCTTTCAGTATTTCATCACCTATGCTTGTAGAAACACAGTTCTTATGTGTTTGGCTTACTCTTGCATAGTTGTGACTAATCTGTTTCATGTTTAAGTTAAGTTAAGCTTTCCTTTCCTTTTCTGGGAAATCGAACTAGAAAAGTCTCTCATAGAGGTTACTAAAAAAAAGTGTTTTGCACTTTCTAGCTTTGTCTTGGAATGGCATCTTGGTCTTTTGTGGGCTTGCTAGCCTAAGGTTTTCATTTCTGGCATTTTTATCCAATAAGAATTTATTTTCAACAGTGGTGTGTATATGTATCTGACAATATTATCTACTTTATGTGCTGACCTTCCCTAGTACTTAAGGTGGCAGAGCTCGCCTGTATCTGGTTTTAAGCTCTATATGAAAGGCACAGGTAATCTGTCAATACCCTGTATGATACTGAAAAGAGGGACAAGACTTTGAGACATACTGCATAGTTTTTATGATCTGAAGTAGTTGAATTCATTTGGTCTTCAACCTGTGGGTATTCGGATCCGAACTGGATTAGAGACGGCTGCATCACTAGCATCTGATCTGAGCTCCAAGCTCCTCCCCTTAGCCATAATGCTTCCCTGTCTCCTTTCTCCACTCCTTCAGATCTCGTTTGCTGCTGAAAAGCTATGCATCCTGGTTGCTGAGCTCCAAGCTTTTTGGGTAATTTTTCTGGCTAAGTTAAAAAAAAAAAAAAAAAAAAAAGTCAGGTAGTTCCCTTTGGCGTTTCCGCTCCCTTCCACTTTGAGTGAGTGTGTGAGTTCAATGATGTTGTAGAGTTGGTTTGTTGGTCCTAAGATGGCTGAGACTCCCAAGCCAGTCTTTAGGAAATGCACGGAGTGTGGCCATAAGCTCTCTCCAGCTGATGGCCACACTCTGTACGTAGTGTGGCGCGGCCCACTTACTTACCTCCTGCCCTATCTGTGCGGGCTTCATCCCACAGTGCCTGAAGGACAGGAGGGCTACGTTGATCATGAAGGGCTTGCTCCCTTCATCAAGGACTGCTGTCCCCGTAACTTCTGCTTTGGCAACATCTCCTGCTGCCAGTTTTACTTCTGCTTCTCCCCAGGCCTGGGACTCAAACTCCCGCTATGAGGTCTGGGGTGGAAGACAATCACAGAAAAGATAACTCTCTGAAAAGGTCTCTGGACCACTCAGCTGCAGCAGGGCCCCCAGCAAAAGCGAAGACCCCTCCTTGACCCAGTACTACTTGGCTCCGGTCAACCAGGTTCTCCCCTGAGTCAGAGACATCCAGACCGCCTTAAAGGGCTTCACCTCACTGGCACTCCCAGCCGGTGTCGCAGCTTCATCTTCAAGGTCAACCCATAGTCTCAGTGAGGCAGAGATGGACAGGATGATGCGGAAGTTCATCTGCACCCCTATCCAGATGGGAGTTTTGCCAGCCCTCTCTCCCTTCAGAGTGGGGAGCTCACAACCTTTCTTCACCCCTATAACTCCTTCTCCAATATGGCCATCCATTTTGGAGTCTTTGGATCCAATGACCTTCTGGGTTGGAGGGTCTGTGCCGACAGTACCCTGTACCTAGACTCCAGCTGTTGCCTTGAGTGAGTCAGATCCGGCCAAAGGGGGAGGGGTCTGCCCAAAAAACAACCCTGGATGAGTCAATGTTCTTAGAAGCGTTTGGCACAGTCCCATCTACCTCCTGGATGTCCCCTCCCGTGGACCCCCTTATGGACCTGATAACATCTCGGGCATGGAAGGAACCGGACACTGTGGAGCCAGTTCCCAGGCATCCAGATAAAATTCTCTGTCCCCATCAGACAGGGCTAGCTAGAGTAAGGGGTCCCCAGTAGACGCTATGATGGTGGCAGCTGCCACAAAGAAAGAGCTTGTACAGGAGAGCTCTACGGTCCATCCTCCTGACCGGGCGTTAAGGATTATGGACCGTTTGGAAGGAGCGGGTGTGTGCTTTAGCAAACTTTACCATAAGGGAGCTGAACTATATGGCACATGTCATCTGACTGCAGCATGACCTGATGAAAGAAGTTGCTGAGTCACCCCTGGAGTCCATGTCGGCGGAGGGCAAGATGATGTTCTCTGCATGAATGGTCACTCTAAAGGCAGTAGCTAACACGTCCATGCACCTCCTTTCCCATGCTACGGAGGGAGCTGCCAGGGCGCCCAGTTCTAACATTCCAATGAGGCATCACGCTTGACTGGAACCCTTCAAGGGGTACTCTGCTAATGCCCCCTATGATGGTTCTTCCCTGTTTGGGAAGTCTGTGTGTGACAGAGTGCGAGGGATGGGAAGACACTGTCTGCCATCAGGTTTCACTTCTCTGCTCCTCAAGAATCCTTTTCTAGGAATCAGCGAGGGGCTAAGAAGATGTGGTTCCAGAAATCTCAGTTCTCCCGAGACACTCTGGACCCATCTTCCATCTTCCCCCACAGGTAGAGGGGGTTATGATAGGTGCCAGCCCAGAGGCAGAGGGAGTCTGAGGAATGTCAGGTCACGAGAACCATTCTTGGACAGGCCCGCGCAGCAGCCCTGAGGGGCTTGCCCGACTGCTCGTCTCTGGAGGCAGTCGGGGGTCGTCTCTCGCTACACCCAACGGAGTGGGAATCTGTAACAACAGACTGTTGGGTGTTGCCAATCATATCCAGAGATTATTATTGCATCCCTTTCATAGAGCCACCTCTCCCACCAGAACACCTCCCAGATGTTCCATCTGCGCAAAGGGAGGTAGCAGCACTGGAAATAGACAAGCTGCTAAGAAAAGAGTCTTCCAAACCGTCTACCCAGACCAATCTGGATTGGGCATTTATTCCAGTTTCGTTTTAGTGCCAAAAAAGATGGGGGACCCATAACCTATTCTGGATCTTTCCACCCTGAACCTGTCTGTAGCCAAAGAAAAGTTCCAGATGGTCACCCTTCAGTCCATCCTGCCCTACCTGCAGGAAAAATATTGGATGTGCTCGATCAATCTTCAGGACGCATACTATCATATCAAAATGAACAGGCGCTCCCGCAGGTTTCTCCGCTTCTGGCCTTGGCCCAGTCATTATCAGTTCAGGGCCCCAATCATTATCAGTTTAGAGCCCTCCCCTTTGGTCTCACCACAGCCCCCATAGTGTTTACCTAAGTTATTGCAGTCATAGTAGCTCACCTGAGGCTCCAGGCAATTCAGGTCTTTCCTTACCTGGACGATTGGTTCCTTGCTGCCCCCACCAAGCGTCTGCTGTGCCAAGCCAGGGACTATTTCCTGGTATTGGCGAACAGTCTAGACATTACTATAAACTTCAGCAAATCGTCACTGACTCCAGTCCAGACCCTAGACTTCATAGGAGCTTGGTTGAACACCATACAAATGGAGGTTTACCTCGCTCCGGAAAGGGTACACAGTTTAAGACTTCATGTTTCTTACATTCTCCAGGCTCATCTTCCTTAAGCGGAGGCTGTTCTGCAGGCTCTGGCTTCCATGATAACCATAATCAGTCTTCTGCCCTTGGCACGACTTCATATGCGAGTTCTTCAGTGGACATTAGCAATCCAATGGTTCTTACTAGATCTACCCTTGTCCCATCCAGTTCGGATTTCTCGGGCTTGCAGAGAGTCTCTTCTCTAGTGGATTTTCTCCCCGGATCTTGTCAAAGGACATCCCTTTGTTCCGTCCTTTCCCACAACCACAGTGACCATGGATGCTTCCCAGCTAGGCTGGGGGGCATTGCTTGGGAAGGACCGTCCAAGGCATGTGGTCCCCTTCTGAGACCAATTTGAGTATCAACGTCCTGGAGATGAGGGTGATTCTTCTAGCATTGCAGGCTCTTCATGCCCATCTTCCTCTAGGGACTATTGCTATTCATTCAGACATGTCAGTAGTCTGGTATATCAATAAACAGGGCAGAACCAGATCTTACCCACTTTGTCATGAGGCCATAAGAGTGTGGGGATGGGCGATTTCCACAGGCCGCTTTCTGGTGACAATGCACATTCCGGGAAGATCCAACAGTCTAGCTGACAGGCTCAGCAGGATTTTTCTGATGCCTTATGAGTGTTCTCTGAATCCTTCAGTAGTGGAACGGATCTTCCTCAAGTGGGGTCAGCCTTGCTGCGATCTCTTTCCAATGCGAAATGCAGCGAGTTCTTCGCTCTGATCCCCCCTCAGGGTGGAAGCACCCAGAGACACACACTGGTTCATGCTTGGCCTCCCAGTCTTCTTTATGCTTACCCTCCGTTACTCTAATTCCGAAATTTCTTCAGAAAGCTCGCAGGTTGGGGAGCACAGTAATCCTCATTGCCCCATTCTGGCCTCGTCAAGTCTGATTCAATCCCTTTGGTCTCACCTGGCAGTTCTGCCATGGATCTTGGATCTGGTTCCAGATCTCATTTCGCACCCCCGAAGATTCCTCACCCAGACCTGGGCAGTCTGAAACTCAATGCTTGGCTGCTCCAGTTCCATTAATGATTAGGACTCCCTGTTTATCCTCTCCGGTTAAAACCATTCTGGTGGCAGCTCACAAGTCTTCAACCAGAAAAATCTTTCATAGCAAGTGGAAATGGTTCTCAATATGGGCCTCTCAACAGGACCTAGATATGTTCACGGCTCCATTTTCGGCTGTTCTGGATTTTCTAGTGGGTATCTTTTTACCAGGGTGCTAGTTCCTCTACCGTTAAAGTCCAACTGGCTGCCATCTCTAACTTCCATGTGGGGGAAAACATGGCTTCCCTAGCTTCTTCCAGACTTTGCAAGACCTTCCTTAAAGGGTACCTTCCTTTTAAGACCCCCCCCACCCGTGAAAGATCCTACACCTCTATGGGACCTCACATTTATACTTCAGGCTCTAGTTCTCTCCTCCCTGTGAGCCCATGGCATCAGTAGATTTACAATTCCTGTATTGGAAAACTGCCTTTTTGGTAGCCATCACTTCTGCTAGGAGGGTATTGGAACTTCAAGCATTGTCCATTAAAGTTCCTTACATGGTTTTTCATAAGGACAGGGTTTTTCTGCGTACTAATCCTTCCTTTATTCCCAAGGTGGCTTTGGAAGGCAATATCAATCAAACTATCAATCTTCCTGTTTTTTTTTCCAAGTTTCCAAAATAGGGGTAAATACATATTACACTTGCTGGACGTGCACAGACAACTGAGGTTTTATTTACACAGAACAAACTCTTTTCGCAAATCTGATCAGTTGTGTGTATCCTATTCGAAACCTTTTCCAGGCAAGTCAGTTTCTAAAGTGACCATAGCTCACTGGATTTCCCAATGCATCATTCCAGTATATTCTGATAGAGACCTTTCCCTTCCGGGTCAGGTGAAAGCCCACTCCACTAAGTCCATAGCTACCTCAGCAGCCTTTTGGTCTAGGGTGTCGCTGGATATTTGTTCTGCAGCTACTTGGTTCTCATCTCATCAATTCATATCTCATTACAAGTTGGACATAGTATCCAGGAGTAGGGCATCCTTTGGCTCTGCAGAGCTCTGGAATATCTTTCCATGAGAGCCACCAGGTATTGGTAGCTGGGGACTCCTTCCCACAGCTTGAAGACCAAATGAAGCCAACTACTTCAGGTAAAGAAGTTATGTACTCACCATAATGTTCCATATGAATAGTTTTACTTTATTTGTCTTCAGGCATCCTCCCCTCCTTCCTCCTCAAACAAATACAAGGTTAGAACAATAGTGACAGTGTGGCTCTCTTGGTTTATGTTTGGCTTAGTTTTAAGAGCCATTAGTGGTAAGATCTGATTGGGTTGGGGTTATGTTTTTCTGAACAGCAAATTTGATCTGAAGGAAGGAAGGAGACAGTGGAGCATTATGGGTAAGGGGAGGAGCTTGGAGCTTGGATCAGATGCTAGTGATGCAGCCATCTCAGATCCACTTCGGATCCGAATACCCACAGGTTGAAGACAAATGAAGTACAACTACTCAGATGGAATGTTATGGTGAGTACATAATTTCTTTATATAAGCCCTTGATTTGTCAGAAAGTGGTGTGATCATTATAGTTGTGACAAGGGTTTGGACAGGTACATACCAAAAGGGGCATTTTAGTTCATAATTGGCCTAATTGGCCTAATTAATGCAGAGTACGTTGGAACAACCACATCTTTTTTCTGGATTCAGTATGTTTATTTTATTTTATACATACATACATTTTCCTTTGTCTCCCTCCCCCTTCATCTCTCTCTCTCTCTCTCTTTATAGATCTTTTGCCCTCCCACAGGAACCACTCTCCTCTTCTGCTGACTCAGCACAACTCTAAAACTTTTCAGTCAGCTGACTCACACACATGGTAGAAAATTCTTAACACCACAACAGCCCCTACTCTCCAAGGAGGTGCAGGATGTCCGAGGCCAGAAGACCATCTACTAGGTGCTTTATTCAAAATGGAAGCGGCTTTGTTCTGGAATGGCAGTGCGGGGCCAGGACCCAAAAACTGAACTTGTCTCAGGTATTACAGTATCTTGCTGAGCTGCTGAACAGTGGACTTTCATTTTCTTCCATAAAAATACATGCCTCAGCCATTTCTGTTCAACACAGATCCCCTTTATTTTCTCACCCACTCTCGACCAGTTCCTCAGAGGGCTAAGAATATAAGACCCAGGGAAGCAACCAATACCAGCCTGGGACCTTAATTACATACTAGAAAAAGTAACATTGCTCCTTTTGAACCAGCTGCCTCCACAGATTTGCAATATTTGTCCTGGCAGCCTTCCTTCTGGCCATCACTTCAGCTCGTAGGGTTTCTGAACCACAGGCCCTCATGGCGGTGCAGCCCTTCCTCATCTTCCATCAAGTTGGGGTTCCCTTTCGTCCTGTACATCTTTTTTTACCAAAGAGGTGAAATCAGGGTAATAAGCCAAGCCATCCCTACCTACCTTTTCCTAATCCTCTCACTCAAAAAAGGGGGAAGGCTGCTGCACTCTTTAGACATCCATTGCATACGGTTTTGTTATTCTATCATGGGAAACTGTTTCCTACATGTATCAGATCTCCTCCCACCAGGGCCACAGCCACCCTCTACAGCCTTCCTCAGAGGTGTTCCTACCAAAGATATTTTGGAGGCAGCCACTTGGAGTTCTGTACATACCTTAAACAACGATGAACATAGTACAGTTTTGTACCTACCATAAATGTAGATGTTAGAGTGCTAATACAGCTGCAGTACAGCTCCCTCCTTCCCCACTTGGTAAAGGCATGGGGCTAACAACTCTTCATACTACCTGACTGGGTTATCCTGCTATGTTTTATTTGCTTGCTTACACTGTTTTTGGATTACATTACATGACTTGTATATGTAGATGAGCATTATTTATGTATTGCCATCCTTTTGGGGGCAGCTGACATCTGGGGCAAGAAAGACTGAAGAACATGGCGTCGGCTGTGTCTTATATACTAGAAGAGTAGGCGACAACAACGCCCGGACCAACTTGAATTTGCCATTTCGACCGAGGGACCGCCTGACGGCTGAAAACCTATCTGTGATTACTGCAGCTGTATTAGCACTCGAACATCTACATTTATGGTAGGTACAAAACTGTATTTTCAGGGCCCCAATCATTATCAGTTCAGGGCCCTCCCCTTTGGTCTCACCACAGCCCCCATAGTGTTTACCTAAGTGATTGCAGTCATAGTAGCTCACCTGAGGCTCCAGGCAATTCAGGTCTTTCCTTACCTGTTTAAGACTTCATGTTTCTTACATTCTCCAGGCTCATCTTCCTTAAGCGGAGGCTGTTCTGCGGGCTCTGGCTTCCATGATAACCACAATCAGTCTTCTACCCTTGGCATGACTTCGTATGCGAGTTCTTCAGTGGACATTAGCAATCCAATGGTTCCTTCTAGATCTGTGGATTCTCCCCGGATTTGTCAAAGGACATCCCTTTGTTCCGTCCTTTCCCACAACCACAGTTACCATGGATGCTTCCCAGCTAGGCTGGGGGGCATTGCTCGGGAAGGACTGTCCAAGGCATGTGGTCCCCTTCCGAGACCAATTTGAATATCAGCGTCCTGGAGATGAGGGTGATTCTTCTAGCATTGCAGGCTCTTCATGCCCATCTTCCTCTAGGGACTATTGCTATTCATTCAGACATGTCAGTAGTCTGGTATATCAACAAACAGGGCAGAACCCACTTTGTCCCACTTCCTCATGGCCATAAGAGTGGGGGATAGGCGTTCCACAGGCCCGCTTTCTGTTGACAATGCACATCGGAAGATCCAACAACAGTCATTGGACAGGCTTAGTAGGATTTTTCTGATGCCTTATGAGTGGTCTCTGAATCCTTCAGTAGTGGAACAGATCTTCCTCAAGTGGGGTCAGCCTTGCTGCGATCTCTTTGCATCTCTTTCCAATGCGAAATGCAGCGAGTTCTTTGCTCTGATCCCCCCTCAGGGTGGAAGCACCCCGAGACACACTGGTTCATGCTTTCCCTCCAGTCTTTTTTGCCCTACCTCCTCCACATTGTCGAAATTTCTTCAGAAAGCTCGCAGGTTGGGGAGCACAGTAATCCTCATTGCCCCATTCTGGCCTCGTCAAGTCTGATTCAATCCCTTTGTCATTTAGCACCCTCGAAGATAACCAGAAAAATCTTTTGGAAATGGTTCTCAATATGGGCCTCTCAACAGGACCTAGATATGTTCCGGCTTCATTTTCGGCTGTTCTGGATTTTTAGCGGGTATCTTTTGTACCTTCCTTTAAGAAGACCCCCACCCCGTGAATCCCACACACCTATGGGACCTCACATTTATACTTCAGGCTCTAGTTCTCTCCTCCCTGTGAGCCCACGGCATCAGTAGATTTACAATTCCTGTCTTGGAAAACTGCCTTTTTGGTAGCTATCACTTCTGCTAGGAGGGTATCGAAACTTCAAGCATTGTCCATTAAAGTTCCTTACATGGTTTTTCATAAGGACAGGGTTTTCCTGCGTACTAATCCTTCCTTTCTTCCCAAGGTGGCTTTGGAAGGCAATATCAATCAAACTATCAATCTTCCTTGCTAGACGTGCACAGACAACTGAGGTTTTATTTACACAGAACAAAATCTTTTCGCAAATCTGATCAGTTGTTTGTATCCTATTCGAAACCTTTTCCAGGCAAGTCAGTTTCTAAAGTGACCATAGCTCACTGGATTTCCCAATGCATCATTCGAGTATATTCTGATAGAGACCTTTCCCTTCGGGGTCAGGTGAAAGCCCACTCCACTAAGTCCATAGCTACCTCAGCAGCCTTTTGGTCTAGGGTGTCGCTGGATATTTGTTCTGCAGCTACTTGGTCCTCATCTCATACCTTCATATCTCATTACAAGTTGGACATTGTATCCAGGAGTAGGGCATCCTTTGGCTCTGCAGAGCTCCGGAATATCTTTCCATGAGAGCCTCCAGGTATTGGTAGCTGGGGACTCCTTCCCACAGGTTGAAGACCAAATGAAGTCAACTACTTCAGGTAAAGAAGATATGTACTCACCATAATGTTCCATATGAATAGTTTTACTTTATTTGTCTTCAGGCATCCTCCCCTCCTTCCTCCTCTAACAAATACAAGGTTAGAACAATAGTGACAGTGTGGCTCTCTTGGTTTATGTTTGGCTTAGTTTTGAGAGCCATTAGTGGTAAGGTCTGATTGAGTTGGGGTTATGTTTTCCTGAACAGCAAATTTGATCTGAGGGAAGGAAGGAGACAGTGGAGTATTATGGGGATGGAATGTTATGGTGAGTACATAATTTCTTTATATAAGCCCTTGATTTGTTAGAAAGTGGTGTGATCATTCTAGTTGTGACAAGGGTTCGGACAGGTACATACCAAAAGGGGCATTATACTTCATAATTGGCCTAATTAGTGCAGAGTACGTTGGAACAACCACATCTTTTTTCTGGATTCAGTATGTTTAGATAAAAGTTCTGCAAGGAAAAGGACTTCCTTACAACACTGGATACCTGATGATCAAAGGATAGTTTGTCAACATAGGTTCCCAGATTTATAAATGCAAGATCAATCTTTTGGGGGGGTGGGTTGTTAACGTAATAGTTACAAGGGGAGTCATGCATTTAATTTTAGCCCATGGTTTTGACACTAGCTATTTGTCTCCATTTGTACTGTTTATTGTTTTCTGTAATATTTGGTAAATACCTTGTGTGTCATCTAATACATACTCAAAAGTATTGGGAATGCCATCCATTCCCAAAAGAAACTAGTGAGTTTGTTAAAGACCATTTTGTTTGAAGACTGATGCAGTGAATACTGTTAGAGCTGGAACATGATGTTGGCGCTTGCAATATTTTTCAAGAGTTCAGGTCCAAAACCCATTGAGTAAGAGGTCTAACTAAAAGAGGCCTAGTTGAACCAAAAGAAGCCTGCAATGTTCTTACCAAAGTCTGCCATGGTGTCAGATGCTAGTCAGTCATACTTCCTATTTAGAAATGGAGGCAAAGACAAGGGACTCTGAGGACTGTATTGGGGATCCTAGGTCTGAGAGCATTAGTACTTTAGAAACACTAGTGTCTCTTGGACCTGGTGCTTTCTATGGCTGAGGCCTCTGATGCAGCACCTTCTGATGGTATGACACAGTAGGCTGCTAGCATGTCTCACCAGACCTAACAGTCCACAACCCTGACAGGAGATATCCAGGACATATCCACTTCTGAACATCGCTTACTTATCCTGCAAGGGGGGAGGATGGTTCCCTTGTTCAGTGTCGCAAAGGGCAAGGATGGTTCCATTGTTCAGTGTCGCAAAGGGCATTTGCACATTTAGAAAGTCTAAACCCTGAGATCTACCTTCACTGCTTCCCAAGACCCTAGTGCCTGCTTCAAAACTAAAGACCTGCTCTGAGGCAGTGATATCTACCAAGCCAAGGTTGCCACTTTCTAGGTTTCCAGACCCTTGCTCTTCCCTCCTGCCCGATTTACAAGAGTTGGCTAAAACTGGCACAAGGATTTTTTTCAATTTCTTATTAATAGCCTGATCCAGGTAAACCATCTCCATTTGAAGTCATGCCTTCCAAGTTGCAAAGGAGGGTCTCCTCCAAGGATGAGGGAGGGGACTTAGGCTACAAATATGAGATGTCTTCTCCTTTTGCCTATGGCAAAGACAATGATGATGCCCTGGCCTAGATAACCTGACCTTTGGCGATATTCTCTCCCTTATGTGAGTGCATTTCCAATGGCAAGCGTTGAGGCATTAGCTATCCTAGAAAAGGGTTATGAAACTTCTGGGGTTTGTGCCTTGTAAACCTATAGCTTTTCCTGTATGTCTTTCAGGCCACTAGCCTGGAACTGGACTTCTAACACCCTATCTCCAAGAGAATGGACAGCTTTTACAGAGTACAGGCCCCTCCCAAATTCCAGTGTAAAAATCCTGTTACAGGTATTAATTATGATTTATCAAACTGCAAAGCTTACAGATGATACCCTTCAGTGTGAAAACACTCGTATCAAGCCAACTTAATGAAATACTAAAACTCAAAAACCACAAGACACACCCATCCAGTTAAATACTCCTTAACCTTCATGTGACGATTGGGGAGAGATGGGTGAAAGCTGCCAGCCTAGTCAAATAGAATTTGATACATAATTCTATCAACTGTATAAATAAATGTAAAATACAGGCATGTATTCTTGATAACAAATGTAAAATGCAGGCATGTTTCTTGAGTGTAAAGAATACTGTGAAATGTGGAACTGCAAAATATGTGACAGCATTGTACTCTACTGGTACCCTTTCATGTTAGAATTCAGCTCCAGGGCGGCTGGATGAAGGTTTCATGCTCATTGTTTTAAGGCTAACGTTTATGACCAGCATTTAGATGTGGAATGTGCTTTATTGCTCTAGTTTCTGCTAGCATATACATGTGAAATGTATTCTATTGTTGTAAGGTGTTAAATTGCTAAATATTGCAGTTTGCCTGGGAAAACCTAAGTGTCAAAACTGATGTAATTTGGGGAGGGATCCAGCAAACATGTTTGTTAGTAATGTTTAAATGCTATTTCTCACTAGGGACTAAAAAGCATTTTGATCTTGGATGTCCACTTATCAGCACTCTGCCTTGTGCTCACATGCAAGTCTTAGCACTGTGATTTCTTGTAGGAATAGTTAAAGCTAGTAATGATTAATTAGGTATTTTTCTTTGAAATCAGACCTGTCCTACTGTATTATTTTAAGTTTCTGTGTAATCTCTGAACTCTTAGATATCTCTGTGGTGTAGTAGTTTTCTCTTGTGTTTTAATTATTTATTATTAAATATTTTTAAAACCTTCTACCTGTGGCTGATTTGTGTAGAGATAAGCTCTAGAGTACATTGCATATTTATAGAGGTTATTGTAATAGGCCACTCTAAAGTAAGCCTTGACTGTTAGTCATACTGTCATCGGATATTAATATTGCACAGTAATAATTGAACACCCTTTTAAGGGCCTTTTAGTAGCTGATATTAACTGGGTTGTGGCAATAATTACTACTGTATAGTCTGGGTAAAGGGGCACAGTTGGAGAATCTATGTCAGCCTTTTCCAGGAGTGTCTGTGAAGTTGTATAAATACTTATCTCAAAGTGTGTGTTGTGTCAGCTACTTGGCAGGGACACTATGCACTGGTTGGACAGAGAGGGTACTGGAGGTTTTAGCTTGCCCAGTTAGGCTGAGACTTGGACCCTATAGCCGTGCCAGTAGGGAGTCTTACTGGGGACCTGGTGAGCAAGAGAGCAACCAGCCCCAGACTGACTGTGATCTCTGTGTGCACTTAAGGGAAATTGTACTTTACTGTATGTATTAGTTATCCTTTCTTCTTCTATGAGATGACCTCCCTAGTGTTAGTGGTGAGGATTGAGGCTCCTTGATTGCTGGGCCAGGGCATGGTCATCACAAGTGGTGCCAGTGATGGGATCTACTTCACATACTAATTGGCTTGTAGTGGTGTGGGTAGAGCGAATTCCTGTAGCTTATGTACAGTGATCTCTAAAAGTGTTTTGTACTCTAAAAACAGCCACGCGGTGTATACTCAAGTTCAGATCACAATTGTTTTATTTCTTGTGTTATCTTAGTGTTAGTCAGGATGAGCAGGCAGCATGTCAGCAGAAGAGTAAGAAAAGCTGACAAGGAGCCAGCTGGCGGAGATGTGCCAGGCTAGGGGACTGGTGCATGGAAATCTGACTAAAGCAGACCTGATTGCAGCCTTGGTTACAGCTGCATCAGAAAACAGCAGCCTGGAGGACAATCAGACTGACAGTGAAGATAAAATATCATCAGAGAATGGAGAGCTCAACCTTTCTGCAGTAGACTTAAAAATCCAGCTGCAGCTAAAGAGACTTGAGTTGGAGGCCAGGCATATGGAACTAGAAGCAGTTGAGAAAATGAGGAGTCTACAAGCTGAGGAAAGTTAATGACAGAGAAAGCATGAGAGGGAAATGCTGACTCTTCACCAGAGTCATGGAGGTAGTGGGGAAGGGAGTAACCAGACCCCATAGGTGCAAAGTGTCAGTGAATTTTTTCCACTGTTTAAAGAGGGGGATAATTTTGATAGCTTCGTTCATATGTTTGAGTGGGGTATGTCAATGGTGTGGAGTTGACCAGGGGCTCTGGGTGCAGTTCCTGACCCCCTTACTCCATGGTAAAGCTGTAACTTTAGCAAAAATGCATGACACTGATTGTTTTGATTATACCTGAAATGTATAGGAAAAAGTTTTGTGAGCATAGACGCAAGGCAGATGAAAATGTATGTGAATATGTTGCTGAACTGAGCACTTTTCATAGCTGGGTGAGTAGATGTCAGGTCACCACTTTTGAAGGGCTGGCAGACCTTTTGGTAAGGGGACAAGCCCTTAGCACTTTGCCTGATGACAAGAGGATCTGGTTAGCTGATAGACAGTGTGCTACGTCAGAGGAGTTGGGGAGGAAGGGAGACCTATACCTAGCAAGCAGGGCAGCCCTGCACAGGAAAGGGACCCCCAGTACTGCTCATGGGACTAAAGGAATCCATGATGGGCAGCACAGACTGCCCCAACAGAATCCGCCAGTAACAGGGGAAGCCACTAGTCCAGGTACACGTCCAGGATCTAGGGATAAATGTTTTGAATGCAACCAGTGGGGCCATATGGCATACAGGTGTCCACGGAGGCAACATGGGGAACCAAAGGTTAGGGAGCCAGTAAGTGGGGAAAGACATGCCAACAGTGGGTTGTCTTGAGACAACAGGGGTATGGAACTACCATCCTGTAGATGTCTTGAGATGGAAGGATTTGGATGAGGCAGTGCTATGTACTTATGCAGTTACATGCAGTGAGGCCAGGAGAGAAGCATGTGGGTCTGGTAGCCTGGGGGAGACCCAGACAGACTGCATACTTGCAGGCAGGACTGCTGAGGTGGATACTTCAGGGAGTGAGCTACGCTGTAGCAGTGAGACTGAATGTGAGCCACAGCTGCTTGTGGGTACTGATGTTCCCTTGGACAGGGTAACTGCAAAGGAAGAGGTGTGTAGTAGTACCCAGGCTGACAGTGAGGCACCGCTGTCAGAGGATGCCAGACTTCCTGTGGAAGGGGAGCTGGGAAGGGTTACAAGGAGGGAGTTGAGACAGGCTCAGCTATCAGACCCTACATTGCAAGGCCTGAGGCGGGTAGCTAGGGCGGCACCTGATTCTCAAGGGAAGGGGGAATCTGTATACTGGAACAAAGGGTTACTGTACAGAGTGTGGACCCCTGAGGGAGGGCTAGAAGGTGAGAGAGTACAGCAGTTGGTAGTGCCTAGAGCTTACTGTCTGCTTCTAGCCATAGCCCATGATATTCCCTTTGCAGGTTATATGGGCATAAAACATACAAAGAGGCATATTGTGCAAAACTTCTGTTGGCCTGGAATTTCCAGAGATGTAACAGGGTTACTGTAGGACCTGTGAGCAGTGTCAAAAGGTAGGTAAGGCAGGAGACAAGGTGAGAGCTCCTTTGATGCCTTTTCCCATGATTGAGAAGCCATTTCAGAGGGTAGCTATGAATATTGTGGGTCATCTGAGTACCCCAAGTTCCACAGGGAAAAAGTATATCCTAGTGATTGTAGATTATGCTACACGGTACCCTGAGGCAGTGGCTTTGTACTCTATTGAGGCAGAGAAGGTGGCAAATGCTTTGCTAGAGATTTTCAGCAGGGTAGGTTTCCCAAAGGAAATAATGTCTGACAGAGGTGCCAATTTTATGTCAGACCTGCTGGCTTGTCTGTGGAAGTCCTGTGGGGTGAAGCACATGAAGACCACCACCAAGACTAATGGTCTTGTTGAGAGGTTAAACTCTACAATCAAGCCCATGTTACGGGCATATTGCAGATCACTTTGAGGGAGTGGGACAAATATTTGCCCCATCTGTTTGCTTACAGAGAGGTTCCCCAGGAATCCACAGGTTTTTCACTCTGAGTTGCTGTATGGGCATAGGGTAGGGGACCTATAGATTTAATTTGAGATGAGTGGGAAGTTGAGTGTGAGTCTCACAAGGGGTCTGTTGTGGCATATGTCCTGAACCTCAGGACAAGGCTCAGGGAACTCATGGTCCTGGCCCAGGAGAACCTGGCAGAAGCCCAACAACAGAAAAAGGTGTGGTATGACAGGAATGCTTGAGCTAGAGAGTATGCTGTGGGGCAGCAAGTGATGGTTCTCATTCCTGTCAGACACAACAAGTTGCAAGCAGCTTGGGAGGGACCCTACAAGGTGGTAAGAAAGGTATGTGATAACTACATGGTGAAAGTGCTAGGCAGATGGCAGGGCCACAAATTGTACCATGTTAACATGATGAAACCTTACCATGATAGGGAGACCCTTGTGCTGAGCATTTGCAGTGGATTGCAGCAGGACCCTGAGGGAGATCTGGGGTCTGATCTCCTCACTGAGGCTCGGGCTGACACCTCGGTAGAAGGGGTCGCAATGTCCTAGCAGCTATCTCCTACCCAGGTTCGAGAAATTCGAGCAGTGTTGCAAGAGTTTGGGGGCATGTTCACCGGGAAACCAGGGAGCACCCACCTGGTGCAGCACCAGGTGAATACAGGACCCCAAACGGCCTATGCGGCAGGCCTCTTATAGGGGGTCTGAGAGAGTCAAACAGACTCTGAGGGTGGAGGTACAGGAGATGTTGGAACTAGGGGCGATTCAGGAGTCCAACAGTCCCTGGGCCTCACCAGTGGTACTGGTGCCAAAGAAGGATTGGCAGCACCAGGTTCTGTGTGGATTACAGGGAAATAGTCACACAGAGTCAGATGCTTACCCGATGCCTAGGACAGATGAGACCCTAGAGCAGCTGGGTGGGGCTACGTATCTTACAACCATTGATCTTACCAAGGGTTACTGGCAGGTGCCCTTGACTCCCAGTGCTAGAGAGAAGTCAGCCTTTGTGACTTATTTTGGCTTGTATGAGTTCACAAAGATGCCCTTTGGGATGAAGAATGCCCCAGTGACTTTCCACAGGCTGGTAGATCATATCTTAGCAGGAGGGTTTGCCGTTGCTTACATGGATGATATTGCTATCTACAGCCATTCCTGGCAAGAGCACCTTCAGCATGGCAAGGAGGTGCTGGGCAGACTACAGAGGGCACGGTTGACTATTAAGCCGAGCAAATGTCAGGTGGGTATGGCAGAGGTCTCCTATCTAGGACATAGGGTGGGGAGTGGTAAGTTAAGGCCAGAACCTGCCAAAGTGGAAGCCATTCAGGCATGGCCTGCACCTGTTATCAAAAAGCAGGTGAGGGCATTCTTAGGGACAGCAGGTTACTACAGAGAGTTTGTTCCCAATTATAGTACCATAGCTGCTCCTCTTATAGACCTAATAAGGAAGAACAGGCCAGATAAGGTAGTGTGAACCCCAGCATGTGACCAGGCATTTCAGAAGCTTAAGGAAACTTTGGGAGGACCCCCTGTGTTAGCCAGTCCAGACTATAGCAAAGGATTTGTTGTGCAGGTAGATGCTTCAAACTATGGGGAGGGGGACTGTACTTAGCCAGATTTCTTCAGATGGAGAAGAGCACCCAGTGGTTTATCTCAGTCTTAGGCTCCAACCCAGGGAGGAATGCTATGCAGTGGTAGAAAAGGAATGTCTAGCCATAGTGTGGGCACTACAAAAACTTCAGCCTTATCTGTATGGAAGAAAATTCACTGTGATGACAGATGACAACCCGCTAACAAGGTTAAACAGAGCCAGTCAGCAAAATGCCAAGTTGTTAAGATGGAGTCTGGGGTTGCAAGCATATGATATGTCAGTGCAGCACCGCAGTGGGAGTAGCAATGCCAGTGCAGATGGGCTCTCAAGACAGGGAATGGGGTGAGGTACACCCAGATAGACCTGACTCACTCAAGCAACGTTTCTCATGGGACACCTGAAAAACTTGCTTGAGTTCCCCGGGGGCGTGGGAGGGGGTATATGTGACTATTGGGGAGAGATGGGCGAAGGCTGCCAGCCTAGTCAAATGGAATTTGATACATAATTCTATCAACTGTATAAGTAAATGTAGACATGTTTTCTTGATAAAAAAAAATGTAAAATACAGTCATGTTTCTTGAGTGTAAAGAATACTGTGAAATGTGGAACTGCAAAATATGTGACAACATTGCACTCTACTGGCCCAGTGAAGCATGTTGTACCCTTTCATGTTAGAATTCTGCTCCAGGGCGGCTGGATGAAGGTTTCATGCTCATTGTTTTAAGGCTAAAGTTTATGACCAGAATTTAGTTATGGAATGTGCTTTATTGCTCTAATTTCTGCTAGCATATACATGTGAATGTATTCTATTGTTGTAAGTTTTTGTGCAGGTGTTAGGTTTTTCCCAGGCAAACTGCATTATTTAGCAAACTGCATTATTTAGCAATCTAAGTGTCAAAAATGATGTAATTTGGGGTGGGACCTTTGTTAGTAATGTTTAAATACTATTTCTCACAAGAGACTAAAAAGCATTTTGATCTTGGATATCCACTTAGCACTCTGCCTTGTGCTCACATGCAAGTCTTAGCACTGTGATTTCTTGTAGGAATAGTTAAAGCTAGTAAAGATTAATTAGGTGTTTAGTCAGACCTGTCCTACTGTATTTTAAGTTTCTGTGTGATCTCTGAACTCTTAGATATCTCTGTGGTGTAGTAGTTTTGTCTTGTGTTTTAATTATTTATTATTAAATATTTTTTAAAACCTTCTACCTGTGGCTGTTTTGTGTAGAGATAAGCTCTAGAATACATTGCATATTTATAGAGGTTATTGTAGTAGGCCACTCTAAAGTAAGCCTTTACTGTTAGTCATACTACCATTGGATATTAATATTGCACAGTAATAATTGGGCACCCTTTTAATTGCCTTTTAGTAGCTGATATTATTAACTGGGTGGTGGCAGTAATTACTACCATATAGTCTGGATAAAGGGGCACAGCTGGAGAATCTGTGTCAGCTTTTCCCAGGAGTGTTAGTGAAGTTGTATAAATACTTATCTCAAAGTGTGTGTGGTGTCAGCTACTTGGCAGGGACACGAAGCAGTGGTTTGACAGAGAGAGTACTGGATGTTTTAGCTTGCCCAGTTAGGCTGAGACCTGGACCCTATAGCTGTACCAGTGGGGAGTCTTACTGGGGACCTGGTGAGCAAGGGAGCTGTGATCTCTGTGTGCACTTAAGGGAAATTGTACTTTACTGTGTGTATTAGTTATCCTTTCCTCTTCTATGAGACAATCTCCCTGGTGTTAGTGGTGAGGATTGAGGCTCCTTGTTTGCTGGACCAGGGCACGGTTGCCACACTCCAGTACATTATCATCGCCCCTTATATTTTTGTAAATAACTTCCAACACCCTGAAAATAAATTCATGCTCTACTCCATAATCCATTGCATCTTTGGCAAGTGCATTTGTGCTGACATTCCTTCGTATCTCAGAACAATGTTCTATAATTCTTCCAACCTTCTAACTCTTGCCAACATAAAATGTAATGTACTTTCTACACGTAGCTAAATATACAACTTGGGGCATAGTGCATTTGACAAAACATTTATTTTTATGGTGAATAGACAAAACATTTATTTTTATGGTGAATAAAGTTAGTCTCTGTTAAAATATATTTGCAACACGATCAGTTATAACAAGGGAAAGTGTCAATTTTATTTAATACAACCCTCCTACTCATTCTTTTTATGTCTTTATAGCATACACCTTCTTTCAGATTTGAACAATTCCATAAGCAAATCAAGGTCTAGTACCAGTAGTATCCTGAAGTTCAAGCAGAGCATCTAAATTAATCAGTTATTAAAAATAATTGTTTTAACATTTTTACTTCTTCTGTTAAATGTAGTAGTATACCGTAGATTATTTTTATTGGCTGAACCAATTCTTTCACTTTAAAACATGGGATCTGATGTCATTCTTGACTGTTGGGTGTCAGTTCCGTACCCTCAGAAGTGACTCTGCCTGTATATCAAGCTCACGCCACCCAAAAACTCTCATGCTGAGGCTACCCATACTGCCTCTCTTCCCTTTACCCCAGATCTCATTTCCCACATAGAAAATTGGACCTGTCAGCCATTGCTGTCAGCTAAGTGCTCGTATGTTTTGATATTTAGCTATCTTTTACCTTTTTTTTCTGTAGTATTTTTCTACTGTAACTTTGTCTCTTGGTGTGTATGACTCTTGATATCCTTTATCCCTACTTTTTTTTTTTTACCTCCAGGTATTTCTAATTTACCATCGTTGGTATTGGGCCTCTTCTCCTCTCTTACCATTGATAATTCTTGATACTATCATTTGTATCCTTTCTCCCTACCCCTCCCTTCTTCCTTATTCTTTACCCCTTTTTTGGGTAGTCTTGATATACCATTGTTGATGTATTTATAAAAAAAGAAAGAAGAAAGCTTTATCTTTCATCTTAGCATCTTACCACTCTCCAGAGAGCTCCACCTGATTACCACAATCAACAGAACATGCTGGAGGGACAGGTTCATAACCCAAAGACTGCCCATGCTCTGGAATAGACTTCCCATACATGTCAAGCAGAGCACCTCACTGGCCCTCTTCAAGAGAAATCTTGAGTGGATGAGAAATAGAAAATTCACTCTGGGGATCACTCCAGTGGCTGTACTTGATAGAGGCACTGGGAACTAACGTTGGGCGGCATGATGCCAGGGCACTTGTATGGGCTAGGTTTGTAAAGGCTCCAGGGCCATTAGCCTAGTACACACCTATGAACCCTATTTTGTGAGTGACTGTGTGTGGGTGTGCTGTTTACTGGTTTTGACAAATGGCAGAAGAGCAAAACGGAACCTCTGGGTTCAAGCAGTGTAAGGACTGTGGCAGAAAGATGCCCAATTCGGATAGGCAACTTTCATGTGTTTGTTTGGGTGTCCTCCATCTGGAAGTTCAATCTCCATGCAAACTCTGCAAGGGTTTCAATCCTCAAACTCTTGCAGAAAGGCGTAATAAGTTGATTCTTAAGGGCTTACTGAAATGTCCCCCTTGGTGAAGCTCTCTGAGGTGGAGACTTCAAAATCTCCAAAGACCGAATCAAAAAAAGGGAGCTATTCAATACCATCTTCCCCCAAGGTGCCGGAATCTAAGTCTCCAAAATCTCAGATTCTGACTCCTTCCTCTGAACCAAAACCAAAAGTTCCAAAGACTGCACTGACTTCTACTCCAGCACCGAAACCGATGAAATCTCTCACAGTGCTGTCTACCATTGAAGTTACCCAGACACCTTCAGTACCAGCCATGTCTTCTGTGCCATTGACCTCTCCGGCACCGATAGTTGTCACCTCAAATATTTTAGTTCCATCTCCTGCCAAACAACTGTCCGTGGTGCTGAAGGTTGAGATGCTAAGTACTCCCAGGGATAGATACTCTCCTTCAATAGACCCAATTGCTCTGGTACCGATGGTGGATCTCATCTCAGTGCTGGAAACCTACTCTGTGGTCTTCGGCTCCATCTGAACTGTTGCACCCATGGGACTGAAATTTGGTTTGCTGGTTCTGGGATTCCTGGATCGGCTCCAATGTTTTCTATTGTGCCATCTATGGCTCTTGGTTCCTTGGTAGTTTCAAGTCCTTTCTCTGCTCCTACTCTAGGAGGCAGCATGTTGCAGTGGGGTGCGGTCCCAGTTCCGACGTTCTTTCTTGGTTCCAGGCTCCCATCCCTCTTCAGGCGGACCTCCTTCCACATTATGGAGAGAGCTCTAGCCTCACCAGGCTCACAGTTAGTACCATCCCTGTCAGAGTCCATATTTTTGTTCCCTCTGGTTTGCAGCTGCCACAATCTGCTACATCGGGACAGTGAGCATGAGACCAGCCAGATACTCTAGTACAGGGTCCCATCTGTTCAGAGATCCTCCTCGGATCTTCCCCCTGAGGAGCCACCCCATAAGAGAACATGCAAGAGGCAGCACTTAAATTCTCCAGAGGAATCAGTCACTGAAGATGCATATTATGATGAAGAGGAAGGGTCTCCATGGTCACCCCCTGAAGATGTCTCCTTTGGAGACATCCTGTAAATTTTAAAACAGAGGGGTAATTGGAAGCCCTCAAACCCATCCTCAGAGGAATCTTATTTTCCTGCAGGCTTTTTGTGCCTGGCCATCTACTTCTTGGATGAACCCCACTGTTGATGAACTAATCAAACTCATCGTGCAGAGTGTGTGGAAGGCTCCTGACACCATAGAGCCAATTCCCCAGAGACCGGACAAAATCCTTTTAGCCCCTGAAGGTCAGCCCCATTGGCTTGAAGGGTCTACCAGTGGATGCCTTGGTGGTGGTGGCAGCCACAAAAAAGGAACTCGCCGAAGAGAGTTCAACTTTCCATCCTTCAAACCGAGAGTCTCGGCTGATGGACAGATTTGAGAAATGGATCTTTGCTTCAGCATTCTTCGCTATTCGGTCCTTGAATTTTTTGACACACTTCACTCGACTCCAAGGAGATCTGATAACTGAGCTTTCAGATACATTAGCAGGAGCAGTGTCTGACAAGGTCCGGGATAAGGTTGCCTCCCAGCTTGCCACCCTAAATTCTGTCTCTTAATTTGTCTATGCGGCTTATTGCTCATACAGCTGAAAGGACATCTAGAGCAGCGGATAAAGGTGTTGCCGTTAAGGGTCACACCTGGATGCGCTTGTGTGATTTCGTGGACCCCTTCGTCTTCCTTTGTCAACACCCCTGTGGATGCTACTTCATTGTTTGGCCCAAAAGTCAGAGGCACTAAGGACAGGAAGACCCTTTCTGCTGTGGGCATGTGTTTTCCACTCCTCAAAGACTTTTCGCCAGAAATTAGAGGAGTGGAAAGATGTGGTTCAAGAAGACCCAAGGGCCTTTTCAGGACACATGTGGCAAGTATCCCCCCTGGGGAAGAGGGGGAAAATCTTCTGGAAGATGCCCCTCCCGTGGTAGGGAGGGTCTGTGCAACCAGGATTCCAGGAATTCCTTTTCTGAACAACCCTACAAGTGCTCCTGAGCAGTGGCCCAATTGCTTACCTCTGGTAGCAGTCAGGAGAAGATTTTCTGTGTACCACGCAGCCTGGCAGTCTAATAACATTGAATTCCTGGGTGCAGACAATAATTACCAGAGGTTACCTCATTCCCTTCAGTCTTTTTCCCAAACCACAAAGGTGAATCCCCGAAGTTCCACCCAGTCAGAGGGATATAGCAGCACGAGATTCAAAAGCTGCTTCAAAAAAGTCATCCAGGCAGTCCCACCAGACCAGATAGGATGTGGATTTTACTCCAGATTCCTTTTAGTGCCAAAAAAGGCAGGGGGCTGGAGGCCAATCTTGGACCTCAGTGTATTGAACAAATTTGTGCAACAGACAATTCAGGATGGTCACGTTTCAGTCTATCCTTCCATTTCTGGCGAAAGACAATAGGATGTGCTCTATAGATCTTTGAGATGTGTATTACCACATAAAGATGGACATTACCACATAAAGATGGACAAATTCTCCAGGAGGTATCACCACTTCCGGCTAGGAGCCAGTCCTTACCAATTTCGAGCACTGCCCTTTGGCCTCACCACAGCCCCCAGGGTGTTCACCAAATGCATGGCAGTTATAGCAGCTCACTTAAGGCTACATGGATTCTGTAAGTTTCCATATCTAGACGACTGGCTCCTCACAGCCTCCTCCAGACACCTACTGCTTTGCGCCATAGACTTTGTTCTATGCCTTGCCAAGTTCTTAGGCATTTCAATCAACAAAGAAAAATCACAACCATCTCCCACACGTGGCCACCCTTCCTCATCACAGGCTGTTAAGTTGCGGTCGCAACTTCAAGTGATACTCTCTCAAGACAAAGTTCCTGATTGTCTAGTTCAACTTCTTGGGTCCATGGTAGCAATAATCGCTTTAGTCCCCCTGCCGAGGTACCACATGAGGCTGCTTCAGTGGCAACTGGCGTTACAAAGGTCACTGTTAACTCACCCCATGTCTCATCCAATCCTAATAAACTGCTGCAAGAAGGATTTATCTTGGTGGATGAAGCCAAAAGAGAATTTATGGAGTCGTCCTTTCTACCCCTCTCAGCCAAAGGCCGTTGTGACCATAGATGCTTCCCTGATAGGGTGGGTGCATTTTCAGGGAAAGACCGTCCAAGGCGCTTGGTCCCCTCAAGAGGCCAATCTGCACATCAGTGTCTTAGAACTAAGGACAGTGCTTTTAGAATTGCAAGCATCCCAGTCTGCCCTTTCTTCAGGAACAGTTGCTATCCAGTCAGACAACATGTCAGTAGTCTAGTATATCAACAAACATGGGGGAACTAGATCCTACCCTCTGTTGGGAAGCTGTAAGATTTTGGCAATGAGAAATTGTTTCCAACTGCTTTCTAATAGCAAATCATATTCCGGAGAATTCCAACGTGATTGCGGACAAGCTTAGCAGGTATATTCTTCTACCTCATGAATGATCTCTCAATCCCAATGTAGCAATGTGAATATTTTGTCGATGGGATCAGCCTTGCTGTGACCTGTTTGCCACTCCTATAAACCAAAATGCAGCAACTGCTTTGCCCTAGTTCCCACTCGTGGTGAGTCCCAGAGAGATGCACTTCTCCACGACTGGTCCCAGGGACTTCTATATGCCTTCCCACCAATCCCTCTAATTCCCCAATTTCTGAGGAAATCTCAACGGTTGAGAAGCAAAATGATTCTCATTGCACCTTATTGGCCCCATCAAGTCTGGTTTTCCTTTCTCTGGCCTCACCTAGTTCACCGCCCGTGGACTCTGGATCCAACTCCAGATCTGTTATCTCATCCTTAGGGCTCGGTCCATCCCAACCTTCAACATCTCAAGCTGACTGCTTGGTTTCTCCCCTTCCAGCAATTGCCAGGTGAAACAATTTGTCCTCCGTAGTGCAAAAGATACTTCTGGCTTCTCATAATTCATCTACCAGAAGAATTTACCTTGGCAAATGGAAGAGATTTTCTATTTGGTCAGATAAAAATGGTTTTGATCCTTTCTCTATTCCAGTCGATAAGGTCCTGGAATACTTAGTCACCTTATTTCAATTGGGAGCCTCAACTTTTACCATTAGAGCTTATTTAGCTGCCATTTTGAATTTCCATAACGGATTTGATGATCATTCTTTGATTCTCACCGTCTTTGCAAAACCTTTCTTAATGGCACTCTGCATTTAAAGCCACCTTTCAAAGATCCTATCATGCCTTGGGATTTAACCTTGGTCTTGCAATGCTTAGTTTGTCAGCCCATTGAGCCTGCAGCCACCTGTGACTTCAAGTTCATATCCTGGAAATCTCTCTTCCTAGAAGCTATCATGTCTGCTAGGAGAATTTCAGAGTTACAGGCTGTGTGTGTGAAGCATCCATATATCATTTTCCACAAAGAAAGACTATCGCTCATAACTGATCCCTCTTTCCTTCCTAAAGTGGCGTCAGACTTCAGTATCAACCAGACCATAGACTTACAGGTCTTCTTTCCAGATCTTTCCAACAAAGGAGAGTACTGCTTGCATTTGTTGGACATCAACAGACAATTATGTTTTTACTTGGACAGAACAAAATCCTCCAGAAAATCAGACCAACTGTTTCTATCCTTTTCAGGTACCAGAGTGGGCAAACTAGTTTTAAAGGTCACCTTGTCTAAATGGTTGAGAGACTGCATTACATTTATATACAGTCAGAATGAACTCAACCTACCAACAAAAGTTAGAGCTCATTCGACAAGATCGGTTTTCACTTCAGTAGTCCTCCAATGTCCTTCATGGATGCATCTGCAGTCATAACAACTGGGTTGTCCTGTCGTCAGGCAGCCGGTATAAAAGCATCAGCCGGCCATTTTCCTCAGTCTTTCTTGCGTGGCGCCCGAAGCAGAAGCGACTTCTAAAGCTACTCTTTCTTGCCTCAGCCGATGTCAGAAAAAGTTAACAATTGTTTAACCTGTGGGAAACAAATACCTCATAAAGATTTCCACTCTTACTGTCTGCCTTGTTTAGGCCCAGCCCACGACGTAGCAGCCTGTGCAGAACAGTTTTTCGGTTCTGATTTGGATCCTCCGACTACCCAATCTACCAAAACCGACACTTCGCGGGTCCGCGTTTCGGCTGAAACCATGGTTAACTTATCAGACACCATCCCAGCAGCCATGTCCATTAAGGCGCAGCCAAGACTACTAAAACAGTGCCTGTTAAACCCCCACATCCAGGCCCTCTTCTAGTTCCCAAATGCTTACTTTGGCAGAAGATTTAATTTCTTTAATCAGAGGATCTCAATCTCACCCAGATAGGGCCTCTCAGCCCCAGAGAAGAGACCTAGGACAGAGCCCCTGAGCCAGTGTCCTCTGATGAATCTGCTGATGAATCAGACATAACTGACCAGCCAGAGGCTCCCTTCTCCAATTTTGAAGATTCTGATGCTGAAGAATCCATTCCAGCTGCTTCCCAACAGTTCCAATGGCAGCAACAGGATTTTTCAGACTCCAGAAAAGACTTAGGACCTTTCTGCACCTCCCACAGCACAGGCCCTTAGCTATACCTCCTGTTCTCTCTGTGGTGGATGATGCTTTCAATGATGTTTGCCAGATTCTTTACCCCAGCCCCTGCCAAACCAGACAGATTTTACAGGGTGCCAGATACTCATCACCACCTTTACAAGGCCCCACTTGCAGACCCAGAAACTATATCCCAGGGTCCCAACCATAGCTAAAAACCCTACTCCTTCTGAAAGGGAAGCTAGGTCATTAGACAGATGGGGTAAAAAGGTCTACACTTCAGCTACTCTCTCAGCTAGAGCTTTAAACTGTCAGTTTCACATGATACAATACCAAGAGTTTATGCTTGATCAGTTAACTAAAAACTAACCAATGATGAATCTCTTGATAAGAAATATGTATTAGAGATGGTAAATAACATACAACAGGTTATGACAGGCACTGTGATAAGAAGGCATGCATGGGATCATGTTAAAGCAGGTTATGAAGAAAATGGAAGAAAAGGCAAAATCTGTTCAAACTGTTAAAGATTTCTTGCAGGTTCAACCCCAAGGTTTAGCAGGAACTGGCCTGCCAAAATTGGTCCTTTCCTGACTCCACAAAATTTCAAAGTGGCAAGGTAACAACAGAGGCACAGACACAGCCACTGCCACTACATCAGCACAACCACAGAACAAATAGCAGCTCCTCTAGGGCGAAAGTAAACCTTATTTTCAAGGAACTGGCACTGCATAACAAAAGACAAGTGGATTTTACAAACCATAGATCAACACTTTACCAGTCAAAAGAGGAATGCCAAATCTACCTCCAAATCAAAAACAGAGGCTCTACGCCAGATAATGGAGTTAGCAAACATGAGAGCTGTGGAAAGAGTGCCAACAGCAGAGCAAGGAAAGGGGTTCTATTCCAGACTATTCCTAGTTCCAAGAAAGGAAAAGTCCACCTTAAATACATACATCATTGTCCCAAAATTCAAAATGCTGACACTACAGCAGCTTCTTCCCATGCTGGGCAAGGAGTCTTGGCTGGTAACTCTAGATCTCAAGGAGGCATACCTGCACCAATCTGCAGAAGATACCTCAGATTTCTTGCAGGATCAGAGCACTATCAATTCTCAGCATTGCCGTATTCACAAAATGCCTGGCATCAGTAAAATTCAAATTTACCCATACCTGGACGACTGCCTGCTACAAGGGGACAACAAAAGCAAGCTGACAACAGATTTACAAAGGGTCATTTACTTGCTACAAGCACTGGGATACACAGTCAATTTACAAAAGTCAAGGCTGATACCATCCCAAACAAGGACATTCTACACAGTAAAACAAATGGCATTCCTGACTACAGAAAACAAAAAGAACTTCCTCTTTACTTCTTGGCACTAACAAAACTGAACAAGTTAACAGCAAGAAAAGTACTGCAGGCCTTGGGCTTCATGGCATCATGCATAATCTTGGTTCCATTTGCCAGACTACATATGAGAAAACTACAGTGGTACCTAAAGAATTTATGGTCCCAACACAGACACAGTCTAGAAACAGAAATCCCACTAATTCCATGCTTAAAACAGGAGTTCCTATGGTGGGCTCAGGCATGCCAGTCAAACCCAGGCCTACCCTTTCGCAGATGTCAAGCAAGCCAGACCATCACAACACAGGATCAACTTCACCTGCACATCAACCTAAAAGAAATGCTGGCAGTAAAACTGGCAATCCAAAAGTTCAAACCATTTCTCAAGGAGGGCCAGTTGATGATAAGGACAGACAACACCACAGTCATGTGGTACATCAACAAACAGGGAGGCACTCATTCATACCCCTATGCAGAATGACCTTGGAGCTGTGGACCCTGGCACTCAGCTACAACATCCAGTTACAGGCAATATTTGATCACCTCTCAATCACCAGCTCAAACTGATGCCTTTGATGTTAACTCAGAACAACTACAGCATCATACATCCAAACCTAAACTGCATGGAACATCACATAGCAGCAGCTAATCCAGAACTTTCCAAAAAGAGTAAAGACATTATTCTTGAGAAGGAACTATGCTGGAAAATGGAAAAGGTTTGTCATTTGATTCAGGCCTGTCCTACTCCTCCATCAAGATACATGCATCAGCTATTTCTTTGAACCAGCAGCAACAGCAGACCTACAACACCTGTCATGGAAAACTGCTTGGTGGTATCCAGAGTGTCTTTAAACCAGGCAATCCACCTACACAGAACAAAACACAGAACATAAGACCTCATTCTTGGTGTATTTGTTTGTATATCTGTACTTTCCAGAGCTTCTGTGGAAGACATATGCGCAGCTGCATCTTGGGGTACTCCTCAGACCTTTATCGCTCATTACAAATTAGATAGTGTCCAGGGAAAGAGCATCCTTTGGTGCTCAGGAATATCCTTCCTTAGGGCCACCTGAGATCTAAAGTAGCTGGGGACTCTGTCCCAACAGTCAAGAATGAATGAAGACTGACAACATCAGATAAAGAAGTTATGTTCTTACCATAAAATTCCATCTGTATTGTCGATCTTCATTCGTTCTTGACATCTCACTCTCCTGCCCCCTCCTAGGGACTCCTGCAGGCTCGGAACTAGTCCTGGGGTTGTTATAGGGTTGTTGCACAGAGCTTCCATATTTCCTTAATGATATGCAAACTCGATCTGAGGTAAAGGGAAGAGCGGCAGTATGGGTAGCCTTAGGTTGAGAGGTTTTGGCTGGCGTAAGCTTGATATAATGGCTGAGTCAGTTCCGAGGATTCAGAACTGAACCCCAACAGTCAAGAGTGAACGAAAATAGACAACACAGATGGAACGTTATGGTAAGAACATAGCTTCTTTTTTTAATATCATTTAAAATGTCATAACTCATCTCGCCAAACTTGTTTAACATAGTGTCATCACAAATTCTAGCATCAGTGTTAAGTCTACCTTTAATGTTTGGCTCTTGGCAATACCCTTAAATGTATGATTTGCATGCATACTAATTTTGTGTAAATATCTATTTACATTAACCTGCTTTATGTAAATGCTTGTATTAATATCATTCCAACTCTTCATTAACCTACATCCAAAAAAGCATATTTCATATCGGGAGAAATTCAGTGAAAATTAATTGTGTTGGTTAAGAAATTTATGAATTCAGTCAGATGTTTTGATTCACCTTCCCATACAAGAAAAACATCATCCATGAATCCATTTAAAGAAGGTAATTTTGGACTTAAAATTGGGAAGGACAGTTATAAACGCTTTTCCCATTGACATTGGGTAATGTTGCATACACATTAACTATAAACATACCCATTGCCACCCCCCTAGTTTGGTGATTATATATATCATTCTTAAAGATAACAATTAACCAATACTATCTCAAGCAGCTCACATAACATGTCTATTTCCCTTCCATTCAATTTGCTGTGGTTGCACAAAAAACATGTATAGCATCAATACCATAATCATTCAGAATTAGTGAAAAATTATTTAATATCTGAAGTAGCAAAAATAAAATGAGTATGTTGCCTATAACTGTGCCAGTCATGCAGTTTATTCAAAAAATCATCTGTATCATGAATGTAGCTTCTCCCATAATTCAAATATTCACCCAAAATGGACTGCAGATGTAGGGGTTTGGGTTCTGTAATACACCCTTGGCCAGAAACTATAAGCCTCTTTGGTGGCCAGTGAAATTATGTATTTTTGGTAAACCATAAAGTATTGGAGTGATGGGTCAAGGTGTGTTAAATAGAGAGATCACGTGAGATGTCATTATTTACTTGCAGTTCATAAATGGGCATATTAACTTGATGTATACAACTGTTGACATCCAAATTACTATTTTTTTAAAAGTAATATCTGTGACGTCCAGAAAATATCCCACTGAACTGCCAGCAAATGTGACATCTCCCACTACCCTGGGTCAGTAACCAAGGAGCTTCAAATCCTTACTACTGACTCCAGTGTGAGATTGTCACTTAAATGGGAGTAATATTCCACAATTTTCCCCTAAGAGCACAACAAGAACATGCTCTATAGCCTGGGACTGGGCTGTATTCTTCTGTCCATCCCAAGTATAGCTTCTTATTACACCATTCAGAGCAGTGTCTCCCAGTTTAAGACCTCTGATGCACTCACACTTAATGTAATCTCACACATCCAAACACTTCTGGGAAAGCCTGACAGATTTCCAGCTGTGTCCCTTCCCCAAAATATGATAATGCTGCCACCAATCAGTGTGTCTTCATGCCCTTTTAAAGGGATATCCAATTATGAAAATTGGATATTAAAACAAACAGTAGCAAATGACCTAAGCAGCCAGGGTTTCAGGGTGGCTCGGGAAGTTGTCAAGGCAAGTATATGCACTCTCCAATAACTAAACAAAAACGCTATTGTCAAGCCACAATGTAAGTTAATAAAAATATTTAATGTTGAGCAAAATGATTAAAAATATAAAACAATATTTCACTTTAAACAGAACTCAGTCACCAGGCAAATGAAATCAGTACTGTAGGATAGAAATCCAACATTCAGAAAAACAATATCTGCTCTAACTCATTAGTTATAATTTTCCTATCTGACTAAAGAACACTGTCCCTGATCTAAACTGAATTACTACAACAGAGCAAAGGCAGGCGTACACTTCTTAGTGAGTCGTGTTGGGTATCCACTGCACAGTGCATTTGCGAACAACTCGCAACTTGCTGGCAACTTTAACTGACAACATCTGACTTCAGTTGTCCTCAGCAGGCTCTTTTATAGACTAGCCTGTCATAACTGTTCCAGTTCTAATTTTCATTTCATATTTTGAAAATCAACCAGCAGTTGTTTACTAAAGTTCCTTCCTGTCTTTCAGCTTCTAACAGTAACACATAGCAACTGTCAACATTCTGATGGCATCATCTGCAGATCAGCTGAATAAGAGACAATTTGCTTTTAGAATCTTTCTTCACAAACATGCACAGTTAGAAATGTAAAAGGACACTCCAAGTCTTTAAAATGTTCTGTACAAACAGATTATAAATCAACATGTAAGAAATTATTTACAATATCATAGCTAGTCATGCTTGCGTATAATGCACAGGTTAGTCTGAAATTATTTACAAAACCACACCCAGACATGCTAGCACCAATAACTGTCTAATTTCTTCACATTTCTTCCCCCATGACTCAAGCACTGTTTTCAAGTGACCCTAGAAAACGATGCTTGAGAAAAATGGGTCTATCTGGGAATATCAACCCACTCTTGTCCTGGGCAATCCATTTGCATTGGAGCTTGTGATATGCCTTTTCGCAGTCTGTGGTCCACACTACCTTATCCGGTTTATTTTTTTGTAGTTGGGTCAGTAAGGGGTGCAGCCATTGCTCCACAACTGGGCATAAATTTTCCACAGTACCCCACTCTCCCAAGAAATGCTCTCACTTGCTTTTTAGTAACAGGAACTAGCCACAATTTAATAGCTTCCACTTTGACAGGTTCTGGCCTAATCTTACCACTCCCCACTCAGTGTGCTAAGTAAGTGCACTCTGCCATACCCATCTGACACTTAACTGGGTTTAATGGTTAACTCTGCCCTTTTAAACTGGTCTGCATATGCCCGCAGCATAGTCTTTAATCCTAGAGTTTCACCTCTCCACAAGACCATTAGTCTGAGGATGGTAGGAGGTGTTCTTTATATGTTTCATCCCACAGCAGTTCCACAAACAAGTCAACAGGTCTGACATGAAGTTTGCACCTTGGTCATTCGGCATCTCCCTTGGAAAACTTACCCCACTGAGAATTTCTAGCAAAGCATTTGCCACCTTTTCTATGTCAATATTACCTGCAAAAGGAATATTGGGTACCATAACTAGAAATGGCAGATGGCAGGCTCTAGGCTATTCCAACTACTGCACTACCTCACCTTCCAGCCCTCCCTTAGGAATCCAGTCTTAGCAAACCTTTGTTCCTGTATACAGATTTCCCTTTCCCTGAGCCTTTGGTACTTCCTTAGCTATCTCCCTCAAGCTTTGTAATGTAGGGTCTCCAAGTTGAGCCTGTCTAAACTCCATATTTGTGACCCACTCAAGCTCCCCATCTGTAAGAAGCCCAGTAACTACAGACAGCAGCTACCGACAGCTGTACCTCCCTGTCAGTCTGGGTGCAGTAACTCCCCTGCATCCTTGCAGTCACCATGTCCAAGGATGCATCAGTACCTACCAGCACCTGTGGCTCACTTTCAGACTTACTGCTACATTATAGCTCCTTCTGTGAAATAGCCACCACAACAGTCCCAGCTTCAGGTATAAAATCTCTCTGGGTCTTGCCCAAGCTACCGGACATACATGTCTGTCTCCAAGCCTGACTGAGTGTCACTGCAGGCACGCAAGGTACTGCATCATCAATAATTCTGTATCAGGGCATCTGCAGGAATAGCCTGCAGGAATAGCCTCAAACACACCTACCTGCTTGCTTCCTCTTCCACCCTCCCAGTCAAGATATACACTAGCCAAAGGTATTTGTAATGGGGTCTGTTATAAAGCTCTGACTGGAGTGGACTGTCCAAGCAAGTAGTGCTCTTTTCTAACCAATGCATGCCTCACAATGGTTATATTAGAAACTGTTTACCATCTACTAAGATAGGATATTAAGTTTGGTGATAGATTGGCACCCCTGTTTCCAAAAACTTACCACTGGCATTTTGTCTTCCCCACTTGCTGGCTCCCTCACCTTTTGTTTCACACCTTGCCTCGATGGACATTTGACTGCTGTGTGACCTCTCTTTTTACATTTGAAACATCTAATCCTTAACCATGTACTTGGATTAATAGTTTCTCTTGTTACTGGTGTACTGTGTTGGAGTGGTTTAGGCTGCCCACCATGAGATCCCTTATGTCCATGTGCAGCACTTGGTATCCCTTTCTTGTATATTGTTGCACTGCTTGCTAAGTAGAGATCCCGTTTTCTCCCCAATTCCTCTGCAGAGTCGCACTGTCTGTCTCCTAATCAGATTCCTATGTTGTTAGGCAAAGGTCTGCCAGTCCATCAAAAGTGGTGACCTGACACCCACTCGCCCATCTCTGAAAGTAAGTACATAAGTCCTCAATATAATCACATACACTTTCATCTGCCTTGAGTCTGTGTTCATGAAACTTTTTTCTGTAAGCTTCAGGTGTTAGTTTAAAACAATTTAAAAGAGAGTGTTTCACTTTGACTTAATTCAAACAATCTACATCAGACAGTTTTGACATGGCCTGAACAGCTTTACCATGGAGTAAGGGAGTCAGGAGCAGAACCCAGAGCTCACAGTCAACATCATGCTGTCTACATACCCTTTCCAATATATGAATAAATGTATCAGACTCCTCCCCATACATGTATTGCGGAAAAAAGCTTACTGACCTTTACAGCTTCTGGAGTCTGGTTATTCCCTTCCCCATTACCTCCATGACCCTCTTGAAGGGTAAGAAGCTCCATTTCATGCTGGCACTCACTCTCATTTTCCTTTGCTTCTAAGCATCTCCATGACTCTGCTGATTCCAGTTCAAAATGTCTGGCCTCCAGTCATTGGGCTTCCAGTTCATATTGATGCTGTTTCTCCTCATCCTGCAGTTGTTTTGCCTCTAGGCACAGTGTCTCTACAGTCTCCGGTCGTCTGGCCTCCAGTTCATATTAACTGCTCCTTCTCCGCCTTCAGTTCCAGTTTCCTTAACTCCAGATGGATTCTCAGGTCCTCTGAAGAAAATGTGGACTGCCCTCTGTCGGCAGGCTATGCATCCCCAGTACCAAACTGATATCCTCCAAATGGCTGGCCTGAGCTGAAGCTGCAACTAATGCTGAAGTCATTGCTTCATTAGGTTGGCATGCACCCAGTCCTCTGGCTTCACACGCCTTGGCCAACTGGTTCTTTGTTGGCGTACTGTAGTCTTCTGCTGATGTCTTTGCCTGCTGTCCCTGACTGACTAAAAATAAATAAAACTGTGGTGAAAGATTCTATTGTGGCTGTTGAGAGTACACACCTTAATGACCACTATCCACAGGTTACTAAAGTCCAATTAAAAATCCCACACTGCTGGCACCAATTAATGTGGCTTCTGGATAATATCTCACTGAACTGCCACCAAATAATGTCACATCTCCCCTATCCTGGGTCAGTAACTAAGAAGCTTCAGTCTTCAATACCGACTCCAGTGTGAGACTGTCACTTAAACAGGAGTAGTAATTCACTGTGTTCTCCTAAGAGCACAGCTGGAACATGCTTTATAGCCTGGGACTGGACTGCATGCTTCTCTTCACCCCAAATATAACTCCTTATTACACAATTCTTAGCAGTTTGTTCCAGTTTAAGACATCTGATACACTGACACTTAAGTAAATTGAATCTCACACATCCAAACACTTCTGGGAAAGCCTGACACAGAATTCCAGCTGTGCCCCTTCCCCAAAATAATATGGTATTGTTGCCACGAACCAGAATGTCTTCATCCTCCTTTAAAGGGGTGTCCAATTATGAACGTTAGATATTAAAACAAATAGTAGCAAATGACCTAAGCAACCAGCCTTTCAGACTGACCTGAGAAGTTATCAAGACAAGTATAAGCATTCTCAAATCACTAAACAAAAACACGGACTGTCAAACCACAATGCAAGTAAATAAAAATATTTAATATTGGGGAAAATTATTAAAAATGTAAAACAGTAATTCCCATTAAACAAACAACTCAATCACCAGGAAAATGAAATTAATACTGTAGGATAGAAGTCTAACATTCAGTAAAAACTCTGATGTAACTGATTAGTTATACTTTTTCTATCTGATTCAAGAATACTGTTCCTGATCTAAAACTAAATTACTACAACAAAACAAACACAAGCTTACAGTTGTTGGTCAGTCCTTTTGGATATCCACTGCACAGTACATCTGTGAACAACTCACAACTGGCAACTGGCAACTTCTGACTTCATTTGTCTTCAGCAGGCTCTTTTATAGAGTAGCCTGTCATAACTGTTCCAGTTCTAATTTTCATGTCATATTTTTGAAAATCAGTCAACAGCTGTTTACTAAAATTCCTTCCTGTCTTTCAGGTTCTGACAGTAACACATAGCTACTGTCAACATTCCCGTGACATCATCTGCAAACATTCTGTACAAATAGTTTATACATGTAAGAACTTATTTCCAATGTCATAGCTAGTCATGCTGACATGACATATAATACATGCATTAATCTGAAATTATGTACAAAACCTCAACCAGATGTGCTAGCACAAATAGCAATGGCTGATTTCTTTACAGTATCTTGCAAAAATTAATTCATGTAAAGTACATAGTCCTTTTTCAAAATTACCAGCTCCCCACCCTTATCTGCATGCTTAATAACAGCATCGGCATTATTCTGCAGAGCTTCATATTCATCAGTGGATAAATTATATAATTTAGCATTATCACAGTTTGCATACAACTCTCATAGTTATCGTTCCCAAGCATTGTGAAAAGCAATGATGACGGGATGACTATTGAGTATAAAAATACTAGACTTCTTGCACATCTGAGTTTGAGTAGAAGCCGTGTTTCTAAAAATCAACTTTAATTTCAGATTTCTTACAAATATTTTTAAATCTATCAATGATTCCTCTACTGTATTGGTGTTTGCAGGAACAAACTTAAGCCCCCTGTTTAATAAAGATACATCGGCAGTATTTAAGCCGATGTAGACAGAGTGTCTATTTATTAGGGATGGTTCAATGACCTGCTACGTGTTTCTGGTTCTTTGTAAGTTCTTGTAGCTTTTCCTTCTCCTTTTCTTTCTGTTTGTTCTTGGGGATGGTGTAGATGTCGATGTTCATCCCCTCGCACTGACGCCAGGAAAGAAAGTTATTTACAACCGACGCCAGACCTAGCTGTACTTTTCTCCAGTAGAATTGGTAATACAGGTGCCAAAAATCCTCAGATACTGGAACATTTCGACTTACAGCTGCCACATAAGAGATTTTTGTACTATTATTGAGTAAGGTGGAAGTTAAATCCACAACAGATGGCCATACAGAACTACGAGACTTAGCATTTAATGGAGTAGAATTAGTATGGTCATTGGATGTAGTGGTTGCATCCAGTAGTGTAATCACATCTAGTGTATACATAGATTCTCGTTGTTCTGGTCTGTTGGGTCTGTCTTTGATTCTTTTCTCTTTGGGCCAGGAGATTATATTTCCTGTTTTAAAGTAATTTATGTCTCTTAGTAACTTGCACCTTTTAACAGTTTCCAATTGGCACTTGTAACCATGCAGTCTATCCAGCATTTAATAATTTAATAAACAAGGTCTTTAAAGCATGGCATGGCTAAAAGTTCATTCTCCATATTAGAATTTTTTTTCCTGCAGTTCATTCTTGGTTTTGTGAAAAATAGATTCATTAGATCCATGTACTCAGCGCCCAACTTTAAATTTCATCTCCTGCTATCTTTTCGAAACTCAGGATAAGTGTTTCCAAACAAGAGCATTTTCAAGATTCCCAGCCCTTGTGGAACAATGCATAGTTCAAGATAAGCAGAGAAGCTCAGGCATTGCCATTGAAGCCATTTAAAGACTTGAACCTTTTTTTCTAAGGCATCAATTAATGTAGAAACGGCACTTAATGATAGTTCAGCAGTTCCCAGAGGTTTAGAGGAATTAATCCCAATATTCCGAAGCAGGGAATTGGACTGTATAACCAGTAAATCACTCAAGGCACGTTTCTAATTCTGCAGGGCAGTAGTGTCAGTAATATGCTGCCACATTGAATTCTTAATTCAAATCAGATGGCGCCTGAAATAGATCCAAATACAGTCAGACACAAAAATACAGCAAACTGGATCAATACAATGGTAGCCCAAGTCACAGTTATAAAAGCAATAAAACTTTAAAAAAAAAAATACCAGACTTAGAGACACTCTAAGTATTAGTAATCACAATTTATTGAACCACAAAGCTTTCAGGTGTACCCTTCTTCAGTGTGAAAGCATTCGTAATAAACTGATTTAATTAAATACTAAAACTCAAAGTTTTATTGTTTTTATAACCTTGATTTGGACTACCTTTGTATTGATCCAGATGTTCATGTTTCACTGTTGCAGTCATCACACTTGGGTTGTCTGCCTGCAGGTAGTCCTCATTTGACCCAAATACCAGACTCTTGGGATTTCTGCGTCTGATGCGGTTGCCTCTTCCATGACATCAGGAGTATAAAACATGCAGCAGACGCCATTACATCAGCTTTTCTTGCCGCGGGGGAGCCCGAAGCAGAAGCAATTCGCAAGTGCCGGTCAGCCGCTACCTGAAATTTTCATTTTTCGAGTTTCAAACCTGAAGTCTTCTAAAGCTATGTACCCCGTTAGGGATTCTTTTTTCTTGCTCTAACCAATGCCAGAAAAAGTTAACAATTGTCTTGCCTGTGGAAAGCAAATACCTCACAGAGATTTTCATTCTTACCGTGTCACCTGTTTAGGCCCAGACCACGATGTTCCTCACTGTCGGCTTTGTGCCTTGTTTAATGCATGAACTATTCGCCGACCTTCTGATGTTCATATTAAACCAACTACTTCATTTCTGACTAAAGCAGCCGAGTTTCTCAGGCCCAGAGGTCACACTACGCCTAGAAAACCCATGGCCAAAGTGCCTGCTCAAGCTTCCGTGCCACAGAAACAAATGCTTAGAATGGCTGAAGACCTTATAACTCTAATTAGGGGAAGCCAGCCTTCCCCCTCTAAAAGACAAAGAATTGATTTCCCTTCTGATTCAACAGGCAATGAGTCCGATGACTGTGATCCCTCTGATTACCAGGACATACCCTTATCTACCTATGAGGATTCAGATGCAGAGGATTCCATTCCCTCTGCCTCCCCTCCAGAGGACTTTTCTTTTGGTGAAGCCTTGCATACCTTAGAGCATTTCTGCTGGGAATGCCAGGACTACCCACAGTCCAAAAAGAGACTCTGAGAATTTTTAGACTTACCTCAGCACAGGCCTCTAGCTATACCCGCTGTCCTGGATATTGTAGATGATGTTTTCATGGAATCAAGTCTTATTCCTGATACTTTACCACCAGCTCCTAGAAAGCCTGACAGATACTACAGGGTATCTGACTCTCTCAAATTTCTCTTTAAGAATCCCACTGTGGATCCAGAGACAATTTCTCAGGGACCTAAAGGTATTAAGGCTACTACAGTCAAAAATCCCTACCCCTTTGGACAGGGATTCTAGGGCTTTAGACAGATGGGGCAAGAAGGTATATACCTCTGTAACTCTTGCCATCAGGTCTTTAAATTGCTAGTTTCACATGTACCAGCAGCATATTATGGAACTAATTAAACAAAAAATGTTGTTGCTTCCAGATTTTGCAGAAGGTAAAGATTTACAATGCGTTCTGTAAACCAAGTTAGTAAACCTACTTTGCAGTGTGGTTTTGATGCCTTAGAAGCATCTTGCAGAGCTGCTGTCACTGGGTCTGTACTGAGAAGCCTGGCTGAAGGAACAAATCTTCCCAGACCATGTCAGAGCAAAATTACAAGATGCTCCATTAAACCAGGAATGTTTGTTTGGCACAAAAGCAGCAGAGGTTCTTAAAAAGATGGAGGAAAAAGCTAAATCTATGCAAACTGTTAAAGATTTCTTACAGGTACAGCCACCTAGATTCAGTAGGCATTGGCCTTCAAAAAACTGGTCCTTTTCAGTCCCTACCAGGTCTTCTCAGCCCAAACCCCGGAGCAACAGACCACCAAGGCTAAAGTCTCTGGGTATGCAGAGATCAAAACAATGGAGTGCTCCTCCTTCAAAAACCAGGAGTGTTAAGTCACCCCCTTATGGAAAAAATTCACAATGACGTGTCTATCATCCTTCCCAGCCCTGCCCAAGTACTTGCACTCCTAGGAGGAAAACTCGACCTGCGTGCAAAAAACTGGATGTCTATTACCCAGGACTGATTGGTCCTAAACATTGTGTCCTAGGGATACAGATTCTACTTCCACTCACTGCCAACCCCAAGGGGTTGCCACACCTTCCTCCAAACCAGTGGGCAGTGGCTCAAAAGCAAGTACTTTCTCTTCTCAGTATCAGGGCTATTCAACCTGTTCCAATAGAGCAAAGAGAACTGGGTTTCTACTCCAGACTGTTCCTGGTGCCCAGAAAAGAGGGCTCTTGGCATCCTATCCTGGACC
The DNA here is from genome assembly GCF_019279795.1 of Protopterus annectens. Taxonomy (NCBI): domain Eukaryota; kingdom Metazoa; phylum Chordata; order Ceratodontiformes; family Protopteridae; genus Protopterus; species Protopterus annectens. The sequence goes on along the minus strand of NC_056751.1, from coordinate 115,974,065 downwards.
TTTCCATTCTCAACACCTTCCTGGTGGTCCCAAAATTCAAAATGCTTACACTACAACAGCTGCTTCCTATGTTAGCCAAGGACTCTTGGCTAGTCACCCTAGATCTAAGCTTATCTGCACATCCCCATAAGGGAATCTTGCAGGAAATATCTACGTTTCAGGGTAGACTCTATGCACTATCAGTTTTCTGCACTTCCCTTTGGCTTATCTACTGCGCCCAGGGTATTCAGAAAGTGCCTGGCTCTAGCCATTGCATCCTGCAGGCAGAGAAATATTCAAATTTATCCATACTTGGACGATTGCCTGGTTCAGGCGGACAGTCAGGAATTGCTACTTCAGCACTGGCATTTGTAAAAAGACTTTTAACTTCTCTAGGGTACACCATCAATGAAAAGAAATCACATCTGGTGTCCAGCCAAAAGATTGTATTCCTGGGAGCAAGCTTGAACACATCTTCCCAGATGGCATTCCTTACTCCAGAAAAGCAGGTTTATTTGACAAACTATTTCAAACTAATGGCCACCAGAACCCAGCTATCTGCAAGAAAAATACTGCAAGCCCTAGGGTTCATGGCCTCATGCATTCTACTAATTCCATATACACGACTGCATATGAGGAAACTTTAGTGGTACTTAAGTCTCTGGTGCCAACATTCTCAGGACCTGGAAACAATTATTCCTATCATTCCTTGTCTAAGGGCAAAGTTCCTTTGGTGGGTAGAGGCTTGCAACCACAACAAGGGACTCCCTTTTACTCAACCCCTCACCACCCAAACCCTGACAACAGACACATCCGACTATGCATGGGTGGCTCACATAGCTGGCAAATGCATTCAAGACCAGTGGAGCCCAGGACAAATTCACCTACATATCAATCAAAAAGAAATGTTAGCTGTGCAGAATGCTCTGACAGACTTCAAATACCTTATCCTTCCACAACACCACAGTTATGTGGTACATAAACAGGCAGGGGGGAACTCATTCCTACCCACTCTGCAGATTAGCCATGGCCCTGTGGAACACAGCCTTGAGCAACCAAGTGCACCTGCAAGCTCAGTTCCTGCCAGGCAAACAAAATTCACTGGCAGACGACTTAAGCAGAAATCTACTGGACCCACACGAGTGGAAACTGGAACCCAACTCATTCAAACTTCTAACCCACAGGTGGGGGACACCAGAGGTGGACCTGTTTGCCTCCACCAAAACCATCAATTGAACAAATTTTGCACCAGAAATCCCCACAGCCAAGCATGGAAAGTGGATGCCCTATCCTTTACATGGGAAAACCTCTCAATTTATGCCTTCCCCCTCTGCCCCTCCTCTCAAAAGTACTAGTCAAAATCAAATGGGACAAACCAAGGAGAATCCTTATTGCACCAGACTGGCCCCGCCAGCACTAGTACCCACTCCTACGCAGCAGTGCCACCCTGGCACCTACATCAGACCCCCTCCCTGCTGTCCCAGCAGGAGGGACAGATTTTGCTTCCTCAGCTGCAAACCCTGAACCTTGCAGTCTGGCTTATTCCCTGAATACACCACCAGCACCCCCCCGCAAACAGGTGCTGGATGTCATCCTTGAAGCCAGAAGGCCTAGTACTAGGAAATCCTGTTCAGAAAAATGGAAAAGCTACTGTTCTTGGAGCCTGTCTCAAGGAAGGGACACAGCCATGCTCACCTTTCCTCAAATCCTAGATTACCTAGTAGAACTGCTCCACAAAGGCCTGTCCTTCTCTTCTATTAAGATGCATGCCTCAGCCATCTCAGCTCATTATAATAATGTGCCACCTCTCTTTTCCCAGCCTCTGGTCAAATGGTTCTTGAGAGGAGCTATCAATTTAAGACCCCAGAGGAGAGCTCCCACCCTTGCCTGGGACCTTCTCTTTGTACTAGAGAAGCTCACACTTCCCCTTTTTGAGCCTGCTGCTACAGCACAGTTAAAATTCTTCTCTTGGAAAACAGCCTTACTTCTAGCCATCACTTCAGCAAGAAGAGTGTGTGAGTTACAGGCACTAATGGCTGTTGAACCCTTCATTATTTTCCATGCTGACAGGGTTTCCCGCAGTACTAACCCATGCTTTATGCCCAAGGTGGTATCCAGTGTGGCTGTAAACCAATCCATCCATTTACCAACCTTTTTCCCTAATCCTCAGACTAAAGGGGAAAGGATCCTGCACTCCTTGGACATACACAGACAACTCTGTTTCTACCTTGACAGGACTAAGCCTTTCAGAAAATCTGACCAGCTGCTAGTTTGCTTTGCTACAGGGGCAGAAGGCAAGGCCATTTCAAAGCAAACCATTTCCAAATGGATAGCACACTGCATCCATTTCTGCTACAAACACCATGGAAAACCTACCCCACAGGGGATCAGAACTCATTCCACTAGGGCTACCTCGACCTCTACAGCATTTCTCAGGGGAGTCCCTACCATGGACATCTTGGAAGTTACAACCTGGAGTTCTGTACACACCCTCGCCAAGCATTACCACTTGCCTGTCTTTTCGAAATCCAGAGCTGGATTTGCCACAGCAGTCTTACATGGCCTGCTAGCCAGCCCTACTATTACGTGACTGCCTCTACCCTTCCTCCGCTTTGGGAATCAACCCAAGTGTGATGACTGCAACAGTGAAACACCATGAACATAGTACAGTTACCATAAATGTAGATGTTCGAGTGTATTCACTGTTGCAGTCCTGGTTACCCTCCCTCCAGCCCCCCTGACTTTTCTGTGTTTTCTACCTATCCTTTTTTTGGACATATCTTATGGCTATGGTATTTACGTTTTGCTGGAGGTGTTCCACACCATGTAATTGCTTCCTATTTTGGGGGCTCCTGACATCTGGGGCAAAAAAAAAACTGATGTAATGGTGTTGGCTGCATGTTTTATAACCCTGGCAACCTGATGTCATGGAAGAGGTGACTGCATCCGATGCAGAAATCCAAAGACACTGGTATTCGGGCCGACTGAGGGCTACCTACAGGCAGATAACCCAAGTGTGATGACTGCAACAGTGAATACACTCAAACATCTACATTTATGGTAAGTGTACACAACTGTACTTTTGCTGTGTTTTTAGAAATCCTGTTACAGAGCCAGATAGTATCCCTGCAATCTGCTAAGGGTCTTGGACTTGTTCCACAATGCAGTATATTCCCCCACCCAGTCAAGACCAATAATAGGCAGGTTGATTATTAGCTGTCAGCAGTTGCTTGCTATAACCAAAGACAGTCAACCTGTCAGAATGGTGTCCTCTATTTAAGACATCCAGGCTGACCTGTCTGTCTGTCCTTCATTCTTATACCTCATGTTAGTAAAGCCTTTTCTTTACCCTTCAGACTCAAAGAATTTTAAATACCAGTGCTAGGAAAGAGTTTCATGTTTCTGTAACTTCAAAGAGAAGCAATCCATAACCTGCAAACCATTATATGCAAGCCGTCCTATTCAGTCACTCTCAAAACAAACTTTTCTCAAATGCCAAGGTTCTCAGCAGCATTTTTAAACAAGTCCTGTTAGTTTCTAGTCTTAGATGCCCGCCAAAGTGAAGGTGATCATCTTTTACTTACTTTGGATGTAAATCAGCAATTACAATGCTGTGCTGTCCAGGAAACAGATTTTTTTTTGTTTCCTCTAAAAATGAAAAGGCCAGCATGTTAGTAAGCAAATCCTGTTAGTGTGTTTGGCCCACTCTGTTGCCTTTGGCCATAACTACACCAAACCCTTACAGGACACTTGTACTGCATATTCCACTTGAAAGGAATCTGCTTCTGGAGTTAAGTGTTTCTGCACAAAATGGTTTGGAAACAGGCACACAGCCTGCTTTTCTTACCTTCACTAAATACTACTTTCAGGAGAGACAGTGTAGAGGCATTCTGTAACTCTCCGCCTTTCAGAAACCAAATACTGTTTAGAATTCTACACTGGTGTTATGATTTACTGCTACAGTGACCCTTCCAAAAGAAAATATTTACAGCTATGTAAGGTAGTCACAGTAACACTGGGTCTTTGAGTGAAATTCATTACAGCCTAGAGTCACCTTCAGGTGCTTCTGTATTTACATCCTTTCTGATGCCTCTAAGCATCTAATATAATCTGTTCATATTTGCATCAGTAGTTCCAAAAAACATGCTACATACAAGCTACTGAAAGATTTCATCTTAAAATTTATATGATGGGGACTGTACAACTGCACTGATAGTTCATCTCTTTGTGCTGATATATATTAATAGTTCATAAAATATGTTTATATTTTCATATTTCTCTAAATATCTCAACAACCAAATAATACAACCAGAACTATTTAGCCTTCTATGAAAGCGCACAGCTGGACGATGTGTGCCTTTAGTGGTTATAGAGATATTGTAAATTATTTATAAAATTAATATTTTCTATGTTTATTAGGACTATAAAATCTAGTTTAAGACCTAGAACCTAACGAATAGTACCACTGTAAAGATTTGTTTGTGCTGCACAATTTACTGTTTACATTTCCTTAGTATCCCTTGTTTCCAGAAATACAGCCATTTGTTTGAAACATGAGGACATAACTTAATTGTGTCAGAAAGCTCAGGATACAGTCACTGTAAGTTAGAGTGCAAACCTCCACAGCTCAACTGGAATGAAGGAATTAATAGTGGTTTCCCTCCACACACACACACACATAATTCCACCCTTCTTCCTGTATAGACATATATACACACACACACTCACACACACACACACACACACACATACACAATGTGTGTGTGTCTCAGTATGTGTATGTATGTATGTATATATATATATATATATATATATATATATATATATATATATATATATATATATATATATATATATCACACACACACACCTTCTTCTTCTTTCCTGTATAGACATTTTATATATATATATATATATATATATATATATATATTTATGTATACATATACACACACAGACACACACAGACACATAATCTGTGTATATACATATATAATATATATACATCTATATCATATATATATATATATATATATGCCTGTTTGACAACTGACCTGACCCCCCAATTTGACTGAAGCTCATTTGGAAAAAATTGACAACTGACTGACAACTAGTATTAGCAAGAATGGAATATGCCCCCCCCCCCACGTAGTGTATTCCTGGAGTTGGAATATATATAGGTAGGTGGGGGTACATATGATATTGTTAACTTTGATGTAATATTGCTTAGTAAAAGAAGTGCCCCCACAGCCCCCTACCTATATTCTCTACCTCCAGGGTCGCACTCAGTGGGAGAGGGGGCATATATATATATATATATATATATATATATATATGTATATATATATATATATATATATATATATATATATATGTGTGTATATATATATATAAAATGTTGTTAGGGTATTTGTTATGACAGTTAATTTTGATGTAAATTCTGTATTGTTGCATTCTGTACCAGGATTTGTCTTCCACAAGCACATGTCTTACAAGACTTCTAGGATCAAATGCATATCACTGTATACATGTTGTGGAGGGAGGTTTGGAGCAGCTGTTTATGGATTTAGTTCACATTGTCGACTGTTCAAAGCTAAATATTGAGTAGAAAGTATTAAAACTTCAGAACATTGACTGTAGGTAAGTGAAGGTTGATCATTTTTACGTAAGATTGCTGTGTATTGGGGATCAGTAAATTTGCCCTGTTTCCACTGTAATGCAGTCTCTGAGTTGGAAAATATAATGGGTATTGCGGTGTAAAAAAAGACACTGCTTCTTTATGTGGTTTTCAACATTCTAAGGTTCGATACTTTCAACTCTGTGTTTAGCCTGTCAATCTTCTGAACCATCAGTAATGTGAACTAGTCCCCTGTGTATGTAGTCATAGGCATGACACAGGAATTGGTCCTTGCAGAGAAAAACTGCTTAGAAAATCCAGCTGAGATGCAATAAAAGAAGTTTGGTAAGTCCAAATGTTTTGCAATAAAGTGACTTCCATGTCCTCAAAGGTGTACTGTCTTACACAGTCGTACTAAAAGTGTGGTTTGTTGCAGTAAACAAGACCAGTAAATTTATCTTCTCATTTTCAGCAATGCAATTGGTCCACTAGTGGCACTGTGGCTCATTTATGAACAAGGTGGCGTAATGCAGAACTCTCCAACACCAGTGTGGCTGCTTTTTTATGGAGGTGTTGGTATCTGTGCTGGTCTCTGGGTATGGGGAAGGAGAGTTATCCAGACTATGGGTAAAGACCTTACACCAATTACTCCTTCAAGGTGAGTGTGAAATCTAGACTTTTGTTGTATGTTTTCATTTCACTAACAGACAATCAGTGCTCTGCTTTGTCATAACTCCATTAACATATAGCTAGCAAATGCTCTGCCTGTTTTTAAACTAACATTTGCTAATGACGCAAGTGTTGATTGTTTGACATGCAAGAGCCTTGGGTTGAAAGCAGATATTTGATAGCTGGAATTGGCAGCACTTAGACCTGTAGTATTTTAGCTAAAATATTTTACCTAGTTTGTTTGGATGTGTCAGGAGAATTTGAGATCACAGTCAGAGATTACATGTAATAGACCTAAATTTTATCCTGGTACCTAGAATTCAAGCCCAAGTCTTTCAAACAGTTTTAAGTCTCTTGTGCACTGAATGAAAGATTAATTGGGGAGGGAATGGCCTATTCTTGCTCTTTTAGAAGTTGAACTGTTTGCTTCCCTTCTGCCTTTGGATTATTTCTTATTCTTTATTTAGCTCATTTCTCTCTAGATGCTTGTGTTCAGTTTCTGGTGAAATAGACATAATTGTAACACTGGTCAAAATTAAAAATGTTGTTGAAGCCTGTTTGTTTAATACCTGGACTCCAGCATTCAGTTGTCAAACAAAGGCTAGAATTATTGATTGGTAGTCGGATAACTTGTAGCAGTTAGAGTTGCATGGAGACTGGTATTTGCACTCTGACTTTATCCTTTGGCCACCAGGAAGGAAGGTGAACATTACAAGTCCTGTTTGAGTGGATAAAGCAGACTAAGAGCTCCTTTGAGGTGAGACGATACAGCCCAATATACCTAATCCCCCATCCCATCATCCATCCTTGTTTTAAATGTAGTCACGTTTTGTAGCAGTTTTATTTTCAGTAGGCAATTTGTACCATCTTCTGCCTGCTGTAATTTAAATAATTTCTCCCCTTTTAATATGTTAGTCATAAGAATATGCACTTAAAAATTATTTCTGGTACTCATTTTTTTCTCCTTTGTACTAAGCACTATACCATGGTATTCACATTTAAGTTGTCTTTCAGTTATGTATAAACCAAATCAAGTAATTTCTGTACAAACAGTAATGTACTGAAAACAGTTTTAAACTTCCTTATTCTATTTTTGTAACCTATCCACTTCACTGACTAGCTGTAAAATATCTTTGTACATGCTGCAGTTTCTTTATAATCCATTGTGCTGTAACCACAAATGTCAGCGTCATATTCAGTTGTAGCACTTGCAAAGCTTTTATATAACGGTAGTAAAACAGCTCCATAGATGAGGGCTAACGTCCACTCAGGCCCTTATATGCCTAGATGTGCAATTCAAGTGTGAGACACATTTGATTTACATAGGGGTGATTGCTAACTGCCTCTGTCCATCGGAGACATAGTTGCCAGGTCAAGGGTGAATTTCTAATTACCCATCCATCGGTTCAAGTTGCACTTAAATAGGGATAGGAAGGAACTCTGCTTCACATAGATGGGGAGCCTGTTCCAGAGAATGGGAATTATCCAAGAAACATATCGGTCTCTTCAACTTGTCCTATTTAAGTTGCAAACATAATTTAGGTTTTTCAAATCTAGTAGTTCTAATGCTGTTTGTTTTACGGATGTGCAGAAGGTTTATCCAAACAGGATCCAGAAATGCCTTGTAAGTCAGGCAAAGATCACCTTTCGGAAGTCTGTATGATACTAAGTAAACATTGCTTATAAGTTGAGCAACACAGAAGGATTTTCTTACTACCTTGGACACACATTGGTGGAAGACTATGTTTACTATCTAGATGAGTTCAGAGATCCCTGAGTAATGAATCAGCTTTTAGCAGTGTTTTATTGATGATGTAGTTACCTGGGGTGGCAGACTTCTAAAAAGGTAATATAATGCATTTCTTGATTTTGATATTTAGTTTTAAGCCTTGGCTTTGGCACCAAGTGTTTGTGTTGGACCTTCCTGAAGGGTGTTCTCATCTTGATGGTATTCAGTGACTGTTCTCAGTTTACAATCATCTGCGAACTTGGTTAGCCAGAGATCTTTGACATTAGCTTTGACATCCAAGAAGTACATGCCAAAGAGAAGTGAGCCTAGCTCAGAGCCCTTGGCGACCCACTGGTGACCAGCCCCTCTGGAGGTGGCCTTGTTGATTCTGACCATTTGGATCTTAGCTGGATTGCTAGCTGGCTCACTGAGTATTATAAAGGGGTTTATACCTAGTTCCATAAGTTTGTTGATAATACCAGAGTTGGGGGTATTTTTTCAAATGCTTTAGCCAAATCTAGGTAGGCTGTATGCTTTAGTGACCTTTTCAAGGAAGTCCACCAGATTCAGAAGACATGACCTTCCATTGACAAAGCCAAACTAAGATGAATCCAGTGTCTGGAGGTCTCCTGTGTCCTTGTTGATAATTTCCTGGCAGACTAGTCAGATGAAATGGTCTGTAGTTTCAAGACCCTGTTGAAAGTCCCTCCCTTATGAAAGGGGATGACTCTTGCAGTCCTCCATTCATGTGGCACAAAGCCTGTTATAAGACTGTAGTTAAAATAATGACTCTAGGGGTCTTAAGTCATAATGTTAAGTTGTCCAGTCTAGCCTTTGTTCTTGCTGGAAGGGTGCAGAGCCAATCCTCGGCTCCGACTCTGCCACCTACTATAGCTTGAGAGCTCTTTACTGGCTTGAGGCTACCCCTTATCCCAGAATGCCCAGCACCAGATACCCAGATCTCGTTTCCCGCTTTAGCTGCGAGGTTGTGATCAGTACTGGCTCAAGCTTATTATAATTTTTTGTCTCTCTTAAACTCAAATATCGTGCTTAAAATTTGATATATTTCTTCTTTGGTAGTAGTTTGTAAGTTTCTTTTACTGTAAACCCCCCTTATCCCTTCCTTCTGCTTTACTTTTGTGCTGTGTTGGCCATTGCCCCTTAGTCACTAGGCCTTCTGTTATTCCCTGAACTTGTTTAACTTAGAGAGTCCCCCCCCCCCTTAAGGACAGCCATTTAAGTTAGAGGCTGTCCTTTAAGGTCTTTATTAATTGTATAGTTTTTCTATTGTAGTTTGACTTTTACTAAAATGTCTAAGGAAGTTAAAACCTCTGGTTTTAAAAAGTGTGACTCATGCTGTCAGAAGATGTCTCTGACAGATGGGCACACTAGTTGTGTTTATTGCTTGGGGGCTCTGCACCTGCAGGACTCTTGTGCTAATTGTCATGCCTTTAGTCCAAGGGTCTGCAGGAGTGGAAAAACAAGCTTATCCTATGTGGATTATTAAAACAGGATTCTCCGGCTAAAGCATCTCAGCCAGTGAAACCTTTGAAACCAGTCAAGCCATTGGCTGCATGTTCGGAACCGACCTGTGAGCTTGACAAACCGACAAGACTACCCCTCCGTCAGCTCCAACTGTTACTTCAGAGCCATCTCGGAGCCACAAAAGAGTTGGGTCTCCTCCTTTGGAGCCAATTTGCTCGGTGCCACAATCACCATTACTTCAAAGCAAGTCCAGTCATCGCTCATCTTCCCACGGCTTTTGATCCTTGAGGTTATCGGATCAGGATGTGGCGAGAGTGGTCAGTAGGTTGCTTAAGTCACAGGCTCTTGCTAAAATGCTTTTGAGCCCACCTCAACAGGCTTCCATCCACTTCGATTTTGATTCCTCCTTCAACTGTACTTAGTTCGTAGCCAGAGTCCATGGACGGTCCGATAGTGGTTCCTTCGGCTCCGATGACATCATCATCAGCTCCGACTTTAGATCCGATTACCTCGATTCTTCCTCCCATTGAGGTATCTGGGTGCCAAAGCTCTCTCGGCTCTGAGGGGTGAAGTGGCATTGGACCCTTGTCCGACCCTGCTCTCCCTCTCGGAGCATCGGCTCAGTTGAGCTCAGCTCCCACATCGGCCTCAGAGCCGTCGCCATCTGCACAGGCTGGTATTCCTGTCTCTTCGGAGCTGGAGCCTTCCTTGTGTCGAGACCGTGATGCTTTCGAGGTCATGCAGAGTGCGCTGTCCCCACAGACGGCTCCACTATCGGTTCCATCTGCTCCATCCCCCTTGGTGCCTGTGACATTTGTTCCTCCTCCAGCCCCAAAGTAGGGAGCCTATGCCCCAGGACACCCTATTGGGTTAACCCTCTTCTTCCGAAGCCTCCCCAGAGCATTCTGAGCAGGATCCCTGGAAGAAAAAGTGCAAGAGGAAGCACCTAGATTCCCCTGAGTCTGTCACCTCAGATAACAGACCTGGATGAATCGGAGGGTTCCCCAAGGTCCCCCTCTGAAGATGTTTCCTTTTCAAACATTCTTGAGATTCTCAGGCAGAGGCATAGCTGGACTTCCCTAGCCCCCTCCGAGGACAAGTCTGTATACCTGAACACATTTGGTTCCCGACCTTCCACCTCCTGAGTGTCTCCGCATTTTGATCCACTCATGTCTGTAGTGTCTTGAAAGGCTTGGTCAGCTCCAGATTCCATGGAACCTGTCCCGAGGAGGCGTAATAAATTCATCACAGCTCTCGAAGACAAACAATTCGCAACTAAAGGTGTCCCGGTTGATGCCATGGTGGTAGCAGCAGCCACAAAGAGAGAGAGTTGGCTGAAACCTCCTCATCTGTCTATCCACTGAATAAAGACTCTTGTATGATGGACAGATATGGGAAGCGAATGTTTTCATCAGAGACCTTCTCCCGTAGTTCCCTGAACTATCTTTCCCATTTTACTAGGCTTCAGAGGGATCTCCTAAAAAGCTTGGAGATACCCTACAAGATCCCACAGCTGAGAGAGCTTCAGCCAAGGTAGCTACTCAGCTTGCGACTCTTAATTCAGTAGTCAACTCCTCCATGAGGCTTATTTCATACACAGCCGATGGAGCGAGTAGAGCTGCAGGAACAGGAGTAGCTCTTAGGAGACATTCTTGGCTGTGGCTGTGTCAGTTTGTGGAACCTTTCAGAGCATCCTTCACCAATACCCCCTTTGATGGCTCCTCTCTCTTTGGGCCGCAGGTGGAAGACATGCTTACGAGGTGCCAGCAGGAAGGCAAGATGCTCTCTGATGTACTGTACCCAAAAGGTCAGAAGGGTGGAAAGATGTCATTTCAAATATCCCAGGAACCCTTGCCTGATGCACATGGTGAATTTTCCTCCAGAGGCAGAGGGGGAAATAATAACAATGGCAGATGCTGCTCTTGTGGCAGAGGGGGTCCTCAAAATCTGGGTGACAGAGAGATGTTCTCTTCCAAACCCTATCAACATCCCTGAAGGGATGCACAACTGTTCAACTCTGGAGACAGTCGGGGAAGTGTTTCATTGTACCCAACCGCCTGGCAAAATATTACAAAAGACAAATGGGTACTAGCCATTATATCCAGAGGTTACAAGATTCCCTTTCATCAGCCCCCTTTTGTTTAAAAAAAAAATCCATCCCAGATGTTCCACCCAATCTAAGGGATCAGGCAGTCACAGAAGTTTCAAGACTGCTAGAAAAAAGAGCCATCCAGGAAGTCCCCACAGACCAAGTAGTATCCAGAACTTACTCGAGATTCTTTTTAGTGCCCAAAATGCAGGGGACTGGCGACCAATTCTTAATCTCAGCAGGTTAAACAAATCTGTACAAAAAGAAAAGTTCTGGATGTTAACTCTGCAGTCCATTCTCCCCTTTCTGGGTTAGGACAATTGCATGTGCTCCATAGATCTTCAGGATGCGTACTATCATATAAAAATGGACAGATGGTCCAGGAGATTTCTACACTTCCAGCTAAGGGCCAGTCATTACCAATTCAGAGCCTCTGCCCTTTGGTCTCACCACAGCCCCCAGTGTGTTCACCAAATGCATGACAGTAGTCACGGCTCACCTGAGATGTCAAGGATTCCAGGTGTTTCCTTATCTGGACGACTGGCTCCTCACTGCTACCACCAGGCAACAACTTATAGAAGCACAAGATTACACCATCACATCCTGTGCTCAACTGGGCATCACAATAAACTTCGAAAATCTGCCTTGTTGCCCTGTCAATCTATTGCATACGTAGGAGCAGAGCTAAACACAAGAGAAATGATTGTAAAATTGCCTCAGGAAAGAGTTTCCATTATTTGAAAACGGGTGTCACGTCTCCTGAGAGCAAACAAATTCAAGTCAAATATGTTCTTTAAGTTCTAGGGTCCATGGCTGCAGCCATTCTTCTAGTCCCCTTAGCACGCTTTCACATGAGAATCCTTCAATGGCTTCTTTTCACACAATGGTCCTTCCAGGAATTACCTATGTGTCATGATGCTAATTATGGAATCTTGCAAAAGACACCTTTCCTGGTTAATGGTCTCCCCACTAGTTTCTCAGGGCAGACCTTTCATGGAACCCCATCTGGTCACCACAGTGACCACGGACGCTTCCCTGATAGGGTGAGGGGGGCATTATCTAGGGAAGACGGTCCAAGGCACTTGGCAACCTCACGAGTACCACTCGCACATCAACGTCCTGGAGATGAGAGCGGTGCTCCTAGCATTGCAAGCTCTTCAAGACTCTCTCCCTGCCGGGACTGTTGCAATACAGACGGGACAATATGACAGTGGTTTGGGTACATCAACAAACGGGGCGGAACCAGGTCTTACCCCTTGCGCCAAGAGGCCCTCAGATTGTGGCAATGGGTGATTTCCTCCCAACGTTTTCTGATAGCAGTACATATCCCTGGGACATCCAACTTAATAGTGGACAGGCTCAGCAGGGCTATCCTCATGCTTCATGAGTGGTGTCTGAAACAGGAAGTTTTGGATCTTATTTTCTGCAAATGGAGCAAATCTTGCTGCGATCTCTTTGCCTCTCTCCTCAACAACAAATGCAGCAGCTACTTCTCCCTTGTTCCTCCTCCAGGTCAGATACCCAGGGAAGCTGTAGTACACGATTGGCCTCAGGGACTCCTTTATGCATTTCCCCCCTTCCCCATAATTCCAAAAGTAATTCAGAAAGCAAAACCATTGGGTTGCAAAATGATCCTCATTGCCCCCTATTGGCCTTGACAGATTTGGTTTCCATTCCTTCACCCGCACCTTCTAGCCCAGCCTTGGATTCTGGACCTCTTGATTCATCAATCAGGTGGGCTGTACCAATCCCTTCAATCTCTCATGCTCACAGCTTGGTTACTCCACTTCCAATCCTAGCCAGGCTCCCCAATATTTCCCCAGCGGTGTGTGATATTGTTTCCTCCCATAAGACAAATGCAAGGAAAGTCTATGCTAGCAAATGGAAAAGATTTTCTTACTGGGCATAATCCAGGAATTTAGATCCTTTTACAGCTCCTGTACACGAGATTTTGGACTTCCTAGCAGAACTGTTTCATTCTGGTGCAGCGGCTGCTACCATCAGAGTACAACTGGCTGCCATTTCAAATTTTAGTGTCGGACTTTCTAACTCCAGCATAATGTCTCTCAAACTCTGTAAGGCCTTCATGAGAGGTGCATCTCTACTTAGACCCCCAGTGAAAGAGCCACTTCCACCTTGGGATCTCAGTTTGGTTCTTGCCTCCTTGATACTGCCACCCTTTGTAACAGCAGCGCCATGTTCCTTGAAGCCTAAGGTAAAGGCTTGTAAAGGCTGTTGTCAATAGATGGGGAAAGAAAGTTTATTCTTCTTCCACTCTTGCCATGAGAGCTTTGAATTGCCAGTTTCACATGTTGAAATATCAAAAAGGTATTGATTGTAAAGAGTTACAAGATTTAGTGCATGTTTCTGAACAGGTGCAATGTGGTTTTGATGCTGTACAGGATCAAAATTTATCTGACCATGTTAAAGGATTTATCTATCCTCAACACTTATCTGACTGGGCAAGGATCACTGGATGGTAACTTACACTGTCATTCAAATAATACCTGTCAGACTACAGCATCTACATATCAATTTGAAGGAGATGTTAGCAGTCAGGGCAGGTGTTGATTCTAACAGACAACACAACTGTCATGTGGTACATCAACAAGCAAGGGGAACACATTCTTATCCTCTATGCAGGCAAGCAATGATTTTGTGGGAGACTGCTCAAAGTGGATGCTCTTCATCTGTTGTCCCAGGAGGACAGTCATTTGCTCATTAAGATTCATGCGACCCACCATTGTTTAGAAACTCACTCTACAACCTTGAGCCTGCAGCTACTGCTGAGTTGAAATATTTGTCATGGAAGACTGCTTTTTGTTGGCCATTACCTCTGCAAGAAGGGTTTCTGAATTGCAGGCCAGCCTTTCTTAATTTTCCATAAGGATAGGGTATCTTTAATCCTTCCTTTATGCCTAAAGTGGTTTCTAGTGTGGCTTTAAACCAAACTATTCATTTGCCTACTTTTTATGCAAATCCCCAAACTAAAGGGGAAAAGATTTTGCACACTTTAGATGATATTATTTGGACAGAACTAAGTTTCTTTTGCTTTGTGCTCTCAGGGCAAGCCCGTGTCAAAACAAACTATTTCTAAGTGGATTGGATTTTGCATTGCTTTCTGTTATTCCCATCATGGCAAAGAGATTCCAGCTGGGATTAGGCCTCATTCCACTAGACTAAGGATATTTTGGAGGCAGCCACTTGGAGTTCAGTGCATACCTTCTCTAGGCATTACCACCTTCCTCTGTACTCTAAATCCAGGGCTGGTTTTGCCACTGCTGTGTTGCAGGGCATTTTGGCAGCCCCTGCTTCATTATAGTTTAGCCATCCTCCCTTACCTCAGCTTTGGGATTCAGTTTTGTACCTACCATAAATGTAGATGTTTTTCCCTCTGTAGTTTGAGGTGGTTGTGGTATATATTGTATATATTGTACATATTTTTGGTGTTAGGCTGGTTGGTTGTTTAGTTGTTTTTGACCTTTCTTTTAGGGTCTTCTGACATCTGGGGCAAGAAAAGACTGAGGATATGATGTCAGTCAAATACAGCGGACTACCCAAGTGTTAGGACTGCAGCAGTGTGGATCTTCGAACATCTACATTTATGGTAGGTACAAAACTGTACTTTTCTCTCTTGGAAAACTCTTCTTAGTTGCTATTACTTCTGCAAGACGTGTTTCAGAACTTCATGTACTGTGTGTTCGCCCTCCATACCTAGTTTTTCACAAAGACAGGGTATCCCCGAGAACTAACCCATCTTTTCTACCTAAAGTTTGTTCAGACCACAATTTGAATCAATCCATTGAACTCCCTGTCTTTTTCCCTAATCATTCTAACAAGGCAGAGTACAGATTACACCAATTGGATGTGCACAGACAACTGCTTTTCTATCTCCATAGAACTAAAGAAATGAGAAAATCAAATCAGTTGTTCCTTTCATTTGCTAACAACAAACAAGGCCTTCCAGTTTCTAAAGTAACATTGTCAAAATGGTTATCGGACACCATAGTCCATACCTACCACTTGCGACAAAAAGATCTTCCAACAAAACCCAAAGTCATTCAACCAGGTCAGTAGCTACTTCGGTAGCTTTTCAATCTAGATTGCCCGTAGATTCAATTTGTGCAGCAGCAACCTGGGCAGATCCTCATACATTCATTACTCATTGCAAAGTAGATGTGGTCTCCCGGGACAGGGCTTCCTTTGGTTCCACAGTTCTGAAGAGTCTGTTCCAATGAGCCACCCAGGATTGAGGTGCTAGGGACACTGTCCCATCAAGCAAGAATGAAGGCAAGATTAGAAAACTTAACATAAAGAGTTACGTACTTATTATAACATTCCATGTTAGTTGTCCTTCATCTTGCCTTCCTTCTTGCTTCCTTCCCTCCTTCCCCCTTCCTTGAGAATTGAGAGGAGTTTCTCAATGGTTTCACTGGCTAATTTTTGTTTTGTTATTAGTTGCTTCTTAAGCAAACCATGACAATTAACTGTATATCCCGGTTTATTAATGGATTATCTTCTATAATTATGTCTAGTGTGAGCTATCGCAAATGAGATCTGGGTAGCGGGAGCTGGGCATTCTGGGATAAGGGGTAGCCTCGAGCCAATAAAGGGCTCTCTAGCTAAGTGGCCGAGTCAGAGTGTAGGATTGGCTCCGAACCCATCCAGCAAGAAGGAAGGCGAGATGAAGGACAACTAACATGGAACGTTATGGTAGGTACATAACTTTTTTTTTCAACTGTTCAGGAGGCATCGTGAAATGTGATCGGGGCCCATTGAGGCACTGTTTTTGGCTTTAGTGAGTGCAGCCAGTACATACTCATGAGTTTTAGTTGGAACTGTTACGTTTGAGGGTATTTTCAGGGGAATGGTTGGTGGTGAGAGGTAGGTTAAGTTAAAACTGAATTTGTCCTTCAGTAAGTTTGCTATATCACCAGGCTGTGAATGTGACCCCATTAACCAGCAGCTCAGCATATTGCTGTGTATTACCCTAGAGGTTGCTTATATAGCTGTAGAAGGCTTTATGGTTATCTTTCACCTGGAACGATAGCTAACTTTGAAGCTAAGATTTGCTTGACCTAATTAGCCCTCATAGCTACCTATTTAGTTTGAGAGAGTTTTTAATCTTTATGGGCATTACCATTCCTGATTATTGCCATAATTTATTTCTTTTTGCTGTATATCCTGTTAAATTTGGGATATCCCCCCAGATGGTTTGCTTTTGGGCCTCGTCCTGGACTTCTGTTAGGTGCAACTTGAAATATTGAAATATTGAATTATTGAGCAAAGACCAAGAATTATAATTTCCAGACCATTTCTAACTTGCTTACACATATACTCCTTAAACTTCATTTCTCCATAATCATAACTGCAGTATCCTCACAGTTTGTATACTTACATATAAAGCCATTTGCCGTACCATGAGGATATTCTACTTTCTTTTTGTACATGCAACAACTTAACTTTTTTTACACTTAAAAGACACATTATTTAATTTCTACCCTCTGTTTAATTCATCTAGGTACTGGTGCAAGTGCGTTTGACCTTTAGCAGACTTAACTGTCCTGACTACCTTGACATTGGCTCCAAACTTTACTAACCAACATTGATTGTTCCTAGTTGTTCCTAGACCTAAAATTGTGAAATAGGGACCCAAAACTGGTCTTTAAATCCATTTACAGTATCACATTCAGAAGACTTTAGGTCCTTGATTTTAGATATTCTCCCCTACAGCCAATTTATCAGCCTAGTAATACCACTGAAATTCCACCCACTTCAAGGACGACTTCCAAGATATTTGCACACTGACCAGCAGGTTGATTAATGCTCTTTCAATGTGAGAACTGAAAGTGGTGGAAAAAGCCCATAAAAGGAAGCAATCTGAGTAAAATTAGGTTATGGCCAGCCATTCTACTGCTTGGATGCCAGTAAGGAAGACATTTGGAGAATCTGACAGAAAAGAGGCAAAACAAAATGACTGGGCAAAACCTCTGAGGAAGAATCCATTCAAGTTTAGCTTTAGTACATGAGAATGGTTTAGAAGAAAAATACAGCAAATGCACTCAGTGTATAAAATACGTGAGGGACTAGAGGCATATAAAATCTCAAATGAGAAACTGAAGAGAAGAAACGAGTCCAGATAAGGTGATGAAACTGCAAATATCAGAGATTGAAATGAAGGAAAGATTAGATAATATGAGGCTTTTCAAGAAGTTTAAAAAATAGCAGAGCATGCAGAGAAAGCATGACATTTTCTGTTTACCAGATAAACTAGAAAAAATATATTGTACTCATTTTTTGAAGGTTCAAATAAGCAGCTGGACTGGTATTTCATAGCAGGATTTGTTAATTTTGAGGGCACATTGTATGTATGCTCCAAATCTAGCCATGATAAAGCAGCCAAGATATTATTAAAGATGCAGTCATACCAGTAGAAATATTTTTTCCTGACAAAACTGAAAGGAAGATTATTATTTAAGACACCATAGTGTTTGTGGAATGATCATTCACTGCACACAAGGTAAAAGAAAAGCAAGTTTATTCCTGTAATCGGGGGATGTTGAGAGGCAGGTGTGCGATTCACATTGCTGTGTCCAGCTGTCTTCATTTTTTCCAGGAGGACCAAAGACTTTTCTGGATGCAGAACAGGCTAAGTAGAAATAAAACGCTGTAGCCAATAAAGAGTGAGCCAGCAAGCTGAAAGGGACACTGCTTGTAAGTCTTCTAATAATAGCAAAGCCCACAAAGAGATTTTCCCAGTGAAAAATCTTCCATTTTCCAAAAAAAAATGTTGGAGTGACAGAAAAAGGTCCATGAGCTGACTAGAATCATAAGTACACTGGACTTCAGCCAGAGACTGGTGTTGAGAGGTCAGACTGATGTGGAAGAAGACTAGTGATAATGCAAAATTAGTTACTAAGTTAGAGGACTGTCAGCATCCTTCCCATTAATGTTGTTTACATGAGAACTGTGATTCTGCAAGAACTGGCTGAAAAGAAGTTGGATTGTGGTATAATGGTGGGAAGACTCTAGAACATAATCCACACTTCATCTTTATTGTTTAAAAGGAAAATGTGGGGACTGAAGAAGTAATTGTAAGCAAAAAAAAAAAAAAATTTGTACAGTGCATTTCCTGATTTAAATTGCATGATGTGACAGTTTTATAAGCAGAATTATATTAAAGGGTAGGTGAGGTGTTTAAAATCAGTAGCATAAACAGCTAATAAAGTAAGAAAGTACCTTTTCTTACCTGTAATACTGTAATGTGCCCAGGCTTTGCACCGTAACAAAATAAATGCTGGAAATAAGCAATATACAATGTGGGCCTGACATTCTGGGATATGCAAGTGTATTGATTATATAATGTGCATTAAAATGTAATAATTTTTCCATTTTATACATGTGAAAATCTTAACTAATGTTCTTATTTCAAACTTCAGACAATAGATTTTTAAAGCAAAGAGGCTTGAAAGGATTATAGAGAAAACACAAAGCATGAACAATTGTAGTTCTTTCTAGCATATGCAAAGTTATTTGCTGTTTATCGTTCTTAAGCACAAGCTTTTTAGTTAAATACATATAGCAAAACAAGTGCAAACAGTCATGGAAGGTCTGACCAGTTTTCTGAATGAACTGTACAGGGATTTTTTAATGCCATCTGCTTTTTTTTCCCTCCAGAAACAAATGCTTTCAGTGGGAGATATGCGACAAATTAAGAAAGGCCTTAGTGGTATGTTCTGAGTGATATGTACAGGGAACATTATAATTAACATTTAAAGGGGAACTGGCAAAAACCGTTCAATTAAACTAAGTGAAGCTTGAAACTGCAAGAAGTGTAAATAGTTTTGCAAGTAGTTACCTCCCCAGCAGACTTGGTACTTAAGTACATTAAATGTAGCCATAGTACAGTTTAGTTTAGGGGTAGCCTGTGCACTTTTTCTTCAAGCTGAAAGCTGACATTTACATAGAGCATTAAATTTGATTTTCACATCTATGAGGGGACTAGAGATACGGCAAGGATGGATAGTATATGCAAGTAAGAACAAAGGCTATAATATGCACTTACGGCATGACTAAGCTTAACTTTAGAACAGGTAATGCCTGAGGTTACCGCTGTTTGCACAGTTGCTGCTGTATGGAGGAATAAAATCTCCTATGAGAAGGTAATGCATTTACTGTTAAGTTAAAACAGTATGGAGTTGAAATGTATTTTAGTTTTTTTGTTTTGAGTGTTTGTTGAAGTGAAATGTCTGGAAAAAATAGGACATGGGTTGAAACAAAAATGAAAAGCAGCAACATGCATACAGGTTGTCAGATGTTAGTATGTGAATGTAAATTGCAAGTCAGAGATTATAGTTATATTCAAAAGAACTGTCCTGTATAATATGTGAAAGCAATAAATAGCTTTTTATCAGAGTGGCTGCTTTCAGTGTTAAGATGCAATGTAAATGGCCTTGCAGGTGTGGCAAAAAGCAGAATATTGAATTATATTGGATGCAGAGCAAGCTAAGGAGGAGTTGGACGTGTAAGGTACAAATAACACTGTTACAGGAGATGTTTGGACAGAAGTGAGCATGTGAATTTACAAGGAGGATTTCAGGGTGAACATTCAGTAGAATGTCAGGAAAAGAGGAAGTATAGGACTGATTACAAGTGATGAGGGGAAAATGGTTAGATTAGTGGTAATAAGGGTTCATTACTAGGGGAGGAAGAGCATACCGTCATGTAGTTATATTCCATCTTGTGACTTAAAGTAGTTTAAGAGAATTTGAGAAGTGATATTTCAGCTGGGAATGTTATTTATGGATGAGGACTAGCACCTGTTTTGCCATAGTAAGGCTATATTGGGGGACCTAGAAGGAAAAGTATACCAAGAGAGGTAGATGTTTGAAGAAATGTTTGAGAATATCTGGTATGGAAGATGTGAACTTGTTACCACTCCCACAAGAGGGGAAAACATACTGGACCTGATCATCACCAACATGGGGACTCTATGCTCCTGACCAGAAGTGTATCCCTCACTGGTAAGATCAGACTATAAACTAATCTCACTGGATATTCACATCCCGACTCCACCCCCTGCCCAGAAAACCACAGTGAAAAACTTCTCTAAAGCAAATTTCACACTCCTCAAAACCGAGGTGGAATCCTTTAAAGCCACCGGGCCTGTGGATAATACGGCCCAGACCGCAGAATCCTTTATAAACGCATTCTGTGAACACCTTCAGGAATGGTATGGATCATGCAATCCCAAATAAAACCAAGACCCAATCCCCCAAAGGCAGACATCCTGTCTGGTGGACCCCAGCCATAAACAAAACTATACAATAGAAGGAAGAAGCTACTACATGATAGAGCAAAATCCCAAAAGGGAAGGCATCTCTGATTAGAAGTGGCAAAAAACTACGGGCACTCATAAAATTGTTTAAGGCCAGCTTCGGGAGAAAAAATTCCACAGGACACTAAGGATAATCACAAGGCTTTCTTTAGTTATGTTAGGAACCTGGGTGGGAATTCCCAGATATGCTCAGAATTAGTCCAAAATGACAAAAAATACACCGAACCCACAGACATTGCCAACATCCTAGCTGACAGGTTCAGTGCAAACTTCTCCCCCACCTCCCCACCAAAAGGGCAAATATCTATCCCAGCAGAGTGCTTGCCCCCCTGACATCTCAGATGCTCAGGTAAGAGCCGCCCTCTCCAAAGCAAAAAACACAGCATCAATGGGACCAGATGGTGTCCCAGGCTGCGTCCTACATGAACTCCAAGAAGAGCTAAACCCAAACATAAAAGTACTGTTCAGTCTCAGCCTTACTACAGGATATGTACCCAAAGAGTGATGTACAGCAACAGTGGTCTCTCTCCACAAAGGTGGTGCCTCAACGGATCCTGGAAACTATCGCCCCATAAGCCTGACTAGCTTGGTCTGCAAAGCTATGGAAAGGATCATCATGGACCTCATAAATAAAGATATTGGGGACCTACAGACACTGGATCCTACCCAGTTCGGCTTTAAGGGCAGAACCTGCCTCTTAAACCTGGTCGATTTCTTTGAAACAGTCACCAAGGCCATTGACGAGGGGAAGATGGTCCACACAGCCTACCTGGACCTCGCAAAAGCCTTTGATACAATACCCCACTCTGGCATTATAGATAAGCTCACCAGCTTAAATATAAACCCCTATGTCACTAGGTGGGTTGCAAACTGGCTCAAGGACAGAACCCACATGGTTAGAATTTCTGGAGCCATGTCAGACTCCAAACCAGTTACAAGTGGCATCCCACAAGGCTCAGTCCTGGGACCTCTCTTGTTCAGTATATATTTCTCGGAGATACAGGCCAACACGGAAGGACTGCGGCTGACCAAGTTCGCAGATGACTGCAAACTGGGCGCCATAATCCACTCTCCAGCAGACACAAGCATCCTCCAAAAGGGCCTCATAGAAACAGACAACTGGTGCCAGAGCCATGGCCTCAAGCTAAACGCCAAAAAGTGTATAGTCATCCCCTTTGCAAAAACAAAGTGCCCACAAATTACCACATAGGTGGTAATCCATTAAGTACAGAAGAAGTAATAAGGGACCTGGGGACCCAAGTTGATAGCAATCTCTCATTTGACAACCACGTGGCCACAGTGGTTAGAAAAACATTTTGTATAGCCCACCTAATCATGAAGGGATTCACATCTAGATCAGGGGAGGTTATTGTGCCTCTTTACTCATCCTTCATCAGGCCCGTAATTGAGTACAATGCCCCTTTTGGGGGTACCTTACCAGACACGTGCAGCAGCTGGAAAGACCCCAAAAGTACCTCAACAAGAGGATCAAAGGGCTCAAACCGATGCCATATGCTGCCCGGTTAAAGAAACTCCAGCTCTACTCAGTGGCATACCGCCTGCTCAGAGGTGATCTGTGCCTGACGTATAAAGCCATGTCCAACCCGGAATTAATGGACATGCTGCACCTCAGAAAATCCAAATCCCATCGAGCTACGCGCTCGAGAGACTTGAACCTCAGCACTGAAATAAATAGGACATGCTGGAGGGACAGATTCATAACCCAGAGGCTCCCTTCACTCTGGAATAAAATCCCAGTCCAGGTTAGGCAGAGTCCCTCATTTCCTCTGTTCAAGAGGAATCTTGATGAGTGGATGGGAGATCGTAGGTTTACTACAGGTATCACTTCTGTGTCACTGTTAGACAGAGGCACAGTATACTAACCTCGAAAAAGGGCATAGCAAAATTAATTTAAAATGGGTGGCGAAAGCCAAACACACTCTGGCTAGGCTTATAAATGCCCTAGGGCAGATAGCCTAGTATGAACCTATGAACCTATGTGAATTCAGTGCAGGAACACTGATGAAATTTGAATATTATTCCTCAGTGTACAGTAACTGGCTGAATTGGATAAGGCCTGTATTTCACAAGAGTATGTGTGTTTAACTGAAATCTTCAACACACATCCAGTAACTGTTTCAGATCATGCACCAGTAACAACTTTGATGCAGGATAATGAAGTAAAAAACAAGACACTGGTGATTTCATACTGCTGTATTAAAAAGAGAGGAATTTAAGGAATGAATAGTAGCAGTGATTCTGGACTTGTTAGGGAAGATATAAATTCCTTCAGAAAGGATGGCTAGTGATTGGAATAAAATGGAAGAATGATGTTATCATATGGGTAGCAAACTGACTCACTGATGGAACCCACCTAATCAAAATAGGGAAGCCACCTCAAGCAGTAGCCCCATAATGAGTAGTGTATCCCACGCAATTGGTCTGGCCCTGTGTGTTTGTTGGGATATACTTCTCTGAGGTGCAAGCCAAAACCAGTGGGCTATGACTGACCAAGTTTGCAGATGACTGCAAGCTGGGCCTGGTCATCAGTTCCCAAAGTAATGTAGACATCTTCCAAGAGGGTCTCACCCAAACAAAAGACGGGGTTCCTATCACGTAGTCAAACTTTTACAAGTTCGAACCTCATATGGTCGAAGACCATAAGTTCGAATTTGTAAATGTTTGAGCGTTTGCATGGAAATCTCCATAAGCGGAGGCTTCCATTTTGTTCAGTGGGGTGCGATCTCGAAGTTGGTATATTTAAGTAGGGGAAGTGGGCTTGCCCCCTGCTTAAAAAACAGTTTTTTTTTTTTTTTTTTTTTTTTTTTTTTTAGCATAGTGTTTTTGGTTTGCAAACATAAAATGGTTCAATTACGATTCAAAAGTATAAGACTTCAACTATGTGATATAGACCCCAAATGGTATATTTAAGTATCGGGGGGGTGCGAGGGGGCTTGCCCCCCTGCTTAAAACAGTTTATTTTGTTTTCATTTTTTAATTTTTTTTTATGCATAGTCAAAAGTTTTGCAACTTCGAACATAATGGTTCGAACATTACGTATTCAAAGTTATAAGACTTCAACTATGTGATATAGACCCCAAATGACTGGTGTCAGAAACATGGCCTCAAGCTGAATGCCAAAAAATCCATCATCATCCCCTTTTGGGAGAGTAATGTTCCCACATATTTTCACATTAACAGTGTTTTAAGCACACAGTCAGTCATGAGGGATTTGGGCACCCAGGTTTATAGCAACCTGATTTTTGACCACCATGTTGCTTCCATTGTACAGAAAGCTTTCTGTATGGTGCACCTCATAAGTAAAGGGTATCTCATCCAGAGACAAGGAGGTCATAACATCCCTGTATTCTTCCCTTATAAGGCCAGTTATTGAGTACAAATCCCCCTTTGGCATGTACCTCACAAAACAGGAGTTTGATACTCAAATTCTCCTGAATAATCTCTCCCTAGTCAACTCGTGATGTACTAATAATGGTCCCAAACTAAAAGCTAAAAGTTTAGTATCACCACTTTTTGTAGCAACCCCTCCCCACGTGATAATGTATAGACAATAAACCACTATAAAATTAAATTTTTTGTCAAGGACCCTAGGTACTTGTGGTTAATGGCTTCCTCTTGTTTTTTTATTGATCCTTTTATTGAATTATTATTTGTGACAAAGGCAAACATGCATTATATAAAAGTAATCAAACCATATTAACAAGGTCACATTTACAAACATTTATACAATCACATACATTGCTATATATCCTATAATCTGTGCATCATTATCATCATGTAAATTATTCAATTCCTGCCCTTCTCTTAAACCTCATTCCTCATCCAGAACATTTTTCTGGATGCATTGTTCCCATAATTTCCATTTCTTTTTATGTAATTACCCCTACGCTTTTTTAAAGATCTCATTTCCTTTGTCCTTTTATCTCTATTACAATATTCAGTACTTTTAAGTTTCAGTACTTTTAAGTGTAGGTGATTTAGATTTTGATTTCCATTTTCTAATAATTACTTTTTTTGACAGCCACCAAGATGAAACTCAACAAGGCCTTACTTTGTCTAGGCAATTCAGATCCTTAATACAGCTCAAAAAATAATGCTGTTAGCTGCACTCATTTCCTCACCCAGTATTCCAGACAAAGTACTATGCAGAGAACTTTTAAAGTCTGCTCCCTCATTACACTCCCAAAACATATGTTCCCAGTTACCTGTTTCTTCCCCATCATACCTCCGATATTTGCCATCTACCTAAAAAAAAGTCTTTGTAGTCTTCTTGGGGTGCAAAATTATCTGTGCAAACACTTCCAAACAAAAATCCTATGTCTTCCAGACTTTGTTGCATATTTTTGAGCCATACATTATGTCCTTCCATTATTTATTTTGTGAATTGCATATGTAATCTCCCTCCCCTATCATTTCTGAACTCTTTTGTGCAATATTATATATCCCCTAATAATTATCCTTTTTTAACAGCAGCATCCATTCTAGATTCAATTAAAAACTTAAATCACAGCAGAAGTCCAAAACCACAAGCAGGTGCCAAGTGATGTATTCTTAAACACAATATAAGCGCTTTCGTCTTGATAGTCAAGACTTCATCAGATAACTACAAAACTGTAAACTCAGTCATTTTATACCATGTGCCATCAGTGCAATTAAAATCCAGTTAGTGTTTTAAAGTAAAATAGTCCCTTATTAACTTCAGTACAGGACTCAATACTAATTACTTATTCCACATCTATACATAAAAATCATTTAAACTTCATTGTTAAAATGTTCAGTACTGTACCAACACATGTCAAAGAATGTTTATAATATTTTTGTCCTGTGGGATGGAAATAAAGAATTAATGGATTAATTTATGGAATATTTAAGTAAGAGTACTACGTACTTTAAGTTTACACATGAATGGAATAGTAAAAGTTTTAATTTTTTGGACACTACCATCATTTCAACACCACAAGGTTTCCAGTCAAAAATATGCAGGAAAGAGACATGGTGTAACAGGTACTTGCATTTTACTAGTAACCATCCCATAGCTCAAAAACTTAGCCTTGTTAAAGGACAGGCAGTCTGAATTGCAAGGATGACCTCGGAGAAAGAAGAGTTACACAAGGAATTGAACAATTTAAGTAATATGTTCATGGAAAGGGGTTACCCTGAAGAGAAGGTGGATAAGGTAATAGATGAAGTAACAAGGGGTTGGGGTATTACATATAAACCTCTGGGTATTCCTAATGGTTTTCAGGACAAGAACAGGGAAGATAATTATAATAATAAAAATAAGAAATTTCAAAAAGCATGTATAACAGAATTTAATGGATTCACAGGAACATTTATGAACATCATTAGAAAAACTGGAGTATGTTGAAAACAAATAAGGAATTGTTTGAAGTGGTGGGACTTGAACCTACTTTTACATGTAGGACTGGGATAAATTTTAAGAGAGTTTTTGAACAGATACACAAGGTAAATTCTGGTGTTATGAGGGCGACCACTATGTGTGGTCATGGTAAACAATGTTCAAGTATTTATAAGGAAATAGTATTTTATTGCAAAATGGTATACACAGCAGAGTAAAATACTGCAAGGGGAATTGCAATACAAAAATGATAGTGTACTTGGCAACCTGCACACAGTGCCCAGCATTTTATGTTGGAAAAACAGAAAGGGCTTTGAAGGATAGAATGTTTGAACATTCATATGATATTAAAAATAAAAAGGAGGCCAGTGCACTTTATAAACATTCTTTGACGTGTTGGTTTTAAAGGTTTTAAATTTGGTATAATTGACACGGTTGGAATAAATAATAGAGGGGGTGATGTCAAGAACTTGCTGTTAAATAAAGAACTGAAATGGCAGCTTAGGTTGAGATCTAATTTCCCCCCAGGTTTGAATGAATACGTTACCATCAAACCAGTATTGGCAAAAGCAGTAGAAGTGTAGTTATCCAATGTAGGTCATAGCAGTTTAATTTTATTTTATTTCATTCATTAATTTTTGTTTAAAGTTTGGACAGTATTGAACATTTTAACAATGACGTTTAAATGATTTTTATGTATAGATGTGGAATAAGTAATTAGTATTGAGTCCTGTACTGAAGTTAATAAGGGACTATTCTACGTTAAAACACTAATTGGATTTTAATTGCGCTGATGGCACATGGTATAAAATGACTGAGTTTACAGTTTTGTAGTTATCTGATGAAGTCTTGACTATCAAGACGAAAGCGCTTATATTGTGTTTAAGAATAAATCATTTGGCACCTACTTGTGGTTTTGGACTTCTGCTGTGATTTTTCAAGTTCATGCAATTATATACTGCTGTTCCAGTTTTCTCAATTAAAAACTTAACTAGTGCAGTTCTTTCATTTAGGATTCCAATGTCCTTTTCTCTTTGTTTATACTCTTTCAATCCTATATAGGGAAGGCAATCAGTAGCCTGTAATCCAAATGGCTTCTTGGCCTCATCCCATTCTATTACCCTTTTTTTTTCTGATTATTTGTTCCCAGTAACTTAGTTCCTTTGCCAGCTTCCTTCATTATATTCCAGCCCCCCTTTGTCTATTCTCTGTACCCTCTAATTGCAGTCATCCCTGGCAGAACCTCCTTTTTCCCATTCCTGTGTTGGCTTAGTTTCTCCTACTTTTTGAATGTAATAATGTGTATGACTGTTATTTTCCTTAAGGATCTGCATGTAAAATCCAGTTCTTTCCTTATTCCTTGAATTACCCCCTGCTTCATAATCAGCCCTTTCCACTTTGAATTGTAGCTTTCTGCTTGTGCTGTTTGTAAAAGCCTCAGCTGTGTAGTTGTAAAATATCCATTTAAATCAGGTAATCATAAACCTTTTTGGGAGGATTATTTATTCACACTTGACTTTTGCCCTCTTCCCCTTCCAAATAAAATCATTCAACTCTATTAATTACTGCCTACAACTTCTCCTCTGGTTGATAAAATATGCTTTACCTATATAGAAAACTAAGGGATTAAAAACATTTTTACTGCTTGTATCTTGCTATCCATAACCATAGGAAACCGCTTCCAGTTTTTCAGTTTTTGTATTATCTTTGTTTAGTCTCTTCCCACATATCCTTACCTGCCATACCTAAATCTTTTTTAATACATACTTCTAAATATTTTGTTTTATCTTGTCCCCATAAATATGGGTATTGCTGGACCAGTTTGTGTGGGTACATAGTCTGTAGCTGTAACCTTTGTTTTCTTTGTTAATTTTATATCCCAAAAACTGGATTGGTCTCACAATATTCCACAACACTGATGTCATTTTCTGGTTCCATCAGGTACAAAATATAATCTGCAAATAAAGCCAGCATTTCTTAAACACCATATCCTTGCATTTCTGAGTCTCATATTTTATTTGCCAGTGGTTCTAAATATAATGCAAATAGAACAGGGGAAAGAGGACACCTGTACCTGGTTCCTCTCTTCAGATTCAACCTATCAGAGGGGAAGCCTCCCACTTTAATTTTTGCCTTTGATCCCTCGTATATCTTTCTAATTAACCTTATTATTGAATCAGGAAATCCAGATGGCTTCCATTGCTGTACTCATAAAATCCCAGCTTACTCTTTCAAATACTTTCAATGCATCAAGACTCACCAGTAACAGTGGCATTTTCTTATATTCTGCTTCCATCTGGATCACCATTGCCCTATAAAGGTTGCCAAATGTTTGCCTCTCCTTCAGAAAACCGCATTGGTCTATGTCTGTCAGTGTTGGCATCACCTTTGCCATTATTTTAACCCTTATAGATATGTGAAGTATAATTTCTATGAAGTCTAGCCCAGTTATTGTACCTTGGGGAGTAATATGTAAATTCTCAGAGTCCCTGCTACTGAATTCATGTCTTTCATACCAGATATTTTTATAAGTTTCTTAAGAAATCTACCCATTACTGTTTTTTTTTAAACCTTCAAGGCCCCCAAGATACATCCTTGTTGCTGCAAATCAAATTCCAGTCTCCACCTATAAGTAGCAATCTTATCTGAAAGCTTATTCCTCCATTTTATAAGCTCCAAAATAATTTTAGGTGGACTATAAATACATTTCGGTATAATCTATGTCCCTTCCCAGTAGCCTCTTAGTACTACAAATCTGCCATTATCTATTTTCCCCCTCTTCTCTCACTACTGGCACGCCTCTAGCAATTAATGAAAAGTATGACTCTTTCTTTTGTCCCTAATATTCTGCAGAATATCCATCCTGAAATCCTTTCTTTATCAAATTCACATGCTTCTTTCTTTCCATATCGGTCTCCTGCAGCATTGCTATTTGTATTCTGCATTTCCTAATGCACTTTAAGTATTCTTTCATTTTATGTCTACCTGTGACACCATTCACATTCCAAGATAGTATCCCAAGTGTTGCTATTATGGTAAGAAGTCATTATTCTGAACTATTTATATATGGCAGCTTTTTTTTAAATGTCTAATTCCAGCATTTGTGATACATGCACCCATAAATGTTTGCCAGGTTAACCCTTTATACAGTTTTTCTCATCTGCATTGAAACGTATGTCACATTTTACAAGACTTTGTTTTAATAAAAACCCTCACGCACACACACACACACACACACACACACACACACACACACACACACACACACACACACACACACAACCTCACAAAACCTAGTAACCTAATGCAAACGCACTTAACTATGTACATCTTCAGATAATGAATTTTAACCTTCATACCTGGAACATTTGTGCCAAATAAACAGCTGCTAACACAGGCCCTAGTTAACCCGAAATTGAGGTTATCCATGCTAAGATGCATGCGATCATCTGTGATTCTACTTACACTAATTGGTGTCAGTCCTTTTTTATCTTTATTCCCTAGCCTCGAGGTGTGAAAACTACTTGCCTACTTTCAGAAATTATTAATTTTAGCCTTGAAGAAACCAGTATTTTGTCTTTTATTGCCCTGTTATTAGCTTGCATTCATGGAAAAGTAAGAGAAAAAAAGAAAAAATGTAATCCTCTCTTGCAGGCTGAAAGAAAAACTGAAACATTTATTGCTAAAGGAGACATTTTAATTATATTTGGTGTTCTCATATTTACTTGTTTCTACTTAAAATGTGTTATTAGATTAAGCCAAGAGTCTTAATCCAGACAACCTATGCAAAAGTTAAGCGGAGACATCAACTCTACACACATTATGATCAGTGTTCTTTTACACCCCATCAACTCAGGATTACAGCCTATTAACGTCAACATGTTTTTGTCTCACTTTTCTTCTCTTTCCGTTATAACACCTGCATTTCTTAACACCAACAAAGAAGAAAAAGGCATTTGTTTACTTGAAGTTTATCCTACACAAAGCTAAAAAAATACTTTCTGTGAAAGTTTTCACAATATAAATTGTGCATTTTATAGTAATTACTGTTAAAAGAAATAGTTTCACTTGGTTTCCTTTTTCATTCCTCCTCTCCTCCTTTCACACTTTTTCCAAACCTTAACATAAAGTGAGGCAAATGTCTTTCAGTTCCTCACAATTTTAACAGACATGGCAAAAGTCCACTCTTTCCACTTAGTCTTATGCAACCATGTTTCACAAATGTGATTGATGCATTGCAGTTTTGCATTTATTCACTAATTTCCATGTTGCTGGTCTTCTGTATCTCCATCTCTCGGGTCCAGATTATGGTCCAATTCCATGGTGCTCCCGAGTCTTCTGGTCATCTCCTGTGGTTTTCTCTGCCTGTCAGGCATTTTCGTTCACAAGAGTGGAAAAGGTTTCACTGGCAAAGTCTCTCCTTGTGCTTTATTATCAGAAAATGAGGAGCTGCTTGTTGGCTCATTTTTTGTTGGACACATTTTTGCATTTCCTCCTCAGCCTGTTGTTCCTCCTGGACAAAAAACATTCTGAAGACAACTGGGTACAGCAGGTTGAATCTCACACCTGCCTCCCAACATTGCCTGATTTACTAGAACAAATTTGTTTCTCTCTTACCTAGTGTACAGTGAATAATAATTTTCCACAAGCACTCTGTCTCCAACTTTTAATACTTTGCTCTTTTGCCACACTTTTAAGATCAACTCTTTCAGCTGGTAGGTTTGCATCTTTACTAATAAAGGTCTTTGCTGCTTTCTCATGGCTGTATTTGGAGAAAAAAAAAACATGGTGTGCACTTCCAGTTAACAGTTCTTGCTGTGGAATACCAGTCCTGTTGCATATTTGTGCATTCATAAAATTGATGGTCTGTTCCTTCTAGTTTAGCTGGTACAGCAGAAAATCTCAGATATTCCCTATGTGCTTTTTCCCTCTAATTCTACCATTTTTGAAACATCTCTTCTGAAACAGTGCCCTACTCAACTAGCCTTCCTTCCTTTTGACCACTGATGTTTGCAGTTTTATCAGTTCATCTGACTATCTGTTTAAAGCTTCTTACACTTTCCAGCCTTTTGTTATCCGAGTTCTTGTACGCCTTTAGTGTTTCATTTATCTTAATCTGCCCTGAGCACATTTGACTTATTTTTTTCCTCTAGATTTCTAGAAGTGATGTCTTGTACAAAAGATGGAGCTTGAACTGCTTTCTGCTGAACAGTTACAGGATTTTTCCTCGTTATTGTTTTCTCTTCTTGTTTTTTAGTTGATTTTCTTACAGTCTGTCTCCATTTCTTCTTTGCAGGCATCCAGACACTGTACTTACTAGTCAGTAACTGAATTTTAGTCATGTTGACAGTATATGTGGCTGCAGTATTTCTCAGTTTGTTTTCACACTGAAAGAGCTGGTTAAGTTTTTGATCAGTGTGAAGCCATCTTGGAAGTTATAGCTCTTCCCTTTTGACCATCATTTTACAATGGTTTTTAGGACATCCTTTAATTTAGTCCATCTAATTGCCCAAGTAATATCACATTCTAAAGAGGTAATCAGTTCCTTATACTCTGCACTGATCAGGACAATTATAGAGTGCAGTGCTCACTTAGAGGTGTATTTCCTTAGTTATATCAA
Source organism: Protopterus annectens (assembly GCF_019279795.1). Taxonomy (NCBI): domain Eukaryota; kingdom Metazoa; phylum Chordata; order Ceratodontiformes; family Protopteridae; genus Protopterus; species Protopterus annectens. The sequence continues at coordinate 115,942,160 of NC_056751.1, read as the reverse complement.
ACAATTAGCAAGACCCCAAAGGTTCCTAAACAAAAAAGATTGCATGCCTAAAGTCCTTGATGTACTAAGATAGGCTTGGAAACTGCATCCCTTTATTCAGTGTCTTACAATCTTTTGAGGGGAGATTTCTTTGCTTTACAGCACATTAGAGACCCAGTTGACTTGGGCCTTCTTTTTCCGTGCAAGTCCAAAATCTCAACCAATACTAGAACATGGGACTTAAATCTTGACCGACAGACAAATACAGCAGATTGTAAGGCAGCACCTCCCAAACCGTTGGAATAAATGTCCCCTACATGTTAAGCAGTGCAGTTCAATATCTTACTTTAAGCATACACTAGATGACTGGATGAGTATCCAGATATTTTATCCTCTGTCTGACTGGGATGACCCTTTAAGGCAGGGTACTGGCAGTGCATGAGCAGTTATAAGATTTGTTGGCCTTGGAATATCTGTGAATCTAATTTTTATTTATTTATTTTTTTTTTATGGCTTACTCTACCTCCTCTCTCTCTGCCTACCCCCATAAAGATCCTGAATAGCATAAATTGGGTCTAAGAGAGTGAATGAATAATTAAATACTGTAACATGATTGCTACCAGACGTCAGTCTAGTTCTAGTAAAATGTACCTCTGTGAAAAGTCTGCCTAAAACAGGTTTATAAACAGGAGAGCCAAAGCCTGTCATGTTACTCGGTGGGTGAAAGGCAATAATGGAAATCAAACTTTACTTGTGGAACATGCCCATCAGCTGTACACAGTATGACAAGTATGTACATTTAATGTAATGTCTTATTCTTATTGTGTCTTTGTAAATTGTGTTTACTGCTCTTGATCCAGGTTGTGGCTGAAAGGGGTAATTAAGCCAATCCTCTTACCTGGTAAACAAGCAGTAATAAATAAACTGTCCAGAATTTTGCAGAACATCCCTGATTTATTTTTGTGGTGAATTACTCTGGGTCATACTGCTGGACTGTCCAGAGTTTTGCAGAATGCCTAGATTATTGCCTCATTTTTGTTGTGTTCCTCATAAAATGTGTGGTTTTCCAAAAAACATTGAGGATTGTGGTCACTAAATAATAAGACATTTAAGTCTGAGATTTCATATCCTTCAGAAAAGGCATGCTAATACAAAACCTGTTCTAGCAGCTTTTCTAAGTTTATAAGATCAATCAGTAGCATAGCTAGGGCAGAACAAGAGGGGGTAACTGCCCCAAGCACAAAGAGATGGGGTGTGTGATCAGCTATTCCCAATCTCTCTCTCTAATGCAAAAGCCTGTATTACATTTGCAGTCGAACCCAAGCGCTGGCAACTGCTAGAGCTTATACACTGCAGGTAGGGTATAAACCATAGTAACTGTTTGGTACAGTTTAAAAAAAAAATTTTAGTAAAATGTTCAAGCAGGATTGGGGGCAGGGCACAGAAGTGAGACCTGAAATGCTGGGGCAGAGGGAAGGGGTGTCATATATGTGGCCAACTGATTAGTGTGACAGTAGAAGAGATGTCTACTTTTTTTGCTCTTCAATGGAAGAGCTGGGAGGGGAGGCACATAGATCGAAGTGTAATAAACCAATCATGTAAATTGTAGCATTCAGCTTATTGCACTGAAGTTTTTTATGGTTCTTCACTTGAAGAGCGGGGTTAGGTCTCCAGTTTATAGTACCAGCCGTGCCTCTGAAAGCAATATATAAAATATGTCCCTCCATTAATTTTGGTTGTCTCCAGAATTCTTAAGCAGAAATGTGCTGACTATTACAATCGGGTATTGTGGTCATACATTAAAGTTTCTCATTTCCATTGTTCAGAAAATGCATTTTGATGCAAAATTTGCTCTTTTAAATTAATTAATTAGTGTTTAAAAATTGTCCCTGGTTTTGAGCCTTCATTCCTTATGTTATTTTTTGGCCTTGTCTAAAATTACTGAAGAAAAGATGATTAGTATGTCTAAAAAGAATGCACAAGTGTTTCCGTGGTAATCATAAACTCGGCAGCAGGAAGAAGACAATTACTGAAGTAGTTTTTTTCTGGTTGCCTGAGCTTGCAGTTACCTCAAACACCAGCTTGAATGCTTCCATGTACTTGCTATAGTTGCAGCAGTTTCAGGGCACATTGGGCAGCTGTTGAAAGTGACCCTTTCCTGTAGTTCCTGCGCCCATCGAAGTTAAGAGGAAAGAAAGTAGTAAATGGAAGGTTGTGTTTAACACCATTTAAAAGCCAGGAGGGAGAGCCAGCATCTTGAAAGAAAGCTGTGATGGTTCCGTTACCCAAAGATGGTAGAGAGACTTCAGACCCGTTTCATATACAGTTTTAAACCATGATTATAAAATGTTCATCTAGACCAGCAAAGGTGTTGCCAAAATTGTTGGGCATGAATCAGTGTGATTTGGTGGTGGCAGCAAAATATTTAACAACATTAATAGATAGATTATAGAGTAATGTCCACACTAACCTGTAATTTGCTGTATATTTAGATCCACTAATAAAGGAAATAAAAGATCCTCAAATTCAAGAATATAATTGGTATGATGCTCAAGAAAAGTAAGCTTTGGTTGCCGATGTTTTTCACTTGAGAAATCTAGAAAAGCATGCATCAGTTGTGTAGAATATTTAGTGGGATAGTGTCAAGTCTTTTTGGGATATAAAGTAAATCAAGGTAGAGCAAGGGCTGAAGCAGTAAGCTATTTACCCATATATGGATTGGTTCAGCAATACCCATATGTGTATACGTGTGTGTGTGTGTGCGCATGTATAATACAAGTTGGATGGCCGTGGTGGTGCAGCAGTTAGCATTGTCATCTCACAGCAAGAGGTTCTTCGGTTCGATTCTTGGCTGGGGTGCTGTCTGTGTGGAGTCTGCATGTCCTTCCTGTGGTCACATTTGCTTCCTTCCACACTCCAAAGACCTGCATCTGGTGGATTGGGCACACTAAATTGGCCCTAGAAGAGAGTGTGTGTGCTTTTGAGTAGTACGGATGAACTACTGCAGCAAGGCTAGCCCCCTGGTGGTGTCAACCCTGGCTCGAGATGACTGTCACTGTTGAAGTGACCCTGACTCTGTGTGCAAAATAATGGGAAAGGGGGTTGTGGATGGATGGATATGTATGTGTATGTATGTATGTATGTGTGTATATATATATATATATATATATATATATATATATATATATATATTCCAAAGACATGCATCTGGAGCATTTCTCCCCGGGCCTCCGCTGAAAACAGGCTCTGTGGAACCTAGTCGGACTTTCCCCAGTCAAAAAATATATAGATGTATGCGTGTGCATGTGTATATATATATATATATATATATATATATATATATATATATATATATATATATATATATATATATATATATATATATATATATGTGTGTATGTATGTATGACCACAGGAAGGACATACAGACTCCATACAGGTGGCACCCCAGCCAAGAATCGAACCGGAGAACCTCCTGCTGTGAGATAACCGTGCTAACTGCTGCACCACCACGGCCGTCCAACTTATATTATACATGCACACACGCACACACACACACACACACACACACACACATATATATATATATATATATATATATAGAGAGAGAAGTACAGATGTATAGATATATTGATATATGTGTAATACATGCATATAAATGTATGCGTACATGATATATGTGTAATACATGCATATAAATTTATGCGGACATGATAAGATGGAGTATTTAGGCATATGGATATGTGTATTAAAATGGATTCTTTTTATGGCAGCTGAGGATATGTGAAATATGACCAAGCAAAATGTACTGCAAAAAGAAGCTTTTGATTGTAAACAGTAAGTTTCAAGCAGTGAAAACATTTAAGTCCCTTTAGTTTTACGTACAGATCAGGTTTTTATCAGCCAACATAGAAATTGTGAACTACAATTAACAAGGATTTGAAGAAATTTATTTGGGAAGGGAAAAGGACAAGATTTAAGAAGGCTAAGTTGATTCTTCCTGTAAAATAAGGTGATTTACAATTGCCAGATTTGCTGGGTTACTTTAGAACCATACTGTTAAGACTTGTTTATATAATACAGACAGAAGGTTTATAAATCAAAGTGGAAAGGGATGATGGAGGTGGTGGGGAAGGGTTTGAGAAATAATAGAGTAGGATTTTGCATGTTAACTACATTGAACTTTGTAAATTTCACTTGGAGCACCCTGTACAGACCTTTCATGATTAATTGCTTGCACATATTTACTGCTAGTCTCCAACTAAAAGCAGCTGCTAATAAAAAAGCTAGTAACCAACTGCATGAAAAATCCTTGTAGGTTTCACACAGAACACACTGTTCATACCTCTCATGATTAATTGCTTGCATCTGCAGATATTTCGTTTCCAACTAAAAGCATTTGCTAATGGAAAAATAGCTAAAAACTTTGCAAATGTAAACTTCTACATTTTTCATTGCCTTTTTTCATTTTGTCTTCTTCAAGCAATTTTACTTAAAAATATTAACTAAGTACAGTAGTCTAAACATCCACCTTTATAAAAAGATGTGAAATTCTTTTAATTCTACGTATAATATGAACAATACACTTACACTCTCAGCAACCGAAGATCGCATTGTATTAACTTTAACTTCTTTCGAGTCCTTGTCTCAGCATAAATCTTGGGTACATTACAGCCAAGAAACAGAACTTTTAGTATTTATTATTTTTAATATTAGCATATTCAGTGGTCACTGGTAAAATTCCCACCACTTTATTTAAAACATCACTGAATGCACATTATACAGAACTGCTTTACAATGTAACCTGGATTTCACGTCATGAAATGTTTATACAAATATGAACAAGAACAATACTGTTTTAGTTGGCTTTTAAGTCCGTTCTGTGGCCTTCTAAACATAAGTGGGGGGTTGTCCAGCTTTTCTGCCAGTTTTACACATCATATTTCTAGTCTTCCTTACCTGCTTCTTGCCGAACCTCATTTCACATGTCTAAATCCTATATTTTATGTGATTGATGCTTTACAGATCTTCCATTTATTCACTAATTTCACAGGACTTCAAAGTGATCATCTCCCAACAGTTGTCTCTTGTTCAAATCCAATGTACTCATGATTCTTCTGGTCAACTCTCTTTTTTTTTTGGTTGTTTTCCTGCCATTCTGGCATTTATCTTTGGAACTGTGGAAAAGGCTCCACTGGCAAAAGTGTCTGAGCTTTGTTATTGTGAGAAGAATGGGGCACAGACTTAAGCTTGCTTGGTACACACCCTTTGTTGTCTAGTACTTCATCTGTAGCCTTTTCGGAAGACTGCTGGATGTAGCAAGTTTCATCATCTTGGTGCACAGTGAATGATAATTTTCCACAAACATGGCTGTCCCATTTCCCTTCTGCCACAGTTATGTCAGAATTGACTCTTTCTGTTGGGAGTATTTGCACCTTTACCAACATAGTTTTTGGCCACTTTCTCATGGCCATTTTTGGGACATGCTGAAGTGCCCTTTCAGTTAACAAAGTACAGTGGTCTCTGGTAAAGAATGAGTGTGGGGTGTTCAAATCTCATGTCAGAGGCTCTCCCCACTGCAAAAATGCTTGGAAGGCATAACAATAAATGTTAGAATTTGCTGTTTGTTATATGTAGATTATTTTAAGTACTTTGACTGCAGTATAGCTTCTCATAGTTCTGATAGGGAGCTCTGAAGCAGTCAGCACTTCATCAGTCTCTGTCTGTGCCTCTTCTCTACAAGTGAAGCATGGTTGTGGACAGTTGATAGCTAAGCACAAGAGCACAGGAAATGTTAATGTAGCTAAAACACCTGACTTCAAGTCAGATTAATGTAGCTGCAAGTATATGTTCGTGTGTGTCTGGTGTATGCTTTTGGGTTAAATTTGTCACTATGTATGTATCCAGACAGCATGCGAGTAAGAATACCAGTCTCCCCCCTCATACCTCCATTATTGTAGCTTGCTGTTACATAAAATTTAGATGTTTGAGAAGACTTATTTTGAGCTAATGTTTATTTCTCTAGTTTTTAAACCAGCATCCACTATTTCGATCATAACGAGGCCCTTGAAACATTTCTGGTAGTCTCATAAAGATAATGTTGGTGTTTATTTACCATGTTTTTGCCTTGCATATTATAATCAAATTTAGTAATAAACATGAGGGGACAGCTACAGGTGTCTCCTTGCCCCTTCATATGCAAGACTTTTCTTGGCTTTTTGCATCACTGTACACGTATAGTCTTTTTTTTATAGCAGTATTGTAGGTTATTTATATTACATTAAGCTTTTATTTAATTGTAAGTTTGGCATCCTTGTTTTGTTAACCTTTTTAAACTAAATTTCCCGAAATTGGTTTGATTCACATTTTACCTATAAATTATGTTACTCAACAGACTGAATTCCTAGGTCTTTGCCTTTTTAGCTATCCGACCATAAAGAACAGACTGAGTTATACAGAAAGCTTACTTCCTATTTTCCTCATTGCTGCAGTCACCACACCTGTGCTTTCTTCTCTCTTACATATGAGGAATGCGTTTATTTGTCTTTGTTGACAGGGAAAGTGGTTACTGTGCTCTGTACAGAAGTATGACAGACTTTACTGGAAGTGGCTTCTGTCCAAAACAGAGTTTCTATCAACACTATGTGTTGCTCTCTCTTATACAGATTTTGAAAAAGGCTTGGAATATATTGGCCTAAAGCCTGTTTTCCCATCTCACCCCAAAGTTACATTTGAAAAGGCACAGAAATATTTCTGCCATTGTTTATAGCCATGATAGAAGGCATTAGTTGAGAACGAGCTCATCCATGTTATCCAACAATAATGGTACTGCCCCTTAGGCAGCGTAGTGTGTGTCACCTCTGAAGTAGGCAATCTCAGTGGGGTACCTCTTGTAAGTGTAATAATGAATGTGTGATGTATGCCTTGAGGCGTCCTTGTAATTTCACTTAACATTAGTGAACAACTTCAGGGACATAAATAACAAGAACATTAACAACCCTGTTGACTTGCATTTTTATGAATAACCCCATTAGTTCATCCAGCATATTTCATTTTGCATTTGTTTATCAGGAAAATCTGACTGGACAAGAAGTCCATTTTCAGTGGAGGCCCAGGGAGAAAAGCTCCACTTAGTACAAAAAAAAATAGAAAAGTGTACATAAATACAGATTTACTCGACATAATACATAACCGAGAAAAAAGAATATTTGTGTAGCATAGTTCAAGTCCTGATACACGACAGAGATATGTAGTACATAAATTGCAGAGTTACATTAACTGGTATAAACAAAAATTGTTCAAGTAACTAGGATAAATCATATCAGTTGGTGCGTTAGGCATTTCAGTAGAGTTAAAATAAGAATAATGACTTTACAGTTACTGTAAAAAAAAAGATTAAAAGACTTTGATTAGGACAGAGTTGAGCGATCATAATGTTGAATCGTTATGTAAAATCTATTTACTACCCGGCATCAGTACAAAAGCAAATCCAGTTAGTTGATAAGTGGGTTTTGAGTAATATTAAGTTTGTCATGCTAGTAGTGGGTCTTGTGTTCAGAGGTAAGGTGTTCCAGATTTTCATTATACAGTTAAGAGTACAGGGATTCACTCACAGCATTTTTGCTTTTGGTAATATTTATTAATGCTTTGTTACTGTAGTGTAGTGTCCAGTTATTTGAGTAAGGAATAAGCAGGTTTTTGAAGAGGTGTAGTTTTTTTTTTCTGGTTGGTTAAATATTTGATGGGCCATGGTAAGTTGGTTGTAGGCCAGTAGATTGGGGAATTCAAGCCAGGACAGTCATTTAAGGGCAGGACAATGATGGGATCTGTAAGCAGATTCTGTAGCAAGCTTAGCAGTTTTATTATAGTAAGTGTCTAGTTTACTTAAGTCATATTTTCTTAGGTTTGTAAGTATGGGTGATGCATTTAGGAGGGTTGAGGTAAGTTGAGTTCTACAATGGTGGCCTTTGTGATAGTAGTACTAGTGAAATGTTCACTCCTGTATAGGCTACCAAGTTTATGTATTTTTTTTTTTTTGCTGGGCTATGTGTATGTCAAATTTCATGTAATGATCTATTGTAACCCCAAGGGGTTTGGTTTAGGTTACTGGAATGATAGTGATATTGGTTGATGAGATTTTGAATGGAGGGAAGGGGTTTGGGGCTCTTGTGTGGTGAAACTGTATGACCTTGGTTTTATTTGGGTTGGGTATTGGCGTGTTGGATCGCCAAGATTCAACTGAAGTGAAGGACTGCTTTGTTGTTAGTTGGAGGTGGTGGAATGTTGTATCCGCACATGTTAAGATTGAATCATCTGCATACTGGACAAAGGTGACAGTGTGGAAATTGTTAGTAAATATAGTAAAGAGAAGAGGGCCAAGGAACAATCCCTACAGAACTCCCAAAGTAACATGTAGTAGAGGAGAGAGATTGTTTAGCCATTTTCCATCTTGTCTGTGTCCAGTTAGATAGTCCTGGAACCAAGCAAGTGGAGAATTACTTAAGAGTTCTGAAAGTGCTTTTAAGAGTTTATGTGAAACTGGCAAACACTTTTGATAGTTCCAGAAAGACAAGAGAGACTAGGTTCCCTTCATTCTGGAGATGGTTAATGGTGTTAGTAAAGCTCATCAGGGCATTGGTAGTACCGTTGGAATCCATGCTGTGTAATACAAGATTATTGGTTAAGGAATAGTCTAGAATTTGTGAATGAATGCATCTTTCTAGAATTTTAGAAAAGATAGTGTAGCTGTAGGGAAGTAGTTGGATAGATGTTCTTCGTCTTCCATTGCTGCAGTCCTTACTATTGGGTATAGTCCGCATCCAGTCGGCCCGAATACCAGAGTATAAGGCTGACGTCGGTCAGGGCGCATTAGACTGACGTCAGTACGTCAGGGTACTAATGCGCATGACCGGCGTCATATCCTCAGTCTTTTTTGCCGTGCTGTCCGATGCAGAAGCAATTTTGCGAGTGCAGGTTGGCGTTCTGAAATATTTCAAACCGGAGTTTCAGACCGAATCAGAGTTGGCTAAGTACCCGTTGGGAACATTTTGTTTTTTTCTTGCCTCAGTATTTAAGCGGATGACAGAAAAAGTGAATAACTGTATTTCTTGTGGGAAACAAATACCTCATAGGGATTACCATACATTGTGTATACCTTGTTTAGGGCCTGAGCACGACGTTGTTGGTTGCCGCTCTTGTGCTAGGTTTAACAAACGCACTATTAAGAGGAGGTTAGACTGTGCCAGATTAGTGTTTGGGAAGCGTTGCAATTATAAAATGCCGTCGGATGCTCCGGCCCGCTAGATCCAAGAAGCGCAGGGACAAAACAGCGAAGCCTAGGGTTGATGAACCGGCAGTCCCAGACATCGGTTCTTTAGATGGCTCAGTGGAGCCAGAGGTTTTGCCGGGAGTTTCTATAGAGTCTCAGGCAGAAACTTTCCTGTTACAGGATGTACCCTCTCAGGAGGCAGGCCAGGCTGAGGGGGCTTCTCAGGTAACTATTCTTCCCTCTCTTCCCAAAGTAGTTAGAGCCTCTCCTTCTGTTGCCAAAACTTCTTTTAGAGGTAGGCCAACTTCAGCTTCAGTAGGGGCTTCTCCTAGCCTTTCGGGTTCTGTACCTAAGAAACATATGCTTAAAATGGCAGAAGATTTGATTACTATGATTAGAGGTTCTATGGGCCCTCCTGATAAGAGGCCTAGAGTGGAACCAGAGTTTGACAGTTTTGAACAGGGTTCAGGGGCTTCTGAATCTTCTGCGGAAGATTTGCAGGAGTATCCTCATTATTCTGATTCTGATGTGGATGATGCCACTCCTTGACTTCTCCTCCTGAGGATTTTTTTTTCAGAGACTCTGCATTCCATGAGGGAGCACTTTAAATGGGAAGGCCAGGATTACTCTGATTCCAGGAAGAGGCTTAGGGAATTCTTGTTTTACCCCAGCATAGGCCCTTAGCTATACCGCCTGTGTTGAATGTGGTGGAAGATGTTTTTGCAGAGGCTTCCCTGAACCCTGATTCTTTGCCTCCTGCTCCTGTTAAACCTGATAGGTACTATAGGGTGCCCGAAGCTCATAAGTATTTGTTTAAGAGTCCTAGGGCGACCCAGAAACTGTTTCTCAGGGGCCTAAAGGTGTTAAGGCCTCTGTGGTTAAGAATCCTGTTCCCACTGACAAAGAGGCAAGGGCGTTAGATAGGTGGGGTAAGAAAGTGTATACTTCTTCCACTCTAGCCATGAGAGCGTTAAATTGTCAGTTTCACATGCTGAAATATCAAAATTATCTCCTTTCACAATTGAAATCTAAGGTGGATGCTTTGGCGGAAGGTATTGATTGTAAAGACTTGCTGGATTTAGTTTATGTGTCTGAACAAGTGGGCAAGCATTCTTTGCAATGTGGTTTTGATGCTGTGCAGGCCTCCTCGAGGGTGGCTGCCACTAGTTCTGTTCTTCGCAGGCATGCCTGGTTGAGGGATCAAAATTTGGCTGAGCATGTTAAGACAAGGATTTTGGATGCTCCTTTACAGTCTGATGTGTTGTTTGGTTCACCTGTGGAAGCAGTTTTGAAGAAAATGGAGGACAAAGCTAAGTCTATGCAAACTGTTAAAGATTTTTTGCAGGTACAGCCACGAAGTTTAGTAGAAATTGGCCTGCTAAGGGGTGGACATATCCTGCTTATGATTCCCAGTCTAGGGGTAGGTCTAGACGTGGTAGGGGCAGGGCTCAAGGTTCTTTTAGGCCTAGAACAGGGAGTTCACCTGCTCAGACTTCTGGTGAGGGCAGGGGTCAGTCCTTTCGTAAACAGACCCAATGACTTGCCTTTTCAACTGCCAGTAGATTCTCGTCTGGCAGCTCCTTTGGAAGGACAACTGTCTCTTTTCAAAGGAAATTGGGATTTAATTACTCAAGACAGGTGGGTGTTGGACATCATTCTACCAGTCCCTGTGTCAAAAAGGGGCCTAGGATTTTATTCTCGCATGTTCCTAGTACCAGAGAAGGGGAACACGTGGAGACTGCTTTTGGATTTATCTCTCCTCAACACTTATCTGGACATTCCCAAGTTCGAGATGTTGACGTTACAACAGCTTTTACTCCTGCTGGGCAAAGATCACTGGATGGTAACTTTAGATCTCAAGGAAGCTTACCTTCATGTGCATATCAGGCTAAGTTACAGGAAGTATCTGCGGTTTCAAGCTGGAGATTCTCATTGTCAGTTCTCTGCATTGCCCTTTGGCTTATCTACTGCGCCCAGAGTATTCACAAAGGTTCTGGCTCCAGTGATAGCTTACTTCAGGCTACACGGAATTCAAATCTATCCTTATTTAGACGACTGCCTGATTCTGGCTCAAGAAAAGGAAGACCTTCTACAGCATCTGGAATATCTTATAGCAGTGCTAAGATGCCTAGGGTATTCTGTGAACGAAATAAAGTCCAGTCTAGTACCCTCTCAAGACATGTGCTTTCTGGGTGTGAGACTGAATACAGCAGCCCAGATGGCCTTTTTAACCCCGGACAAACAAAAGAGTCTGTCACTTTACTTCCATCAACTATCTCATCAGTACGTGCTGACTGCAGAGACAGTCCTTCAAGCATTAGGGTTCATGGCATCTTGTATTCTGGTGCTTCCCAATGCCAAACTGCATATGAGGAAGTTACAATGGTATCTCAAAATGTATGGACACAGCACTGCCAGGATTTAGACACTGTCATTCAAATAATACCTTGCCTTCAAAGAGTATTTTTGTGGTGGGCTCAGGAATGTCACCTAAACAAGGGACTCTCTGTGACCCGGCCATAGGCGAGTCGGATTTTACCGACAGATGCCTCAGACATTGCTTGGGGAGCTCATCTAACTGTAAAGTGGATACAAGACAAGCGGCCTGCCAGACTACAGCATCTACATATCAACATAAAGGAGATGTTAGCAGTCCAGTTCGCATTTCTGGCTTTCAAGGAGTTACTTCTTCCAGGGCAGGTGTTGATTCTAACAGACAACACAACTGTCATGTGGTACTTCAACAAACAAGGGGGAACACATTCTTATCCTCTATGCAGGCATGCAATGCTTTTATTGGAGACTGCGCTACGCTTGCACCTAACTCTTCAGGCAAGGTTTCTGCCAGGAGCACAGAACTCCTTCGCAGATGTGTTAAGCAGACAAATCATGGATCCCCACAAGTGGAAACTGGATCTTCATGTATTTCAGAAATTGACAGTGTCATGGGGAACTCCAGACATAGATCTGTTCGCTTCTCCACTAAACCACCAGCTGCCACAGTTTTGCACAAAGGGGTTTCATCACACAGCTTGGAAAGTGGATGCTCTGTCTTTCAGTTGAACAAACCTTCATCTGTATGCCTTTCCACCTCTGCCTCTTCTTCCAAAGGTACTGTTAAAGGTCAGACAGGACAGGCCAAGGATGATTTTGATAGCTCCAGATTGGCCTCGGCAACACTGGTACCCTCTACTACGGAGTCTGGTAAAGAAGCCTCCATGGCCTTAACCTTTGATTCCACATCTGTTATCCCAGCAGGACGGTCATCTGCTCAATGTCAAGCTTCACTCTCTTCCTCTGACAGCCTGGCATATTCTGTGTTGAAACACAGCAGGTCTCAACTTCCTCAACAAGTTTTAAATGTGATTATGGAAGCTAGAAGACCTAGTACGAGGAAAGTGTACGCAGCAAAATGGAAGAGATTTTTATTTTGGAGTAAAGCAAAGAATTTGGAGATTTCTGAGCCTAATTTGAGTATGGCTCTTCAATATCTTACTGAGTTACTGGACAAGGGTCTGTCCTTCTCTTCCATCAAGATTCATGCTGCAGCAATCTCAGCTCACTATGATTGTGACCCACCATTGTTTTCGCATCCCTTGTTCAAGCAGTTTCTTAGAGGGGCTAAGAATATAAGACCCCACGTAGAGCTCCTACTCCTGCTTGGGATCTCAATTTTGTGTTGGAAAAACTTACTCTACAACCTTTTGAGCCTGCGGCTACTGCTGAATTGAAATATTTGTCTTGGAAGACTGCTTTTTTGTTGGCTATTACTTCTGCAAGAAGGGTGTCTGAGTTGCAGGCCCTTATGGCAGTCGAGCCCTTTTGATTTTCCATAAGGATAGGGTATCATTACGCACTAATCCTTCCTTTATGCCTAAGGTGGTTTCTAGTGTGGCTTTAAACCAAACTATTCATTTGCCTACCTTTTATGCAGATCCCCAAAATAAAGGGGAAAAGATTTTGCATACTTTAGATGTACACAGGCAATTGCGTTATTACTTAAGCAGGACTAAGGATTTTAGGCAGTCTCAGCAGTTGTTTGTTTCTTTTGCTTTGAGTTCAAGGGCAAGCCTGTGTCAAAACAAACTATTTCTAGGTGGATTGGCTTTTGCATTGCATTTTGTTATTCCCATCATGGCAAGGAGGTTCCAGCTGGGATTAGGCCTCATTCCACTAGGGCTACTGCCACTTCAACAGCATTTCTACGGGGGGTGGCAACTAAGGATATTTTGGAAGCAGCTACTTGGAGTTCAGTGCATACTTTCTCTAAGCATTATCACCTTCCTATCTACTCTAAGTCTAGGGCTGGTTTTGCCACAGCTGTTTTGCAAGGCATGCTGTCAGCTCCGGCTTCTTTATGATTTGCCAGCCTCCCTTACCTCTGCTTTGGGATTCTACCCAATAGTAAGGACTGCAGCAATGGAAGACGAAGAACATAGTACAGTTTTGTACCTACCATAAATGTAGATGTTCGAGGATTCCATTGCTGCAGTCCAATATACCCTCCCTCCTTCCCCTCTGTGTTTAGGGGTGGTTGTGTAGGTGATTTACCTGCTTATATTTTTGTATATATTGTTCATGTTTTGGTGCAGGTATTTTGGGCCTTGTCTTTTTAGGGTCTTCTGACATCTGGGGCAAGAAAAGACTGAGGATATGACGCCGGTCATGCGCATTAGTACCCTGACGTACTGACGTCAGTCTAATGCGCCCTGACCGACGTCAGCCTTATACTCTGGTATTCGGGCCGACTGGATGCGGACTATACCCAATAGTAAGGACTGCAGCAATGGAATCCTCGAACATCTACATTTATGGTAGGTACAAAACTGTACTTTCTGTTTCCACCTTTGTGTAGTGGGGTGATGTGTGATATTTTCCAGATTGTTGGGACTTGCTGTTCAGAGACAGAGCAATTTGAGTGTGGATACTGGATAGGAGATGGCTTTCTGCAGCAATTTTAAGATATGCTATGGATTATCAGCTGTTAAGGTAGTTGGCTTGAGCTTTTGCAGTTATTTTTTATAGTAGTAGTTGATCTGTTGGAAAGATAAGTTATTGGGATCAAGTCTTGATCATGAGCAAGTTGGAGGAGGTGAGTGGCATTTACTGTTTGCAAGGGATAGTATGGAATCTGTGAAAAATTTATTAAATTGTGTGTAGCTATGATGTCTGTAATGATGGTTAAAGGTGGGGATGGTGTACTGCCTTGTTTGTAGGGTTTGTTTTATGACTCACAATTGTTGGTTTGACTGATGTTTTAATTAGATCTGTCCTGTCTGATGTTTTTTGGCCTTATTTCTTAGTTCCAAATATTTCTGTTGATTTGTTACAGTTTTGCTACAGACTC